>NC_080539.1:143729235-144036735 GCF_028640845.1 Ahaetulla prasina | reverse complement strand
GAAAATTATCATCTATACAGAACAGAACAGAAAATTCTTTATTGGCCAAGTGTGATTGGACACACAAGGAACTTGTCTCCAGTGCATAAACTTTCAGTGTACATACAAACAACAAAGTGACAAGTCATAGATCATAAGTTATAAGATACAACCATCAATCATAAGATACAAACAAGTGATAAATCTTAAGATACTAATAGGGGAAGGCAGTAGGAAAGATGAGAAGGTGAGACAGATGAAAGATGAGGATGTACATGAAATAAACTACTACTAATGCTTAGAAATAAACTGCTAAATTAAAAAAAATCCAGATCTATAACCCACTGTTTTACAGGGTTTCCAAGACCGCATTTATGCATGCAACATAAATCAGAAGAAAGAAAAAAAAAATTCTGACTGAAATTGTCACATTTAGTTTCTGTATATAATGGTACATGTGGGGCCAAGCATCCTCCAACAATTCATTTAGTGCCCCCACCCAACTATCATCATTTCTTCCTATGAAAGGAATGCTACTTGCTTATGAATTGGGAGATCTTTCTCCTTCTGTCCTGGCCACTTTTTACAGACCCAAGGCTGAGAACATTTTAACAAACTTCATTATTGTTTGGTTTGGTGGCAACAGTGCCTCAGATAGAAAGTCCACACAGAGAGTGGTAAGGACAGCCGAGAAGATTATAGGAAGCTCACTTCCCATTATTCAGGTTACTGTTTATAAGCACTATGGGCTTAAAGCTTTACACCCACTTTACTGTCTGTTTCTGCTGCTCCCCTCTGGGAAGAGATTTTGAAGTATTTCTAGCAGAACTACCAGATTCTGTAACAGCTTTGTTCCCTATGCCATCCATCTGGTAAACTTGCAAGAATCTTTTTTCTTGCCATGTACATGTATACATTTGAACTAGACTATGTTGTTTCTCTGTGACATATAATATATGTGGGTATGTGGGTATATGTATGTATGTATGTATGTATGTATGTATGTATGTATGTATGTATTTATTTGTTTGTTTGTCATTTTATGTTGTGTATATTGCGGGTGGTGACCCTTTGAGAGCTGTATGCAACGAAATTTCATTTTAATGTACACCAACTAATGTACATTTAAAGTGACAATAAAGTTATTCCAAGTCTAAGATCCCACGACATGTGGATATCTGCATTTACAAATGGACTCAGATGTGGAGTATTTTGTCATGTGCAATTGAGATTATGGTTAGGTTATAGCAAGATTAATTTACATACCCCATCCTGCCCTCCTTATGGATCCTTACAAGGGTTATATCAAGTCCCATAGACTTCTTAATTAATATATGAAATCTGGGAGCATCACAGCCATCTGCTATGTTCCTGAGGATCTTTTCACAAACAAACTCAATGTGGGAAATTAATAGAAATGTTCTACTTCCTCTAATTCCTCTTTGGCAACAAGACATTTAGCAATTGGCAAAGTTGACCTTGGGATAATGTTATTGATTTTAACCTCATATTAGTAAACATATGGGATGGTTGTAAAATATGCAGATCATTGATATGGATAAGATTGCACTTGCCTATAAACTTTATTTTAAAAAGAATTTTTATTTTGTTTCACATTATATTCTCCTAGCTTATAATGATTATAAGTTTGTCAATTTCTGATTATGTTATGATTTGGGGCATGGTACATGTTAACATTTCAGAATGATGACAAAACTGTAGAAAACCCTACATAATATGATCATACTGAAAGCAAAAACATGTTAAATCCCTATGGGTGCAGCTCATAGATTCTTCATAGAGTGGGTGATGACAATCTGATTTTATTTTTGCTTGTGACAGATTGGAGAGGCACAAAATTCAAAATTAGTGCCTTAAGGTTTCTCGAAGTTCAGAAAATAGACACTGACTCAGTTTGGGAGTGGGTCCCTTAGCATACCGTACAAACCTTGGTAAAACATTCAGAAATGAAAACCATGTACCTTTAATACATATGAGATTAGAAGATTTTAGTCCCAATTTGTTAGAAGGATGTGTGTGTAGCATTTTTCGGGAGGTGGGGGGAACAAACACTTAAATCAAATGGACAGATGCAATTTTTGGCATACTGGAATCACATACATACATACATACATACATACATTTTCTCCTCTACAGTTTATAAAATTTAGTACAAGTAAGAAGGGTAGAGATCACATGGAGATAAACATTTTCTCTCTCCCCTCGCCTCCCCTCCTCTCTCTCTCATATACACAAATATTTCCCATTTTCTTTGAATAATAAAACCATTAGATGCTGTCAATTTTAAGCAGACTATAAAATTACAACTATTAATAGAAACCTGATGATAAAATTGGCACAATTCTAACATACTACAACTAAGAAATACAGACATTAAAAATAGAAGGATGTAAATCTTGTGATACAATCCATTTATATCATTCAATTGATTTGCTACCCCAATAGCCACAGTGTTATAATATTTCACCTTCTTATATCTCTGCAATGTGTCCTACTCAAAGGGGGGGAAAGGGGATGGTGGTGGAGAAACATTGTTGTCCTTGGTATCTTAACACACTCTGTGTTACAGTAGTCATTTGAAACTGAAATAAAAGTTGGTCTCTCTCGCACCTAGTGTTTGCCATGGAGCCTCTGAGCAGCATAATTAGATGGCTGGTGTGCTTGGAAACAAGCCATTCTTTTGAATTGGAATAAAACAGATTGAATTTGCCACTGTAATAACTGTGGTGGTCTTGCATACCTAATAGGACTGTTAAAAAGCTGGTCATAATTTCTTTCCTCCTTTGGTTAAAAGAGGAAACACAGGAAAAGTATCAGCCTGTTGTTAATTTTGGGCATATTTTGAAATATGTTTGACGTAGGACCGTTTACAGGTAATCTTTGACATACCACCACAATTAAGCCCAAAATTTCTGTTGTTAAGCAAGACATTTGTTAAGTGAGCTTTGCCCCATTTTACAACCTTTCTTGCCACAGTTGTTAAGTTAATCACTGCGGTTGTTAAGTGAATCTGGCTTCCCCATTGACTTTGCTTGTCAGAGGGTCACAAAAGATAATCACATGACCCTGGGACATTGCAACAGTCATCAATACAAGTCAGTTGCCAAGCATCTGAATTTTGATCACATGACCATGGGGATGCTGCAATGGTCATAAGAGTGAAAAATTGTCATAATCTAAATAATATGGGACATGCCTTTCTCAAAATAAAGGATAAATAAAATTGTTCCTGTTAACACCCGTGTTTTGAGGAAATCCCATGGAGAAACATTCCAATTACAGCTAATAGGATTATGGAGGGGGGGTTGTCTCTTTTTATTCTGGAATAATAAAGACTACGGATATTTTTTTTTATCCATATATGCTAAATTCTACACCAGTGAATGTTGGATCTATCTATTCGTCCATCCATCCATAGAGATAAATATATCACATCTTTCTTTTTCTTTCTTTCTTTCTTTCTTTCTTTCTTTCTTTTTCTTTCTTTCTTCCTTTCTTCCTTCCTTTCTTTCTTTCATCCATCCATCCATCTATCTGTTTATCTATCTATCTATCTATCTATCTATCTATCTATCTATCTATCTATCTATCTATCTATCTATCTATCTATCTATCTATAGATCATAAACAGTACAGCTGCTTTATGAAGCAGATGTGATACAGAATTTAAGAATATATTCTCATTACAATTAATTTCTTTCTCAGTTATTCTGGGATTATTTTGTGATGTTAATTGGTATCCAACAGATTCTTTTTTCTATTGCCTTGATATGCTAGTTGGCATCTTCCGAAGTGTTCTCCCTAAAGACGCTATAAATCACTTTGATATACATTTTCCCCTTCCCTACCTGCCCATCCAGAGCAAGACATGAATTGCAGAGCTATTTGAACTAAGTGGGGAAAAATTCCCTGTGATTCAAAAGAACCTGAAAATGATGCAAAGGTTCAAAAGACTGCTAGTTAGTTTAGAGTTTGTTTGTTTTTTAAATAGACATAGAAAATGAAAAACAAACTTATGGTGATGATACCTTTTAAATAACTTGAATAACTTTTGGAAATCATTGTGAGAATAAATACTCAAGATTTGTGTGGGTGTGTGGGTGTTGTTTTAAACAAGGGCTATTGATCTCATCCCACTTGCCTTACTTTGGTAATATGCCTTGCTGAGATATTGTGATGAGAGTTGTACTGTTTTTTGTTGTTTGTTTTTTAAGGTAGCTTTATCTTGAATGAGCACTCAGGACTCATAAGCTTCAGCTATTTCTCCATCTGTCTCTAAAACCCATACTTTTGGCTGCAGCATTAATGTTTGTTCTCTCTCTCTCTCTTCTGCTCCTTCTTGAGATTAGACCCTGGTAATTGGACATGTTTTCTCTCTTTCCCTTTTTCTGGTAATTCTTCCTCCAGCACTGAGTAAAAGCTTATGAGCTGATATTGTCAAGACAGTGCAGGGTCAGGACTTCAGTGGGAAATATGAAAATTCAAAGAGCCTGCAGGTGGGTCAATGCAGGAGGGAAATCGGCTTCTGTGCACCTTCGGAGAGATCCTTCAAAGCTGACTTCTCAGCCATTTGTTTGGATCAGGAATAGATCCAAAGATCCTTCCAAAGATGCATGGAAATGGCACAATACTGGGGTCAGCCACTGTCAGTGAAATGAACCCGTATTCCTATTATTGGATGAGACTTGGCCTTAGAGCTGTTCAGAGAGAAAAATAGGAGCAAAAAGTGTGGCAGAAATCAGAGCTAGGCAACATTTTGGATTTGACAAGAGAACAAAGGTAGCATCTGTCTGTAACTGAGAAATAGTTTCATCTTTCCCCAGGATTGCACAGTTTCAATCAATCAATCAGAACAGAGCTGTAAGGGACCTTGGAGATCTTCTAGTCCAACCCCTATACCATTTCAGACAAGTGACCATCCAGTCTCTTCTTAAAGACCTCCATTGATGAAGCGCTCACAACTTCTGAAGGCAAGCTGTTACACTGGTTAATTGTTCTCACTCTTAGGAAGTCCCTCCTTCCTTAATTGTTTCTCTCCTTGTTTAGTTTCCATCCATTGTTTCTTATCGTGCCTTCAGGTGCTTTGGAAAAAAAGTTGACCCCCACCTTTTTTTTTTTTTTTTGAGGCAGCCCCACAAAATACTGGAATACTGCTATCCTGTCACCTGTAGTCCTTTTTTTCTCTAGACTAGACTAGACTAACAATCATTCTTCATATGTTTTAGTCTCCAGGCCCTTAATAATTTGATTACATCCTACAACCTAAAAAAATGGGTGACCCTCATTAGAAGAACTGTGCCAAAATGAAAGATTGGTTGTTCTTGTAAAGTCCGATTCTTTATAAGAAATAGAATACAGGTTTCTATTCAGCTTAACCAATCATATCTAATTTATTCGCAGCTCTGGTCCCTGCTATTAAACACTGCCATCTTGTGGGATCAAGGAAGAGGACCCTCTCTGTCACTACCCCTGCCTTCTGAAACAGCTTCCCCCGGATTTGCTTCTATTCTCCTGGAATTATAGGAAGCTGTAGATCAGTTCCCAGGCCTGGGGTTAATGTGTTTGTTGATGTATTGTGGGGGGAGGGGGGCATTGTATTTATATGGTTTATTGTTCTGGTTGTTTTAGTCAGAGCTGCCTGGTTATGTCTGTTTTTATTGTTTTTTTGGATTTTTGTGAGCCACCCAGATTCTAATGAAGTGGGCAGCTGTAACAAATCTGATAAATTTGAATTAAATTAAACCCTCATCAGTATTCACTTTCAATGAAATAAATTGGACTCACCTCTGAACAACCAATTGGGCAGGACTAGAAAATAAATTCTGATGAGGAAGCCAGGAAAAAGTTGCAGCACGAAACAGGCGGAACACTTTTTAGCCATATGGTTTTGGAGAGAGAGAGGGAAAAAAATCCACAGCTTTTTCTGCCCAGCAACTGTATCTTTTTTATTCTCCTGTCTGCTGTTGTAAAACAACTTAAAGCTTACAAAGTGCATCTGGAAAAGCTTAGATCGTGTTTCACTAACCAAGGCTTGTCCAAAATTAACAACAAAAGAAGATTAAACTATATTCTGTTACTTGGAAGAATCACAACAACCATTTTGTGTGTGTGAGATGTACCATCTCACAGAAAAATGATAACAATGGATGAACAAATCTCAGCAGAGTCAACCCACACAAACGAAAAACAAAACTAATAAAGCTTAATAAAATAAACTCAGCCCACACAACTCGGTCCTACAATAAAATGACAGCCTCCAGCATAACATTTATTTACAGGAATGACCTGAGGAACATCAAGTCCCCAGTAGCATTTTTTTGAAAACAAAATGAGTGCTGAGCTGTAGTGAGTCCTTTGGAATCCAGTTTCTAGATCAGAAAGAAAGATATACTGGCTTTGCTGGCAAAAATCGTGGCCATCTAGAAGAGACGGAACACTTACAACAAGTTCTTTTTAGTAGGTGACTTTTGTGTGACTGCCATGCTTCTCCAGCGGCACCTCTTTTGTCAAAGTCTCTATATTTAGCACTAGGTATTAAACCTGTGCAAACTCAGAAAAGGTTTGGAAAAATGCTTCAGGTTTCACATGGTCAGGGCACCTTTTCAGTCCAAGCAGTCGGTCTTGAGCCTGGAAAAAAAGGTACAGCTGTTTTGATCACTAGCAGAGCCAAAGCACTCCTTCCAAACGCTTTTCAAAGCCCTGCTAAATATATCACTGATTCAAGCTAATAGTCTTGCATTTTTTTTAAAAAATGCAAAAGATTCATTTATCTTTTGTTGAAATCCCAGAGGATCTTTCAGTTTGGCCATTTAGATTTTCTGCAAAACAGAAGAAGATGGGAGATAATCCTTCCGTTAATGCCTACAATCTTACCAGTGACAAAATGAAGGATCAAAACAAAGAATGCCTTCCACTATTATACAGCCATCATTTCTATTCTTAGTACTAAGTTCTATTCTTAGTTCTAAATTTTGAATTGAATCTTCCTTTCCTCTTTGTTGTGTGGTCTGGGACCAAGGATGATGTATCAGCATCAGTTTCAACCCTTTTCAGTGAAACATGGCCTTAATAGTGCAAGTATGACTGTAACTTTTTGTTGCTATCATTAAGGGTTAAATTGCAACCTCATTTGTGTTGTAAATGTTGTACCTTTGATGAAGGTTTTTTTTTCTTTTCTTTTATGTACACTGAGAGCATATGCACCAAAACCAATTCCTTGTGTGTCCAATCACACTTGGCCAATAAAAAATTCTATTCTATTCTAACCCTACCTGATACCATTGCTTAGCTAATCTAAGTAGGATAGCAAACCAAATAGTCTACTAAATGTCACAAATTGATGGATTATTTTTTCGGACAACCTAAATAAATAACTTGTAGTAGCCTTCCCCTGCTCTGCCTCTCGTGAAGGGAAAAGATGAGTCAGATGGAAAAAAGCAGAAATCCTTTCTTCTTTTTTCAGCACGATTTTAGAAAATTCTCTCCCCCCCCCCACACACACTTTCTGAGTCTTTTCAGACATGAAATTGTTTTAGATCTAGAGGCTATGACCCCTAACAGACATTAGAAAGGAGCAATTTTCTTCACGGCAAATTTCTGCCTGGAATCTGAGGCAGAAGAGCATCCATTTGCTTTTTTGTACCAACATTATTTTTTCCCCCTTTTTTAAAAAAAGGGAAAAGACCATTGAGTAGCTTCTCTGCTCAGCTTTTGTCAAGAGTATGCCAAGAAAGAGTGACATTCTGAATAGTTTTCTTTGCATGAACATATACCTTGTTGTCACATTTTTTCCGATTAAAAAAAGGCAAAAGGAATTGGTAAACGTCAGTATTTTTATACATCTGTACCTATATCTTTAAGACTCTATAAATATACTTATATAGTATGCTTGGTTACAATCACCCTGCAATAGACTTGAAGTTTTTTTTTCTTTGTTGCAAAATATTTCTTTATTTGTCGAATATAAGTTGGTTATTGGAAGAACATTTTAACTGCAAAAAATGTGGTTGTAACATTTTAGAAACAGGAATGGACTCTAATGGCTTCTATTTATCAAGTAGGCGTAAATGTTTTTGTTTATCCTCTTTAATTAAAACATCAACAATATATAAACATAGATTTCACCACTAATTGTAGAAATATGGAACTTAGCAATTATGTTTAAGAACAGCAATGTGTTCTTAAAACTGGCTTTTTATTAATGCTGCTGCTATAATTCTGCCAAAATAATTTAGCCATGTAAGGATATTTGGGGGCAGGCAGGCTGCTTAATAAAGTTGATTTTGATTTTATTATATAATTTTTGATTGATTTTATTATATAATATTTTCTTACTATACTTATTCCAAAGATGAAATAGAGGAATGGTAAAAGTCAAAGAAAAAAAAAACATTTACTAATCCTGAGTAGTGATAATAGGTGAGGGAACCTCTTCTTGAGAGGATACCAGGGTTTTTTTGGTCAAAATTGGTTGCTTTTCCCCAATCTTTCAATAAATCACTAGAGATGTGCTATGTTCCTTCTTGCTTCAAATGCTCTACCATCATCCCAGTGCCGAAGAAGCCCACCATCAAGGAACTGAATGACTACAGACCAGTTGCTTTAACATCTGTACTCATGAAAACCTTTGAAAGGCTAGTGCTTTCCTACCTGAAAACCATCACGGATCCGCTGTTAAACCCGTTGCAATTTGCATACTGAGCAAATAGTTCAAAGGATGATGCTGTTAATATGGCTCTGCACTACATCCTACAACATCTTGAGTCTCCAAAGACCTATGCAAGGGTCCTCTTTGTAGACTTTAGTTCAGCATTCAATACCATCATTCCAGACACTCTTCTAACTAAGCTAAACCAGCTAAAGGGACCGGAACAGGCTTGTAAGTGGATCACAAGCTTCCTAACAAACAGGAAGCAGCAGGTGAAGCTAAGCAAGATCACATCAAATACCTGTACAATTAGCACAGAGGCCCCCCAGGGATGTGTGCTCTCCCCACTTCTCTTCTCTCTGTATACCAATGACTGCATCTCCAACGATCCATCTGTCAAGCTACTGAAGTTCGCAGATGACACAACAGTGATTGGTCTCATTCGAGACAATAACGAATCCGCATATAGACGAGAGGTCGAACGACTAGCCTTGTGGTGCAACCAAAACAATCTGGAACTGAACACGCTCAAAACCGTAGAAATAGTGGTAGACTTTAGGAGAAACCCTTCCATACTTCCACCTCTCACAATACTAGACAACACAGTATCAACAGTAGAAACCTTTAAATTTCTAGGTTCTATCATATCGCAAGATTTAAAATGGACAGCTAACATCAAAAACATCATCAAAAAAGGACAACAAAGAATGTTCTTTCTGCGCCAACTCAGTAAGCTCAAACTGCCCAAAGAGCTGCTGATTCAGTTCTACAGAGGAATTATTGAGTCTGTCATTTGCACCTCTATAACTGTCTGATTTGATTCTGCAACCCAACAAGAAAGACACAGACTTCAGAGGATAATTAGAACTGCAGAAAAAATAATTGCTACCAACCTGCCTTCCATTGAGGACCTGTATACCTGTATACGAATCAAGAAGAGGGCCGTGAAAATATTTATAGATCCCTCGCATCCAGGACATAAACTGTTTCAACTCCTACCCTCAAAACGACACTATAGAGCACTGCACACCAGAACAACAAGACACAAGAACAGTTTTTTCCCGAAGGCCATCACTCTGCTAAACAAATAATTACCTCAACACTGTCAAACTATTTACTAAATCTGCACTACTATTAATCTTCTCATCGTTCCCATCACCAATCTCGTTCCACTTATGACTGTTACTTTGTTGCTGGCAATCCTTATGATTTATATTGATATATTGACCATCATTTGTGTTGTAAATGTTGTACCTTGATGAACGTATCTTTTCTTTTATGTACACTGAGAGCATATGCACCAAGACAAATTCCTTGTGTGTCCAATCACACTTGGCCAATAAAAAATTCTATTCTATTCTATTCTATTCTATTCTATTCTATTCTATTCTATTCTATTCTATTCTATTCTATTCTATTCTATTATCCATTCACACAAGGCTATCAGGGGAGTGGATTTAAAACAAGTGTTGTTTTAAATGCCACCATCCACATGTATCTGTAGTAATTTGAAAGCTACATCTGGGGGAAACTATGATAGTTTGTGTGATTATGGACCATGAATCCGGAGGCTTCAGTTAGTTCAGAATGCGGCTGCGTGGGTGATAGAGGGAGCCCCTCGTGGCTCCCATGTGACACCTCTCCTGCGCAGACTGCACTGGCTACCTGTGGCCTTCTGGGTGCGCTTCAAGGTTTTGGTAACTATCTTTAAAGCGCTCCATGGCATAGGGCCGGGCTACTTACGGGACCGCCTGCTGCTACCGAATACCTCTCACCAACCCGTGCGCTCTCACAGAGAGGGACTCCTCAGGGTGCCATCTGCTAGACAGTGTCGTTTGGCGACACCCAGGGGAAGGGCCTTCTCTGTGGGGGCTCCCACCCTCTGGAACGAACTCCCCCCAGGACTTCGTCAACTTCCGGACCTCCGAACCTTCCGCCGCGAGCTTAAAACATATCTATTCATCTGCGCAGGACTGGACTAGATTTTAAATTTATATTGGTTTTAATGGGTTTTATTATTTATATTGTTCTTTTTTAATTATTTGGCTGTGTAGAATAAGTTTTTTAATTGATATTTTATCTTGTATTTATATGTACCTTTTTATTTGCCTGTGAACCGCCCTGAGTCCCTAGGGAGATAGGGCGGTATACAAATACGATAAATAAATAAATAAATAAATAAATGACCTTACCAGAGTACTTTTTTTTTAAAAAAAAAAAAAGACAATTCATCAACCTTCTTAGTTGTGAGGCACACTAAAAGAACAACCTAGAAGCTCTCTTGGCTGCATCAGCGAGAGTTGAGATGTTACCACTTGTTGGAAGAAAAAAAAAAACAACAACAACAACCTGGGTTTAACTCATAGAATCATCTATTATAATGTCTATAATGAAGTAGTCTTTAACAGCAAAGACTACTTCAGCTTCAACTGCAATAATACAAGAGCAACCAATAGATTTAAACGTAATGTCAACCGCTTCAATTTGGATTGCAGAAAATATGACTTTTGTAACAGAGTTATCTGTGCCTGGAATGCATTACCTGACTCTTTGGTCTCTTCCCATAACCCCAAAAGCTTTAACCAAAAACTCTCTATTGTTGATCTCACCCCATTCCCAAGAGGACTTTAAGGGGCGTGCATAAGAGCACAAACGTGCCTACCGTTCCTGTCCTATTGTTTCTTTCCCTAAATATATATATGCTTATACTTCCTTGTTTCTCCTCATATATATGTTTATATATTATATAATCTTTTTGTGTGATGCTTGTGTATATTGTTATGACAAAAATAAATAAATAAATAAATAAATAAATAAATAAATAAATAAATAAATAAATAAATAAATAAAATGTCTAAGTATGCCGGTTTACAACCACCTGCTCCTACATGTGATCTAAGATCAAAATCTCCAGGAGGGAAATAATGCCTCTCAAGCTGTTAGTAATCATCCTATCCTTACAGACCATAGATAGACAAACAGACAGACAGACCAAACTGCAGTCTTCTTATGGCAATACTTTGTAGTATCTTTATATTTTATTTTTTGAGCAAGTGTTTTTCATCCTTTGGGTTAAATTCTTTCTGAAAAAGGAAAAGTTATATTTTTCTTTTCAATGAATTCTCTTTACTGAATATTCTTTAGAATAGAATTTTATTGGCCAAGTGTGATTGGACACACAAGGAATTTGTCCTGTTGCTTATGCTCTCAGTGTACATAAAAGAAAAGATACCTTCATCAAGGTACAACAGTTACGACACTTAATGATAGTCATAGGGTACAAATAAGCAATCAGGAAACAATCAATATCAATATAAATCATAAGGATACCAGCAACAAAGTTACAGTCATACAGTCATAAGTGGAAGGAGATGGGTGATGGGAACGATGAGATTTTGCGTATTAGATTTTTATCCTACCTTTATTACTTTATAAGTAACTCAATGAGGCAAACATACCTCATACCAGGAGTGAAATTTACTTACCTTTGCTACTGGTTCGGAAATGTGAGCATCTGTGCCTCCTCCACACATGCGCAGAGCCTTCTGCATATGTGCGGAGGGTAAAAAATGGGACGTGATGACATCTAGGCAGATGGGCGGAGCCTCCCACTGCCGGCGCTACCAATTCACCCAAGCCGGATATAACCGGATTGCACCACTGCCTCATACTCCTCCCTCCCTCTATTTTCCTTACAACAGCAACCCAATTAGGTGGATTAGGTTGAAAGAGAGTGACTAAATATGTTGTGTCTGCGCCCCCCGAGCCAGACCTGCTTCCAGAAAGTGACTTGGACAGTGAGGGGGAAGGGCCATCAGGACTTACCTCGGGAGCACCGGCTTGTCTGGCTCAGCTCCAGGAGCCAGAAACAGACCAGGTGGAAGAGATAACGAGGCCTCCATCCCCTGACGCTTCCCCCCCCAGGCCACGCCTGCAGACCCAGCTGATGGCAATCAGGCTTGGTTTCGTAGGCAGGAGAGGATAGAACAACAGAAGCAAGGGTGGGGCAAGCCTAGGAAGTGCTGAGTCATGGAGCCACACCCCACAGGATATAAAAGGCAGCCAGAGCTGCTGTGTCTCTTTGTAACAGGCAAATCCACTGATTCAGAGCTGAAGTTTGTTTCTGGGTAATTCACCAGCCTCTTGGAAGATAATGGAGGCTCTTGGCAGACGCTGGCTATTCTGCTGTCAGAGCTGATAGTGACGGCTAATTAAGCCATCATTCGGACGGAGGCGAGGGAGGACAGAACAGACTAGCTCAAAGTCACCTAGCTGCCTTTTACAGCTAAGGCAGGACTAGAACTCACTATCTCCTGGTTTCTAGACTCCTCATGAGGCCCCACAGGAAACTTCTCACATATAGTAAATTATCTTGCATTGAGATTACAATCACAGAATGCCTTGATTCCAAGTGAGCCTTTTGGAGAGTGTTTAGAAGCTGCCTAACTCCAAAGCAATTCTAAGTGGTTTATCCTTCAAAAGACTAGAAAAAAACCCCACCATGTGTGGTACATCCAGACAGATCACACTGCATTTATATGTTCAAGTAGTACTCATTTAGTGGCCACAATTGAGACTGGTAATCTGGTCATCAAGTGAAGCTGTTGTTAAGTGAAACCGCTTATGAACTTATTTCAGCTTTCCTTTGCTTTATAGTCCTGGAAAGATAATACATGTAAGGATTGGTCATAAATTCCTTTATCATTACCATCATAATTCCAAATGGTTGCTAAACAAAACCATCAATAAATCAGAACTATATGTACAGGTAAATGTTAACTGTTGCAGGGAATAGTGCAATTCTGTTTTTATTTTTATTGTTATACACAATCTGGAGTTACATTTTTGCAAGTGATTACTGGTATAAGTAGGTAAAATAGTGCAAAAGAGAACAAAGCTTTCTGTGTATGTTTTCTAAACAATGTCTGATTATATATTGCTAATCATGTCCCTCAATTCAATTCACTTCTAAGTGAAGAAAGAGAATAACTCACAGAGTTGCTGTTTTAGATTTTTTTTTATTTTGTTTGCTGTGTTCTGAAGTAACTCTAGAAAGATAGACTTGGAAAGCAGAATTGGGCCTATCAAACTATTTTAAAACTGCCCTAACTAGGCATGAGCAAGGATTAAGCAAGACTAAAGAGTGTCTTGACTTAATTCCTTAGTTAGAAACCTAAGAAGAAATATTTAAATCCATGCTTTGATTAATGTATATATATTTGTGTATGAGTGTGAGTGTGTGTATATAAAAGAGAGGCAGAAAGAGGGGGGGAGAGGGAGGGAGAGACAATAGTATTAAGCATTCTATTTTTCTTATTCCAGTATTCCTTGATTTCTATGACAGAAGAAAAATGCAAATCATAAGAGGAAAAGTTCACGTTTCTTTTGAGCACCATGCAGTTATACCTTGGAATAATTTACATTTTATAAAGACTACAGATTGCTTAAAGTGTAAGACAATTTTGGATGTCTAAATGGAGACATTGCAATTTTGCGATCAGAGGGACAGTTTGGGTTTTAAGTATAATAGTAACATTCCAGAGATAATTTCTCTATATTAGAGCATGACAAAATTCCCAGAATGAAACACATAATACCTGTACAAGCATCCGCTGAAATGAACTGATAGCATAAGCATTTAAAGTGAAACCGCTGTTCATTTCCAAGATGCAGCAGCCAAAATTCAGGTAGACATAAAGGTCAATGCAGACAAAAAAAGGTAAAGTGCCAAGATTTCATTACAATTGCAAGGGAGGGATTTTTTCCCCCATATTTTCCAAAAATATGGAAGCAGTAAAACACCAATAGAAGAGAATATTTTGTAGCTCAGGGTTGAACTGTGGGATCTAGCCTTGTGCTGCGACCATAACAATCTGGAACTGAACACACTCAAAACTGTAGGAGAACTTTAGGAGAAACCCTCCCATACTTCCACCTCTCACAATACTTGACAACACAGTATCAACAGTAGAAACCTTCAAATTTCTAGGTTCTATCATATCGCAAGATCTAAAATGGACAGCTAACATCAAAAACATCATCAAAAAAGGACAACAAAGAATGTTCTTTCTGCGCCAACTCAGTAAGCTCAAACTGCCCAAGGAACTGCTGATCCAGTTCTACAGAGGAATTATTGAGTCTGTCATTTGCACCTCTATAACTGTCTGGTTTGGTTCTGCAACCCAACAAGAAAAACACAGACTTCAGAGGATAATTAGAACTGCAGAAAAAATAATTGCTACCAACCTGCCTTCCTTGAAAGCCTGTATACTGCATGAATCAAGATGTCAAGGTTCCAGAAATACCTCTTCTGCGTAAAAGAAACTCAGAGACATTTCTTTTCCAGAGTTCTTTACTAGCATGAGGAGACTGGCACACGATGAGTGCAATTCCAAAACTGAAGTTCCGGATTCTTTTCCCCAGTTATACAAACCCCAAGAGTCCCACCCCCTTGACCCCTTTGATGGTCACATGGTCCCACGTTCTCCCAGTCCATTCGAATATCTTCTTGCCACTCTTCCTGCAGATGTGAACCCCATCCGACCTTGACCGTCTAAAGAATGTTACCATACCCCTCAGCCCCCCTTTTTCCCCTCAGGGGAAAAATGGTGCAGCGTCTGGAAACCTAAAGTTTAATATGGTTTCCAGGCCTGACAGGCGTCCCCTCTTGGAAAAGGAGCTATATCCTAGGAAAGAAAACAAAGAGTCGATAAAGAAGAGTGTCAGTGGTCCACATTCTGCAATTAGGTTATCATCTTGAAACCAGTTGCGAAGCAGTGCTATAAATCCGTGAACATTATTTAGTTCTGGTGCATGTTCATTGTATAGCTGAGCTATCCACTCTGAGGCTAGCCCCACATTCATTCCATCTGAGATGGCGTTGATTAGGCTTCTTTCTGATGGGTATTGATGTTTATATTGTTCAACGTAAGCCTCAATTCTGCTGAGGAAGTAAGCCAGGTGGTGTGGATTCCCATCAAAGGTTAGTTTGAAAGGGGGAGGGGTTGGTGGAGGGGGTGCAGGGGGGTTTAGCTGGCCTGCTTGCGGCTGCAGAGGGATTTGCGGGGGCGGGGCCGCTGCTGTTGTGGCTGGTTGTTGAGCTGTAAAGGGGGGTGGAATTCCCCCTGGCTGCTGAGAAGGAAGTCCTTGAAATGCTTCAGTTGATGAAAATACCATCGGCGTGGGGCCCACAGGAAAGAAAGGGGCTGAACTAGCTGGTTGCCATTGGCCTTGGATCCACCCTTGTCCAGGATAAAACGCCCAGCCGGGAGGAATAGAAACTGCTGGAGGCAGCGTAGGCCTTTGTTGGCGGGAAAGATCAATTGGAGGGGGGAGTTGTGATTCCCCCCAAGCCCCTGGTGCTGCCTGAACTTCCTGCCGTCTGAAAGAGGGGGGGGTCCTCCTGCGTTCATCGGAACGGCTTCGAGCTTCAGTAATTTCTCTCTCTCTGGTGGGAGAGAAGGTGAATCTAGGCTGAGCTAAAGGCTCTCGAGGTCTCACTTCCAGGCGCTCAAAAGTTTCAGGGAGGTCTAATAGGGACTGGGATTTCAGGGGGTTTCTCAGGTCCCAATCCAGTGACTCTCCCGATCCTCCAGGTTTTATTGTCCTCCAGTGAGGTTGAGAAGAGGGAGGGGGCTCTCCATTCCGTCCTGGGGAAATGTTTTCTCCCGACTGGCAGCTTACCCATGAATCAGAGTCCTTGTGCCGTGCTCCAAGCTGACAAGCAGGCTCTACCACTTCGGGGCTTCGGGTCCTCTCGTCAGATGGGAAATAGGTGACTTCAACTAAATCGTCAGGATCATGTTTCGCCGCTCCTTCTACGCTCTCAACTTGCTGCTCTTCCATCTTCACTGGGTCTTTGCACCGCTGTGGAGGTTGCGGAGACTGGGGCCCAGCACCCCTCTAACGGGCCCCCTCTGAGAGGAGGAGAGGGTACCGTTAGCAAAAGAAAGTTATGAGTTTTGGAATAATGTCAAGGTTCCAGAAATACCTCTTCTGCGTAAAAGAAACTCAGAGACATTTCTTTTCCAGAGTTCTTTACTAGCATGAGGAGACTGGCACACGATGAGTGCAATTCCAAAACTGAAGTTCCGGATTCTTTTCCCCAGTTATACAAACCCCAAGAGTCCCACCCCCCTGACCCCTTTGATGGTCACATGGTCCCACGTTCTCCCAGTCCATTCGAATATCTTCTTGCCACTCTTCCTGCAGATGTGAACCCCATCCGACCTTGACCGTCTAAAGAATGTTACCATACCCCTCAGCCCCCCTTCTTCCCCTCAGGGGAAAAATGTGGCAGCGTCTGGAAACCTAAAGTCTAATATGGTTTCCAGGCCTGACACAAGAAGAGGGCCGTGAAAATATTTACAGATCCCTCACATCCAGGACATAAACTGTTTCAACTCCTACCCTCAAAACAACACTATAGAGCACTGCACACCAGAACAACTAGACACAAGAACAGTTTTTTCCCCGAAGGCCATCACTCTGCTAAACAAATAATTCCCTCAACACTGTCAAACTATTTACTAAATCTACACTACTATTAATCTTCTCATCGTTTTCATCACCAATCTCTTTCCACTTATGACTGTATGACTGTAACTTTTTGTTGCTATCACTAAGGGTTAAATTGCAACCTATGACCATCATTTGTGTTGTAAATGTTGTAGCTTTAATGAAGGTATTTTTTTCTTTTCTTTCTTTTTCTTTTCTTTTATGTACACTGAGAACATATGCACCAAAACAAATTCCTTGTGTGTCCAATCACACTTGGCCAATAAATTCTATTATATTCTATTCTATCCTTGGTGCTCTGTACACTGGTGGTGTTATCTAGTTTGGTCATGAAACGTCTGCAAGAAAACAACCAAGCTCAGAGAGCACCAAGGACCCAAAAGCAGTAACATCCTAGGAGCCTATATGGGTATAATAGATATCCCACTTCCCAAATTTGCCACCAGCATGACTTTTTGCAGGACTGACTGGGAGTGCTGAGTTTGTTGATCCATAGTTTATGAGTAATGAAATCTTTGTTGAGCATTTCCCATCTCATAATAACACATGCTTGAGAGAGTGACTATCAGATAACAATGAGTCCCTGATTAGCTCTGTCAACATGCTTTCTGTTTAGGCATGTGAGGGTGAGAGTTAGACAAAGAGACAGAACACAAACATGGGCTTGTTTATCTATAACAGAGTGGTAAATGCTGAGTTTCTTTTTAAAAAAAATCCTAAAATACATCTCAAGTGCACCATTGGCGATAAAGCTGCAATAGAGTAGGGAAGGTAAAGTTTTAAGGAGGTGGAGAAATAATACTTTTATTTATTATTTAGAGGACTGTATAATGGCACAGTTACAGGAGACTGAAATGGCATTTTCATCCCTTTGTTGGTGCTATTAACTTTAAGAACTGCAGGGGTTCACTTAACAACTGTGGCAAGAAAGGTCTTAAAAATACGACTTCAGCAACCGAGTGGACAACGCCTGGAATGCTCTACCCAACTCCGTTGTTACATCCTCAAACCCTCACAGCTTCAACCTTAAACTGTTTACACTGGACCTCACCCCATTCCTAAGACCTCCATAAAGGGGGCTTGCCACCCCTGTCCTACTGCCCCCATTTATTTCTATTCATTCCTTCATTCCTGTCCATGTTCATACTTATACCTGCTATTTTGTACATGTTTGACAAACAAACAAACAAATAAATATTAAAGTTAACAAATGTTAACTTTAATTTTTTTTTTAATTTAATTTGTTAAAGTTAACAAATAAATATTAAAGTTAACACTTAACAAATGTCTTGCTTAGCAACAGAAATTTTGGGCTCAAATGTGGTCGTGTCAAGGACTACCTGTACTGCAATGCCACCCTGTGTGGGTCTGCCCTTAAAGACTACTCAGAATTTACAATTGGTTCAGGATTCAGCAGACGGGGGGCTCTGGCTGGCATTTGCAGTGAGCAAAACATCATACCTGCCCTTCTGACCTTACACTGGCTTCCAGATGATTGTCAGAGACCATTTAAAGTGCTGGTGCTAATCAATATCATGACTTAGCACCTAAGTATCAGCCATTCTTAGCCAGAAATGCCCCAACTAACCAGATCATCTCAAAAGAAACTCCTGCTGATACTCCACTTCCAAGATGTTTTATTGGGGTTGATTCCAGGAAGTGCTGCTTTCCAATTGCAGTACTGAAGCCTCTTCCCCACTGATATCAGCCTCTCTCTCCCCCATCTGCCCCCCCCCCAAAAAAAAAAAACATTCAGGAAACAACCAAAGACATTTGATCTACTTTTCTGTAAGGCTTTTCTGAGTGTAACGCTAGCTTCGGTTTATTTTTGTTTTTTTTTAATGCTTCTTGTCTTAAATCTTTTAAACATTTTATTTTTCAACTCACCATTCAAGCTTTAATGCAGGATTTGTTTGAATCCTGTTATCATGGGGGTTTTAGCATTCCTTACTGTGGATGTTTTATATTTTTGCTGTAAATCTTGATAGTTAATTGGTGGAAACCGGTGGCGAATAAGTTTAATTAAATACATAAATAAATGTAGAATATATATTTTAAATGCTATTCCTCCATGATTGCTATTTTCTCCTTCATTGCTTCCCCCCCCCCCACTAACATACTTTCATTATGCTGTCCTTCAGTAAAATTTCTGCAGTCAGCATTTTTTAAGATTCATATTTACTGTTCACTGCCTTGAATTGTTTGTAAAAATAATAAAGGCAGGATTGACTCTTATCTGGTGCAATTTTGCACTGACTGTAAGTAAACCAGATTCTTGTGTATAGGTTGCATGGAATAAATTCATAGTGCTTTCGAACTCTATCCTCATTCCTGGTTTCTTATATATCAGATCATATATTCTGACCATATATGATTTGATAACATGGATTGGATTGGATTGGATTGGATTGGATTGGATTGGATTGGATTGGATTGGATGTTCCTTTAGAATAGGCTTCATGAGTTACCAATAAAACCAAGGTTGAGTTTTGTATGTTTTGCAAAGTTCTATTTTGCATACAGGGATGCGGTAGCTCAGTGGCTAAGATGCTGAGCTGGTCGATATAAAGGTCGGCAGTTCAGCAGTTTGAATCCCTAGTGCTGCGAAACGGGGTTACTTGTCCCAGCTTCTGCCAACCTAGCAGTTCGAAAGCACATAAAAAATGCAAGTAGAAAAATAGGGGCCACTTTTGGTGGGAAGGTAACAGCGTTCCGTGCGCCTTTGGTGTTTAGTCATGCCGGCCACAATGACCATGGAGACGTCTTCAGACAGCACTGGCTCTTCAATTTTGAAACAGACACCGCCCCCTAGAGCCGGGAACAACTAGCACATACGTGCGAGGGGAACCTTTACCTTTACTTTATTTTGCATACGATGAACAAACAATTCCCTATTTAGGAAAAAAAATTGCAATCGTGTTGTCATGGCCTTGGGTTGTAATCTTTTTGTCAAAAGTTTTACTTCTTCTTAAGTTTCTCATTTATATGGGGACATAGTGCAATTGCAAATCATTGCCGAAACAGTTGTCCGTAATCTGTTCTGAGCAAATTTATGATGACACCTCATAAATCATCACTTTAAGGCACTGTGGATATTTTCTCTGTCATCTTTTGTAGTCTCTAACATAGCAAAGTATACATATTTTTTAATAAAAGTTCTAACAAAAAATGTTAATGTCTCTTAGAAGTGGGCAGCTGCTCTAATGTTGGTGCAGAAATTCTATGGGGAAACAGTTATTGGGTGCACTAAAATTACTGTCCTGATCACTGTCTTGTTCCCAGGAACAGTCCTATTAATTATGATATCACACACATGAATTCAGTGATTGTTTCCCATTTTAGTTGTTGGATTCCCACATGGAGGTCATATTCTCCAATCTGACCTACCATCCTGCAAATTGCTCCTATATCTGTTAATTTTTGCTAGGGAAAACAATTTAAAGGTAGGCATGCAATTCGAAGTGGGCATATGCATTTTTTTTCAGATTATCTGTAAAATACATGTTAATGAAGTAGAAATTTAAAGTGAAAGGTTCCTGTCTTAAACTGGGAGATAACCAGAATACCTAATTCTAGCTATCATCACTTTCTTTACCCACTTCAAATTATATAGCTAAAGTATTCAGAGCAATAGGATATGTATTAAAATGCAACATTTTTAGCATATTTAAAGTGATCACTAAATCTTAGCAATAATAATAAGGGAGTTAGATATTTATTCATCAGTAGTAGTGCATTGTTAGTTTGGGGCATCACTGAGATAAATCAGAACTGAGGATAGTGTTGGCAGAAACTGAATGTTAATGTAAAGATACACCTAGCAGCTGAAAAGGAAGCATGGGCAAGCAATTCCAAAGGGGACCAAATCTATGATAGGGAATCGGGGGATTTAATAGTCTAGTTCAAAGCATTCCTGTCTCCCTTTGCTTTTATTTAAATGTGCTTTTAGAAATAAATGCACAGTTGAGCTAGAAAGGGAAAACACAGACTGAGTCGAAGCAGGAGAAAAGAATTGTTTCACCCCATTCCTAAGAGGACCATAAGGAGCATGCATCAGAGCAGGTTCGAGCCCGGCCCAAGGTTGACTCAGCCTTCCATCCTTTATAAGGTAGGTAAAATGAGGACCCAGATTGTTGGGGGGGCAATAAGTTGACTTTGTAAAAAATATACAAATAGAATGAGACTATTGCCTTATACACTGTAAGCCGCCCTGAGTCTTCGGAGAAGGGCGGGGTATAAATGTAAACAAAACAAAAAAAATGTGCCTACCATTCCTGTCCTATTGTTTTTCTTTTATCTATCTATCTATCTATCTATCTATCTATCTATCTATCTATCTATCTATCTATCTATCTATCTATCTATCTATATGCTTATACTTCCTTATATCTCCTAATATATATGTTTATATACTATATAATCTTTTTGTGTGATACCTATGTATATTGTTGTGACAAATAAATAAAATAAAATGAGTGCTTTACCAAGTGCTTTATCTTCACTAGTCTAGATAAACTAGATCCCTGTGAGAAAAGGGGTGGGGGGGGGATGTCATGTCTAGTTTGTTATTTATTTATTTTTCACATTTTTTTTAACTGCCCATCTTCCTCAGAGTGGGACTCTGGGCAGTGTACAATGAAATGTTAAAATATAAAAACAATAAAAAAGGTGGCAAGGTTGATTAAATCCTGTTAAAAATAAATTAAAAGGCAAAGGGAGGGCTCTTAGGGCTCTAACCAGCCCCACGGCTGAATGTTCCTCTGGCCTCCCCATGTGAGGCCACAAACCATGTTTTCAGACCTTTCCAGAAGGCCAGGAGGAAGGAGTCCCACTTCACCTCTTGGGGAAGTATATTCTACAAGGTGGGGGCAATGGCAGAGAAGGCTCTCTTCCTGAACACCACCGGTTGGAGTTCTTTGGCTGATGGGGCCTGCGGCATCTTTCCTCCCTGACCTGGTGGCATTGACCAGTGTAATGGGTCGAAGACAGTTCTGTAGGCAGCCTGCCCCCATGCAGTTATTTTCTTAAGTTACATGCAATTTGACTCATGGACTATTTGAACGTGAAAGAGGGCCATTTTTCACACAGGATGTATATATCAGGCACTGGCACAGTTGCACTTTTATGTGCAACTTGAGCAGAGGTGGGTTTCAAAACCCGTCACTACTGGTTCGCATGTGGGCGTCCGTGCCCTCGAGCGCACACACAACGCTTCTGCGCATGTATAGAAGCATCCGGACAGGTGGGTGGAGCCTCCCGCCACCTCTGCTATCAGTTCACTCGATCAACCCACCACTGAACTTGGGGTTTTGGTCTTAGGGATCACTTAAGATTTGGATGTTATAAAGGGCCTGTAGATCGATCTGGCTTACCATAAAAGGGTAGACCTATTCAGTGTTACAAAAAGGACAGAAACTGTACATGAGAAGAAACTTAGAAGAATATCTTAATACTTGGCACACTGTCATTTTTCTCCCTGTCTATGTATAGAGAGTGACTGCATATAGCATAAGTAAAATTAGATGGGTAAATGACTTTGAATGTAAATGGATGCTTACCAAGCATCTATTGGATAAATCTTGAAGTAGTAGTTTCTTATTGTGACTCCTATGATAGATCCACAGCTAGATATGAACCAAGCAGAATGTGTGTTTAAGGAATTCCTACCAGAGGTTCTATGCATAGAATTTGCAGCCCAAATCATATTTGGCCCTTCAATCCAGATCTCCACAGTCTCTTGAAAGTTTGTCAAGCAGTATAAAAATGTATTAGTCTAAATCCTGATAGAATCCATCTATACCTATCCATCATTGGACAGAAAAGACTTTGATGCACAGAACCATCTTCTCTAGTTAGAATATAAGAAGTATGACACCAAAACACCATGAAGTCCGTTTATGCCATCCTCACTTGTAGAGTCTTTATGGATTTACAGTGCCTGAATATGTGTCTCTCTATAGTCTGATACTTTCAGTTTTTCATGAAGCATATGGGTTAAGGGCATAAAGATATCCACACAATTTAATGCACACCTTTGAAAATTGTCTATTCTTATTCATTTTCATTCATTTTACCTCTATATTATTATAATTAAAATTGTCAAAAAAATTAAGGAAAGCGCGTAAGAGTTCATATGTTCACTTTTGAATGCTGGTACAGTTAGTCCTCGACTTAAAACAGTTGACTTTAGTGACCGTTCGAAGCTACAACAGTACTGAAAAAAGTGACTTATGATTGTTTCTCACACTTATGATCATTGCACCATTCTTGTGTTAACATGATCAAATTTCAGATAATTAGCAACTGATTCATATTTATGACTGTTGCAGTGTTCCAGGGTCATGTGATCACCTCTTGACAAGCAAAGTCAATGGGGAAGCCAGATTCATTTAACAACGGTTACTAACAACTGCAGTGACTCACTTATCAACTGTGACAAGAAAGGTGATAAAATGGGACAAAATTCATTTAACAAATGTCCCACTTAGCAACAAAAAATTAGGGCTCAATTGCTGTCATAAGTCAAGGGCTACCTGTATATTTAGTTCTCTTGCCACTTTAAATAATTGCAAATAAGAAGTAAATCTGATGCTGCAAAATTTAATATGTAGCATTTTGCTTTGGGCTAATGACTCAAGGCTGTGTCCATTGGCAAGCCAATATGATATTAATCAATAAAATATGAGGCAAAGCCTGTTCACTGAACTTTCATGGTATATTATCCTTTTGTAGTGCATAATGGATAAAGCATTTCCAACAGTTTTTTCCAGTGCATAATTGATTTGTCCATTTGTATCCTTCTACCACCTCCAAGCAATGCAGGAATCGTGAATTGTGAAGTCTACCAATGTTCACATTGTTGATATAGAAAATATATTCATTTTGGGGGGAAAAAATCTTCATTGAAATCTGTGCCAATGGACTTTGGATAAAAACGCAAAGGCCCTGACAATCACTGAATTATTAACATCCGTGTTTTTCAATAGAAGTCTTTCGATCTGTAATAAATAAATTAGAGTTCAGAAGCTTTAAGCACCATTGTATAAATGTCTGAAAGTTAAAATTGCTCATGCGATCAAAATAATTGCAACATGTCCCAAGTGAGATTTCAGTTGGTGAGAATAAGGTTTCAGAATTTCAGAGCTTGTCTACTTGTAAAGCAACGTACAAATACATCACAGAACAGAGTGGTTAGTCTTTTATTCCTCATTTTTGTTTCTGATTGTATCCTTTTAAAAATGTTTTTACTTGTGAGCTGCCTAGAGTCATTAGACGTCAGGCAGCATACAAATTTAGTAAGTAAATAGGTAGGCAGATAGGTAGGTAGGTAGGTGGGTAGGTAGGTAAATAAGTAAGTATCAGCATTGCAAACCGGGCTGAACTTGAACTAGGTTGCACACAATACTGATTATGGTGGTGGAATCAGTGATTTCATCCTTTATCCTTCCCCCCGATTCATGGATTCCTCCAAACTGAAACGGAACGTGCAAAAAGCTCAAAACGTTTATATAGACTTTATATATTATAAATCCAAGTTTTCTTTAGCGTATGTGATTTATTTCCATATAGAGCCTACCTCAGTTATCTCACTCCACGGGATGCCGTGATATGAAAATAAAGGACTACCTCAAGATGACTAGAGGTCCTCCTTGTCTGCACTGAACCCATGTACCTATGAATCACCCTCAGTCTTTGTGGAAGCTGATGCCAAGCAACTGGCCTCGTTCACTTTTTTCTATTTGCCTACTTCCTACAGTCTTCCAACATATAAATTACTTGTTCCCAGGAAGATCCTGACCCACATTGTGATGTATAACATAGCTACTTCTTTCCTTTCTCAAGAAATATGTATGAAATTTATATATATATTTAAAAAAATTACAGTTTATACATGACTTAAAGTAAGGTGTTGATGATCACCTTTAAACCCCTTCATGGAATGGGTCTAAGCGACTTGAGGGGCCATCTCACCTCACTGCTGGTAGAAGAGGCATGCTGCTGGTTCCGTCAGCTCAACTATTCCTGCTGGTCCTGGAGTCCAGGAGGAGGGCCTTCTCTGCTGTTACTCCTGCCCTCTGGAACATCTTGCCCTCCCAATGTGAGGCTGGCCCCAATCCTCCTTTCCTTTCACAAGGGCCTCAAAACCTGGCTCTGTCAGTTGCCTTGGGGTTCCAATGGGGTAACAGAGCAGTGGGGGTGGTTGATTAAGTAACAACAGATCCCACCTCCCTCCACTCTGTCCCCCCCACCCTCCCCATGTGTCATTAGATTTGAATGGCTGGTTTTAATTTATTCATCTTTTAATGTACTATATAAATACATTTTTATGATTGTAAGCCACCCACAGTTACCTTGTGTTGATATAGGCAATATACAAACAAGCAAACAAATGTATAATAACTCAATTCATGCTGATGCAGCAGTCATGTTACCTAAGCCAAAGTCTGTCTGAATTGCTGGCATCAATACTTTTGCTGAAGAATGATGAAGTCTCCTTCTAATGTCCAGTTATGTTTGTTAAGTCTGTCAGTTGTATGGGTAGCCTGAGTGCTTCAGGGGGACTTTAGTAAAGGAGTCTTATAGCCAGGGGACTTTTTTTTTTAATTGGCAGCATAACACCTGGTCATCCTAGAGCTGAAGATGTACTTTGCTTCTACAGTGGCTCCATTTGCTCCATTTACTCCTACAGCATTGCTGGCATACCAACATCAAACATAAGTCTAACATCCTACACACAGCAGCTGTCTGTTCACCCACCTCAATTTTTTTTAAAATTCTTTTTCTTATGAAACTGGTCTGTACTACAAAGTAAAACATATTTTCAACAAGAAAAGGTCATTATTACATGGGGCCAATTGTAAGAGAACTCAGCAGGGGACGCGGTAACAGCATGTCCCGTGCCATTGAATTCTTCAGTTATTTACTCCACAGTTACAAATTCAGTTTGCTGGAGCTGTATACCTTCACATGTCATTAAGAACAGGTTGTCTCCTTGCTTCCCTATACCAGGGGTCAGATACCTTAAACACTCAAAGAGCCACTTGGATCCATTTCCTACATTAAAAAAACCACATCAGGAGCCACAAAACCTGGGTGGGCATGGCCAACCTGATGTCACCAACTCCCACCCAATCACATGACCCCCCAGCCCCCCACCCACCCAGACACAAAACTATTCTCTATGTCTCTCTTCCCCTCTCCCTATCTCCCACTCTCTCTCCCCCCTCTTTCTGTATCTCTGTCTCTGTCCCTCTCCCTATCTTCCCCTCTCTCCCCCCCTCTGTGTCTCCCTCTCCCTCTCCCTCTGTATCTCTCTCTCCCTCTCTTCCCCTCTCTCACCTCCTCTCTATGTATCACTCTGTATGTGTCTCTATGTCTCTCTCTATATATATGTGTGTGTGTGTGTGTGTGTGTGTGTGTGTGTCTCCCCCCTCCCCTTGGGAAACTGTCCTCCCCCACCCACTCCTCTCATAACTCCCTGGCCTGAAGCAAAGCACAGCAAAGGTGCATGCAGGGTGGGTGGCCACTCGCTTAAGGAGGGTCTTAACAGGATGCAGCTTCACTCTTGCACTAATGCTCTGGCCATCACCTTGCCATGTCATCGCCCACCCTGGCAGCTCTTCAGCTGAGCATGGAGGGAGAGAGTAAGAACACACATGTCTCTTTCCTGAGGGAATAACTTTAATTCTGCCGAGGCAATTGAAAACATCTGGATGTGTACTAGTTTCATATTAGGAAATCATGTGAATTGGCAAAGCAATATGTTACTCTCTCTCTCTTATACAACATAAATAATAATTACCTTGAGGATTTGAATTGCCATTTCAAAGTGAGGAGTTTCCATTCCTGTCCCATCACTGGTTGGCTGCGTCTGTCTTATTTTTATTTTATTTTATTTTTTTGGATTCCAGCCCAAAGCAGCAGGAAGTGAAGGCTGCCTTATGTGTAAATGTGGCATAAAGGCAGGTACAGGGCAGCTTCGCTCCTGCACTCTCTGGTAACCCTCCTCTCCCTCCTCCTCTCAGGATGCCTGGGCCAGCTGTGGTTGAGCCAGGACCCTCTTAAGTGAGCTGCAGCCTGCCCCACAGGTGCCTTTCCTGAGCTTTGGCACTCACTTGAGGAGGGTCTCCCCACACGTGCGCATGATTCTGGCTCAACCACAGCCGGCCAGGGGATTACAAGAGGAGGGGGGAGGAAAGTGGAGGAACGAAGCTGCCCTGTACCTGCCTTCACGCCACATTTGCATGTAAGGCAGCCTTCACTTCCTGCCGCTTCAGGCTAGAGTCCCAAAAAGAAATGAAGGGCGGAGCCAACCAGTGATGGACAGGGAACTGGGGCAGAGGGCCCAAAGTGCCGATTGTGGCTCCAAAGCAGCAGGTTGCCAACCCCTGCCCTATACCCTATCTCAACCTGTAATGTATTTGAATTTTAGGAGGGAAATTTGGGCGGGAAAATGCACGTTGCTGATTGGCTGATGCCTCAGCCAAATTACTATTTAAAGAGGGGTTTTTGCCTGTTGGTTTTCGCTGGGATCACAATAAACTAAAGAGCTGTTGTCACTTGTATCGTATCCTGCCTCTTCATTGCCCGAACGTAACACAACCATTCTCAGAGTAATTGAACTAACTTGCCTAAGAAGCCCCTTTTTGCTCTTTGTGCTATGAAAATTGAAAAGTGGTTAGATCCATGGGAAAGCAGGATACACAGAGTGTTTGACCATGGGATTTTTGGGGCAGCATAATATTTTGCAGTGAATTTAATCTGGTTTGCTCATTTATAAAGCTATCAGCTTTGTAACTTCCAGGTTCAGAGTTCAGCATGTGCCCATAATGCTCTTCTATGGTGATATTTTCTTTAGCTATCAGCTTGGAGGAGATAACAAAATCGGCACATTCATTGAGAAAGAAATCTATAGAGGCTTTTTTTTTAAATTAAAGAGTGGAGTCCATTCATGATTATGGTACAAAAATAAAGAAAAATAGCTTGATGGTAAAGGATTTTATAAATTAAATAAGGGGAGATAATGGAAATTTAAATTGTAACTCTAATGGTATAAAAGAATAAGAAATGGTTAATGAATCCATGAGGAAAATGAAGGGTGAAAATGGAGTATATGTTTGTTTGTTTTTAAGGTAGCTGTTTAGTTTTGTATTTGCAGGTTTATCTTTCTGTATAAATGTATGTATTGTGTTTTTTATGTTTATTATATGTGTAGAATACACACAGTATGCATGGGTGGTGTTTGTGTGTGTGTGTGTGTAATTTGCTATTATATATGTGATATTTCCTTGCGATAACCCTCTAAAATAGGGCTTGAGCTTTGGCTATTCAAGTATTTCTGAAATACAGCTCCCCATATTGCTCATGACAGGCCATAAAAAAGAAGTTAGGAGCTATACTTCAGCAACATTTGCAGAGATACTGATTCTCCATCAGGTCAGAAAGTAAAAACAAGGAGTTCTATTCATGCAGAAGAAATATACGGCCAGTTTCTAAATAGAGCTATGGGGTGGTTGCCCGTTACTGTTTCTGACCTCCTAATTATTAGATTCTAGACAACCCTCTGACCCATTGGGTCATTCTTTGAGAGGAAGATGGTGCAGTCTGATGTGACTGGAATGAACATTCAGTTTTAGGCTGACCATATTTCTTTTTATCCCAGTGCTGAGCAGTCCTATGATTATCAAAAAAGGGTATTATCATAAATAGGAAAATAATAGCAATGATAAAGAAACTTCAAATATTTATTTATCTAAACAAACAAACAAAATGACCACAGGCGAGCAAAAGCAGTGTGAGTGGGAACAACTTCTAACTTCCTGCCAGCTTCCCCAATGACATTGCTTGTGGGAAGCTGGCAGGAAGCAGCATAAATCACTATCCTGTGACTGCATGGATCCTATAATAGCCATATATTGGTGAATAAAATTGCTCTGAACATTATACAAATTTCAGTTTCATGGGAGTAATGAGTCTCAGATTTTTTATGCATTCTTTAAGTTAATGGATTTAGGTACCTTGATTCAAAAGTCATTGAGGTATGATTCACCATTTGGGTTAATTTAAGGATTAATAAATGGATAAACACAATGAGAATTTTGGTAGTACATAGATAAAATCACAATCTGAAAACAGCAGAAATAATCCTCAATATGTTCAAGGAAGTTTGTTCACATCCATTTCAGAGTTTGTGAGTAACATTATAGTTTAATATGTTCTGGAAAATGAATATTTTTACACATTATGAAAAAAACAGCTCTCTTCGGAAGTCCTTAAAGGTTAGAAAGATAAAAGGAAAGAGAAGAAGGGGATGACTAACAAGAAGTCAACTAAAGTAGGGAAGGATGCAGATTGGGGTTAAGGTCATCATGGAGAAGGGGTATCTGTGGGGTTGCTAAGAATCAACACTGACTTGATGCCATACAGTTAACCCATCAGCCAACTTTGCAGCAATTCTGAAACAAATCTAAGAAATAATGATCCTGTGTAACGGGGGGGGGGATATAACTTAAGACACAGTTGTTTCTCTTTGAGCTTTTTGTTTGATTCCAATAAATTATTTTGCAAAAAAATTCCTGAAGGTGTTTAGAAAGACCAGTCACTTTAAAATTCCCAGTAGCAATCAAGATAACAAAAGGACTAAAGCTGCTAATGAAAAGAATTAAAGAAGACTGAAAAGAGCTAGTAGGTTTGCCTTTCTTTCTCAAAATGACTTTTTTTAAAAACAGAGCGTGACATACATTTTCAGCCCAGTGTGTGCTTCACTTTGCAAAACTTAATTCAAGTTCAGATTAGCTTATCATTGTAGTAGAAAACACAAACCAGGTTGGACACTGAAAAAGCTCAAGGGCAATAATTTCTTCTAGCATCTTTTCAAAATACAAATCCTAAAGCTACAAGCCAATGCTTACAGACATAGAGCGTGCTCCTATTGCACAGTTAAGTGAATCCGTACTGTACCATAAGACAAACCTGCCAAGACAAAAGTCAGAAATGGAGTCTACTGAGCACATCAACAGTTGAAAATTGGCAAACAGCACCATGGTTTTGCTGAAACAACCAAAATGTTCATTGTGCTAAGAAGGACTTTCTAGGACACTGATCCAGCCAGTAGGAGCTTGTAAAATGATGGCTATTCCACAGATTTATAAAAATGGGATTTTATATGAAAATATGAGAAGACTCTCGGATGAGAAGTGAAACATCTTCAAGCAAAAACAAAGAAAGTCTTTTGAAAAAGCACCTTTTGAGACAGCCATGAGCTGAGAATCTCCATGGACATAGTTTGGGAGACATCTTTTTTTTTTTTTTTTTTTTGCAACAAACAAACAAAAAGAAAATACATTATTACACCCTTGTGCTATACATAAAAGGAAGATTTGGGTCTTCGGATATATCCTCATGATTGCCAAAATCCACGTTCTCGAGGTACAGGTACTGAAGCGTCCAATGTTCCAAGCGCAAAGTCCACAAATGGTTTCCAAGTCTTCCAGAAAATATCTTCTTTATACACACCACTTCTAATTTTAATATCACATGTCATTTTATCATTTAAAGCTAATTTCCACATTTCAGAATTCCACTCTTCTATTCTAAAAATCACATCCAGTTTCCAATATCTAGCTATTATAATTCTACCTATTATAATCATAATTCTAATCAATTCTTTTCATATTTTGTTAATTCTATTTCCTTAATTACCAACAATAATATAGTTTCCACTCTCAATGTTATTACTTTCCCCATCATTTCAAATATCATTTTCTCCAATTGTTGCCAAAACTTTTAACCTTATCACAATTATACCACATATGTTCATAAGTCCCCAATTCCATCTCACATCTCCAACATTTTTACTAGTTTTTTATCCATTTGTGACAATCTTACTGGAGTCAAATACCATTTCAAACAACTTTATAATTGTGCTCTTTAATCCTTATAGATAAAGTTCTCATAATTCTACTCTTCCAATTCACATTCCAATCTGATTCTGGTATTTCAATATTAAGATCTTTTTCCCAATTTGTCCTCATCACTCTTTGTAATTTTTCATCAGAATTTATAATCTTATAAACCCTACTAACGAGTCCCTTTAGCCCAATTTCATCTTTCATAATCCGAGATACTAAATATTCAAATTCAGTTTCACATCTATTTATCGAATAATTTTCCTTTAGTTTTTTGTCCATTTTCTATCTGTATTTTTCAAACCAACTTAACCCTAATTTTTCAATAATTTCTTTATTCCTCCTTTCATTTCCATAACTTTTATCCAATCTTTAATAATTTCTATATTTTCCTCTTTAATCACTTCATTCGTTTTATATTATTTTTAATCGGCCAAATTCAGTTGTCTCCCCCAAAAAGATTATATCCGGAATTAAAATTTTAACAAATTTGTTCCACATTTTACTTAATCCCTTTAACCAATAACTTCTACTTACACATTTTAAATTTGCTTTATCTAAAAACCACCTTGATCCAAATTTCTCTATATCCCTTAACTCTAAATCTCTCCAATAATTATCTTCACCTTTAAGTATTTTTACCACTATCCGGATACCATACGCACAGTAATAATTAAATAATTTGGGGATTCCTAATCCGCCTTCCTTTTGATTTTGATACCACATTTTCTTCACTAATCTGGGTCTTTTGCCACCATTGCAAAATTTATCCAGTTTTTTCTGATATCCTTCAATATCTTTCTCTGTCAGATTTAGTGGTAGCATCTCGAATAAAAAGTTGAACTTGGGCAGCAACATCATCTTACACATTGCAATTCTACCAAACCAAGACAACTTTAAAATTTTATATTTATCTATCTTCTTCTCAATTTCGTTAATCACCACATCATAATTAAGTTTTTTCAATTCTTTAACCTTAAGTGAAAGCACTATACCCAAATATTTCAATGTGTTTTAATCCTTATCCCAAATTGCTCTTGCATATTCTCAGACTCATTACCATTACTATCCATCAATAATTCTGACTTTGACCAATTTACTTTCAATCCTGTCATTTCTTCAAATTCTATCAAATGCTTATATATCTTTTCAAATCTTTCTCTACATTTTCAAAATAATTAAAGTATCATCCGCATACAAATTTATCTTATACCCTTATATCCTTCTAATTCTTCATCTTTTCTATCATTTTGTCAATATTTCCATAGCCAATAAAAATAATGTTGGGGACAGGGACATCCTTGTCTCGTACCAGCTTCTAATTTTATCTCTTCAGTTAATATTCCATTCACCTTCACTCTTGCACTGCTCTTTTGGTACAATTTTGAAATAACATGTATAAACTTATTACCAAAGCCTAAAGCCTCCACAATTACTTTAATTGTTTCCCATTGTACAGAATCAAAAGCTTTAAAAATATCCAATGATACTATACCAATTTTATCACCATTATATTCAGCTACATCTATAATATTTAATACTCTTCTAACAATATCACTCATGTATCTACCCTTCACAAAGCCTACTTGATTATAACTTATATATCTATCTATAAATCTATTTAATCTATTACTTATAATAGCAGTAAATATCTTTGCATCCTGATTAATTAAAGAAATGGGCCGATAGGACTCAATCCTTTCTAAATCTTTATCTGGTTTAGGAATTAGGGATATCACCGTTCTATTCCATGACGAAGGTACTTCCCCACCATGTAATATTCCATTGAATAATTTTTGCAGTCTTGGTATTATTAATTCTTTAAATTCTTTATAAAACTCAACAGGTAATCCATCCTCACCTGGAGCTTTCCCTAATTTTAATTTTTGTATTATTCCATTAATCTCATCTTGTGTTATATCTTCTTCCATCAATTCCTTATATGTTTGATCAATTTTCACCACATACTTTTCTAAATAACTTTGCAATTTTCCCGATTAATTGGTTTCTTTGAATATAGATTCTGAAAAAGTTTCTAACCACTTCACATTTCTCTAATTTTTTATAACATCTTATACCTCTATCATCTATCAAAACTCCAATTTCTCTCTTCTCTCTTTTATCTTTCGCCATCTTTGCCAATAATTTAGAATTTCTATTACTAAATTCAAAAAAATTCCTATTTAAAAATCTCAAATTTCTTTTACTAACTCTGTATCTTCTTCTATCATTTTATTTCTTAACATATTAAGCTCCTGAAGAATTTTTTTCTTTAGTAAGCAAAATTGTTTTTCCAAATCTTTTATCTGCTTTTTATCTTTTTCAATTTTATTTTTATAATTTCTATATTTCTTACTTGATAACTTAATACTTTCCCCTCTAAATACTGCTTTCATCGCATCCCAAACAATTTCAAATCTAACCTCTCCATTATCATTCAATCTCCAACTTTCCTCCCATTTTTAAGTATCCATTTTTATCCTTTTCATTTTATACAATTTCTCGTCATATCTCCAATAGCTTCTTTTTTCTCAAAATTAAAATCTAAGTCCACCATAACTTCTGCATGATCAGAATCTTTAAAAATTCCACATCTACCTTATCCACATTATTCAACAAATCTTTAGAAAGAAAAATATAATCAATTCTAGAATATGTATTATATATCTTAGAAAAAAGTGTATACTCTCTCAATTCCTTTAACCTCTCCACACATCAACCACGCCGTTTCAAGCATCCACATATTTAAAATCCCCATTTTATTTGCTCCTCCACAGCGGGTGGGATTAGTACTGTCTATTTTATCTCTGATTAATTAAAATCCCCAGCCACAATTACTTTCCTACACTTTTCATTCTCCAAAATTTTTGTTATTTTTCAAGAAATTCTCTTTGTTTTTCATTCGTAAATATAAATTAACAAGTGTCACTTTTTCCTCATTAAGATTTCCAACAATTATTACATATCTTCCATCTTCATCCAAAATTACCTTATGTTTTCAAAGTACACCCTATCTGATATCAGTGTTGCAACTCCTCTAGCTTTTGAAGTTCCAAATGCTTTTTCATATATTTGCATACCTTTTATATACATTCTATTTGAATCTTCAGATTTCTGATGAGTTTCTTGTAAAAATAAAATGTCTGGTAAATCCCTTTTAATCTTAAACTCCAATCTTCTTCTTTTAATCTGATTCCCTGTACCCTTCACATTCCATGACATTATTTTTATAACTCCCATTTAAAATATAAATTTTTTAATCCTATCCCCGCATCTTCCTTTCTGTGCCCCCCACCACCCGACATTAAACTACCATATAAACAACAATAAGAAAACAAAAAAAAAACAAAAAACAAAACATCTAACTGCCCATCCACTGGTGAAATGACATACAATTTCAAAACAAAGTCAGTATTTTGCACACTAAACTTCTAAGGAAAACTGTCTTTTTTAAACAAATCCAAAACCATTCCAAAACTACCAATCCAATCATTGCCAATATAATTTCAACAAGATATTCAAGATTCTCACAACAATTCTGCAAGTTTTCTTAGGGGTTCAAATCTATCCACAAGGAAAGCACCCATGCTATTCAAGTTGTAGGTCTATTTGCATTTTAAAATATAAAAAATACTTTCAAGAAAGCATGCATGAACATCTCATTACAACAAAGCAAACCTATGCATGTAAAATCAATTCCAATGAGATCAATTCAAATGTGTGTTAACACAACTAAGCTTAATGTTTTCAGATAAATAAATGTAACATTGCACCATTGCAGTATAGCCTTATTTTCTCTTTCTGCTTCACCATTTTATTTGCTCCTCCACAGCGGGTGGGATTAGTACTGTCTATTTTATCTCTGATTAAATTAAAATCCCCAGCCACAATTACTTTCCTACACTTTCATTCTCCAAAATTTTTGTTATTTTTCAAGAAATTCTCTTTGTTTTTCATTCGGTAAATATAAATTTTAAAATATAAAAAATACTTACATGTAGTTTTCTGTCTGTCTCTCTCATACACATACACACAAATGTACATCCCACTGAAAAGCAACGCTATGCAGAGCTACCGTTTCCACATTTGGATAAGCATCTGAATGGCTGTTGTATTGCAATGCTGAGTAAGTATCTCCATATTTTAACAAGCATCTAAATGCATGCTTTGAACAGCATTAATTTCAGTGGGAATATGGTGGCCTCAGAATTATTCCAAGCCTTTAAAGGCCCTTAAAACCATTTCACATTGGTTGATAATAAACTTTGGACTTACAGGGTGATATGATGGTAAAGCCATCTGATTTAATGATGACTAAGTACTGATGATTATTTGTGCTATTTATACTAGATTGCCCCAAATCTTTTTATAAGGACAGTTTGCAGAAGTTGCAAGTAAAATAAATAAAATATAAAAAATACTTTCAAGAAAGCATGCATGAACATCTCATTACAACAAAGCAAACCTATGCATGTAAAATCAATTCCAATGAGATCAATTCAAATGTGTGTTAACACAACTAAACAATGTTTTCAGATAAATAAATGTAACATTGCACCATTGCAGTATAGCCTTATTTTCTCTTTCTGCTTCACTTCCAAAAGCTGACAGACATTTTGGAGCACATTAATGAAAAGAATCAGGGAAAATATATTACGTAGCTTTTAAAAAAATAAATTTTAAAAATAAATTTAAATATGTGTGTGTGTGTTTGTTTATCATATGTAGGAACCACCCGTCTACAGAGAGGGCGATTCTTACATAATTCACAGGATAAGTAACTTTTCAGCAACCTCTGAACACTTAATAATATTAATACTCATTAAAATCATTTAATAGAGACATGTATCAATAAGATAGAAGGACCAATAAGGAAAGAAGAATAAAAAATATATTAACATTTATTTCAACTGCATTTGGAGGGTTGAACATTAAACACGTGTTTATTAAGGCATCCTTTATTAAATTGGAGCCCTCCTAATATTTTTGCCTGCTGATTTATCCATCAGCTCCAGCATGTATTAACCTTGTCAGTCATGACCCAATGGATTTCATTTCTGTATAAGGATGTGGCAGATAGATTCCTCCCTGTGTCTTAGAACTGATGTGTCAACTTGTGAAGCTTCCCTGACCTGCTCCTGGGTTGCCACAGGCAGGGGGATGGAAAATCACTCCTTGCAGCTGCACCAAGGAATTTACCCCTCAGTCATAACAAGATGCATTCTGGCTGAGCAAGTCAAGGCCATCTCTGTGGATACCAGCAATGCCTGGAGGGAGTGACTTCTACAACCCGCAAAATTACCTTGTTGGAGAATGTGACCAATGCCACATTTTGGGGGGAGGGAAAAACAGGGTCAGAGGCAAGGTGTGAAGGGGGTGAAGTCAGAGTTGGTTTCACCTAGGTACTGCTGACATGGTGCTCCTAATAAAAGACTGGATTTTATTGCCAGATGGCTTGAGACTCTTAATTGCGTTAGGGCACTGGTCGGAACCCTGACATGATGATTATGCGCAGTGGTGAAATCTAGCTGGATCTACCCGGCTTGTGTGAACTGGTAGCGTCGTTGGCAGGAGGTTCCGCCCACCTGCCAGCACATCATTAAGTTCCATTTTTGACCCTCTGCAGATGCACAGAGGAGCGCGACGCTCACACTCTCGAACCAGTAGTGAAGGTAAGTGCATTTCACTGCTGATTATGTGCCGTCAAGTTGTTTTCAATTCCTAATGACCACTTAGATCACATGTCCTGTTTCTCCAGGACAGTCTATCCCAAAACTGTTGTTTTTATTTCCCAACAATCCGCTCATCACCACTGAGAATTTAGTAGCAAATATTTTGTCTAAATAAATGTAGCAAGGAAGGATGCTGATTCTCAACATGCTTGAAATAAATGATAGAATTGTTGCTACAACTCGCATATAAACCTGGGTTCATAAAACATCTGGTCTGTGAACATAGGCTAATGGAGGCAACTATCATCCTATCATAATTCAAAAGAGGAGAGGGAGGGAGGGAGAGAGAGAGAGAGATGCTCCTTACAATTGGAACTTTGATTCTTCGAGATTTTTAATCATTTTAAGAATTTCTATGGATAGAGGTAGGTACTCATCACCATTTCCTTCCCAATGTACAGAAACTATATACCTTGGGCATACTGAAAGTTAACAAATGCACATTATGTCAGGGTTAATTTTTTAAAATACTGTTTTATTTAGGATGATTTTTTTAAAAAAAACTATTTAAAATGTAACTGCAGATCTATCCTATAACCCTCTCCTGCCTCATGACTGAATCCTAGAAATATATCATTTTTCAGTAACAAAAATTCCAAACCGTGACCTGTGAACCCAGTTCACATGTAATACCATACTAATGGTTCCATATTTACATGTAGAAGAATCGTAAAATTCTAAGAAGATGATAGCTTAAAAAATTATCAGAACAAAAGCATATCTGACAAAAAACAAAATGATAATTTTTCAGTAAACATAACAAAGAACCTTAAATAGATACCAGTAGATACGGTAGGCGGTAGACTGACAGAGAGGTATGAGGTTTGTACCAAAAACAATAGAAGAAAAAATGGAAATTATACTGCTTGAACATTCACTCTTTGCCCTTTCACTTTCTCTGAAACATTTAATGTAATACTCACTAAATATAAGAATGGAGTGCCATAAGGCAGGGGTCTCCAACCTTGGCAACTTTAAGCCTGGTTGGACGTCAACTCCCAGAATCCCCCAGCCAGCAAAGCAATTCTGGGAGTTGAAGTCTGCCAAGCTTAAAGTTGCCAAGGTTGGAGACCTGCCATAAGACATGATCATACTGTGCTGTTTTTGGGTGTGCCTCTTCCCTCTTCTTCCCATCAGCTGCCTTTACCTCTTTGCCTGGGAAGGAAATGCATAGGGATCAAATTGGACCTGAAATTCTTCCCACTAAAATATTGAACATGCCAACAGAGTAGTTCCTATCCAGTATACTTCAGAATCCATTTTTTTGCTTCACTTCAAAGCACACTTTTCATGTTAGGTCATTTTGAGCACACGGGATGAACTCAGCAATTGTTTGGCATTTTCATAGAGGCGGGAACAGCTTTTCAACACAGTCAATGCTTCCCATGCTCTCTGATACTTCCTAGAGCTGCATTTACCATGAAGCCTATAATAACTCAATGGTTGCAATGTTGGCATTATAAACATCAGATTGATGGTTCAAGCTTTTTTTTTTTTTTAAGAATTACTATTTTTATTTCCTGTGCTGTCTATGCTTTTCTGTATTTTTTGTTTTCCTGTTTGAGAACTCAGGGTGAAATCTTTCTAGGTTCAGTGGATGGTAAAGAAAATTGATGAAATAGAGAACCACGGGGCATTTTTAAAAAATGGAAAAATAGGAAGATTAGTACAAGAAAAATAGTTATTAAGACAATCCTGATAAGTGTTGAACCACCAATCTACTGCTTGGAAGGCAAGGGTTAGAACCACTGTGATGTTACAGCATTAATAAAAGGTTGTTTTAGGTTCAGGAAGAAAATTTAATGAGAGATAAGCAGTGTTTTCTTTCAAAGGTTCAAATATTTTTCTCACTTTGTTAAGTAGGCTAGCTCAGGACTTCCAAAGAGTTTGGGACTTCTGGTATTACAAACGATGAATAAAATTAAGTGCTTAGAAGAAAAACAGAGCAATACATTTGACTTTCATTCACTTTGCAGTTGATTCTTTTCATGGCCTACAGTTTTGCCTCCAGAATGGAACTTCACAAGATTCAACTGATCTCTAAAGTTTACCATATGCTAATATATAAAGACAAGCACAGAATGGAAAAATACTTTAGAATTTTTACTCTGCTTTAGTTTGATTCTGTTCGGCCACAAGAGGGAAATTCTATCAGTTTAAATGTGCTTCAAATATTCTTTTTTTTTTTTTTTTTTTCAAAAATTGTTGTGTGTAGCTTACCGTATTATTCAATTTCATTCGTTTCATCTGCTTGTAAATTACTCTTATAAAAAAATATCTCTATACAACAAAACTTGACAAACAGCTCTGAATTAGACATTTCTTTGGCATGCTGGTTTCAAGAAGATATATATTGAGAGAATCTCTCTGATCTTTCAAAACCTCCTGAGAACTTATTAGCATTCTTATCTATAAATGTGTTCATGTAATAAAAAAATACTTTCGAGAAAGCATGCATGAACATCTCATTACAACAAAGCAAACCTATGCATGTAAAATCAATTAATAGAGACATGTATCAATAAGATAGAAGGACCAATAAGGAAAGAAGAATAAAAAATATATTAACATTTATTTCAACTGCATTTGGAGGGTTGAACATTAAACACGTGTTTATTAAGGCATCCTTTATTAAATTGGAGCCCTCCTAATATTTTTGCCTGCTGATTTATCCATCAGCTCCAGCATGTATTAACCTTGTCAGTCATGACCCAATGGATTTCATTTCTGTATAAGGATGTGGCAGATAGATTCCTCCCTGTGTCTTAGAACTGATGTGTCAACTTGTGAAGCTTCCCTGACCTGCTCCTGGGTTGCCACAGGCAGGGGGATGGAAAATCACTCCTTGCAGCTGCACCAAGGAATTTACCCCTCAGTCATAACAAGATGCATTCTGGCTGAGCAAGTCAAGGCCATCTCTGTGGATACCAGCAATGCCTGGAGGGAGTGACTTCTACAACCCGCAAAATTACCTTGTTGGAGAATGTGACCAATGCCACATTTTGGGGGGAGGGAAAAACAGGGTCAGAGGCAAGGTGTGAAGGGGGTGAAGTCAGAGTTGGTTTCACCTAGGTACTGCTGACATGGTGCTCCTAATAAAAGACTGGATTTTTATTGCCAGATGGCTTGAGACTCTTAATTGCGTTAGGGCACTGGTCGGAACCCTGACATGATGATTATGCGCAGTGGTGAAATCTAGCTGGATCTACCCGGCTTGTGTGAACTGGTAGCGTCGTTGGCAGGAGGTTCCGCCCACCTGCCAGCACATCATTAAGTTCCATTTTTGACCCTCTGCAGATGCACAGAGGAGGCGCACGCTCACACTCTCGAACCAGTAGTGAAGGTAAGTGCATTTCACTGCTGATTATGTGCCGTCAAGTTGTTTTCAATTCCTAATGACCACTTAGATCACATGTCCTGTTTTTCCAGGACAGTCTATCCCAAAACTGTTGTTTTTTATTTCCCAACAATCCGCTCATCACCACTGAGAATTTAGTAGCAAATATTTTGTCTAAATAAATGTAGCAAGGAAGGATGCTGATTCTCAACATGCTTGAAATAAATGATAGAATTGTTGCTACAACTCGCATATAAACCTGGGTTCATAAAACATCTGGTCTGTGAACATAGGCTAATGGAGGCAACTATCATCCTATCATAATTCAAAAGAGGAGAGGGAGGGAGGGAGAGAGAGAGAGAGATGCTCCTTACAATTGGAACTTTGATTCTTCGAGATTTTTAATCATTTTAAGAATTTCTATGGATAGAGGTAGGTACTCATCACCATTTCCTTCCCAATGTACAGAAACTATATACCTTGGGCATACTGAAAGTTAACAAATGCACATTATGTCAGGGTTAATTTTTTAAAATACTGTTTTATTTAGGATGATTTTTTTAAAAAAAACTATTTAAAATGTAACTGCAGATCTATCCTATAACCCTCTCCTGCCTCATGACTGAATCCTAGAAATATATCATTTTTCAGTAAACATAACAAAGAACCTTAAATAGATACCAGTAGATACGGTAGGCGGTAGACTGACAGAGAGGTATGAGGTTTGTACCAAAAACAATAGAAGAAAAATGGAAAAATAGGAAGATTAGTACAAGAAAATAGTTATTAAGACAATCCTGATAAGTGTTGAACCACCAATCTACTGCTTGGAAGGCAAGGGTTAGAACCACTGTGATGTTACAGCATTAATAAAAGGTTGTTTTAGGTTCAGGAAGAAAATTTAATGAGAGATAAGCAGTGTTTTCTTTCAAAGGTTCAAATATTTTTCTCACTTTGTTAAGTAGGCTAGCTCAGGACTTCCAAAGAGTTTGGGACTTCTGGTATTACAAACGATGAATAAAATTAAGTGCTTAGAAGAAAAATGGAAAAATAGGAAGATTAGTACAAGAAAATAGTTATTAAGACAATCCTGATAAGTGTTGAACCACCAATCTACTGCTTGGAAGGCAAGGGTTAGAACCACTGTGATGTTACAGCATTAATAAAAGGTTGTTTTAGGTTCAGGAAGAAAATTTAATGAGAGATAAGCAGTGTTTTCTTTCAAAGGTTCAAATATTTTTCTCACTTTGTTAAGTAGGCTAGCTCAGGACTTCCAAAGAGTTTGGGACTTCTGGTATTACAAACGATGAATAAAATTAAGTGCTTAGAAGAAAAATGGAAATTATACTGCTTGAACATTCACTCTTTGCCCTTTCACTTTCTCTGAAACATTTAATGTAATACTCACTAAATATAAGAATGGAGTGCCATAAGGCAGGGGTCTCCAACCTTGGCAACTTTAAGCCTGGTTGAACGTCAACTCCCAGAATCCCCCAGCCAGCAAAGCAATTCTGGGAGTTGAAGTCTGCCAAGCTTAAAGTTGCCAAGGTTGGAGACCCCTGCCATAAGACATGATCATACTGTGCTGTTTTTGGGTGTGCCTCTTCCCTCTTCTTCCCATCAGCTGCCTTTACCTCTTTGCCTGGGAAGGAAATGCATAGGGATCAAATTGGACCTGAAATTCTTCCCACTAAAATATTGAACATGCCAACAGAGTAGTTCCTATCCAGTATACTTCAGAATCCATTTTTTTCTGCTTCACTTCCAAAGCACACTTTTCATGTTAGGTCATTTTGAGCACAGGATGAACTCAGCAATTGTTTGGCATTTTCATAGAGGCGGGAACAGCTTTTCAACACAGTCAATGCTTCCCATGCTCTCTGATACTTCCTAGAGCTGCATTTACCATGAAGCCTATAATAACTCAATGGTTGCAATGTTGGCATTATAAACATCAGATTGATGGTTCAAGCTTTTTTTTTTTTTTAAGAATTTCTATGGATAGAGGTAGGTACTCATCACCATTTCCTTCCCAATGTACAGAAACTATATACCTTGGGCATACTGAAAGTTAACAAATGCACATTATGTCAGGGTTAATTTTTAAAATACTGTTTTATTTAGGATGATTTTTTAAAAATGGAAATTATACTGCTTGAACATTCACTCTTTGCCCTTTCACTTTCTCTGAAACATTTAATGTAATACTCACTAAATATAAGAATGGAGTGCCATAAGGCAGGGGTCTCAACCTTGGCAACTTTAAGCCTGGTTGGACGTCAACTCCCAGAATCCCCCAGCCAGCAAAGCAATTCTGGGAGTTGAAGTCTGCCAAGCTTAAAGTTGCCAAGGTTGGAGACCCCTGCCATAAGACATGATCATACTGTGCTGTTTTTGGGTGTGCCTCTTCCCTCTTCTTCCCATCAGCTGCCTTTACCTCTTTGCCTGGGAAGGAAATGCATAGGGATCAAATTGGACCTGAAATTCTTCCCACTAAAATATTGAACATGCCAACAGAGTAGTTCCTATCTAGTATACTTCAGAATCCATTTTTTTCTGCTTCACTTCCAAAGCACACTTTTCATGTTAGGTCATTTTGAGCACACGGGATGAACTCAGCAATTGTTTGGCATTTTCATAGAGGCGGGAACAGCTTTTCAACACAGTCAATGCTTCCCATGCTCTCTGATACTTCCTAGAGCTGCATTTACCATGAAGCCTATAATAACTCAATGGTTGCAATGTTGGCATTATAAACATCAGATTGATGGTTCAAGCTTTTTTTTTTTTTTAAGAATTACTATTTTTATTTCCTGTGCTGTCTATGCTTTTCTGTATTTTTTGTTTTCCTGTTTGAGAACTCAGGGTGAAATCTTTCTAGGTTCAGTGGATGGTAAAGAAAATTGATGAAATAGAGAACCACGGGGCATTTTTAAAAAATGGAAAAATAGGAAGATTAGTACAAGAAAAATAGTTATTAAGACAATCCTGATAAGTGTTGAACCACCAATCTACTGCTTGGAAGGCAAGGGTTAGAACCACTGTGATGTTACAGCATTAATAAAAGGTTGTTTTAGGTTCAGGAAGAAAATTTAATGAGAGATAAGCAGTGTTTTCTTTCAAAGGTTCAAATATTTTTCTCACTTTGTTAAGTAGGCTAGCTCAGGACTTCCAAAGAGTTTGGGACTTCTGGTATTACAAACGATGAATAAAATTAAGTGCTTAGAAGAAAAACAGAGCAATACATTTGACTTTCATTCACTTTGCAGTTGATTCTTTTCATGGCCTACAGTTTTGCCTCCAGAATGGAACTTCACAAGATTCAACTGATCTCTAAAGTTTACCATATGCTAATATATAAAGACAAGCACAGAATGGAAAAATACTTTAGAATTTTTACTCTGCTTTAGTTTGATTCTGTTCGGCCACAAGAGGGAAATTCTATCAGTTTAAATGTGCTTCAAATATTTTTTTTTTTTTTGATTTTCAAAAATTGTTGTGTGTAGCTTACCGTATTATTCAATTTCATTCGTTTCATCTGCTTGTAAATTACTCTTATAAAAAAATATCTCTATACAACAAAACTTGACAAACAGCTCTGAATTAGACATTTCTTTGGCATGCTGGTTTCAAGAAGATATATATTGAGAGAATCTCTCTGATCTTTCAAAACCTCCTGAGAACTTATTAGCATTCTTATCTATAAATGTGTTCATGTAATAAAAAAATACTTTCAAGAAAGCATGCATGAACATCTCATTACAACAAAGCAAACCTATGCATGTAAAATCAATTCCAATGAGATCAATTCAAATGTGTGTTAACACAACTAAGCTTAATGTTTTCAGATAAATAAATGTAACATTGCACCATTGCAGTATAGCCTTATTTTCTCTTTCTGCTTCACCATTTTTATTTATGAATGAAATAAGCTACTTCCCTATCAGCTGCTTCTTACTATTTCTTAAGTTTTGACATTATCAGAAACAGTCAAAACAATCTAACTACTAACATACACACAAATGTACATCCCACTGAAAAGCAACGCTATGCAGAGCTACCGTTTCCACATTTGGATAAGCATCTGAATGGCTGTTGTATTGCAATGCTGAGTAAGTATCTCCATATTTTAACAAGCATCTAAATGCATGCTTTGAACAGCATTAATTTCAGTGGGGAATATGGTGGCCTCAGAATTATTCCAAGCCTTTAAAGGCCCTTAAAACCATTTCACATTGGTTGATAATAAACTTTGGACTTACAGGGTGATATGATGGTAAAGCCATCTGATTTAATGATGACTAAGTACTGATGATTATTTGTGCTATTTATACTAGATTGCCCCAAATCTTTTTATAAGGACAGTTTGCAGAAGTTGCAAGTAAAATAAATAAAATATAAAAATACTTACATGTAGTTTTCTGTCTGTCTGTCTGTCTCTCTCATACACATACACACTGACACACACATTCAGGGTTGTATCATAAGAAAGTATACACTGTCTCTGACAAGAATGTAGAAATAATACCTGACTTAAAGCTATATTTTTGCAACTCAAGCTTTCAGTTATTTGGAAAATGAAATAGATCATAAAACAAAGTCAGTATTTTGCACACTAAACTTCTAAGGAAAACTGTCTTTTTTAAACAAATCCAAAACCATTCCAAAACTACCAATCCAATCATTGCCAATATAATTTCAACAAGATATTCAAGATTCTCACAACAATTCTGCAAGTTTTCTTAGGGGTTCAAATCTATCCACAAGGAAAGCACCCATGCTATTCAAGTTGTAGGTCTATTTGCATTTTAAAATATATCATCTTACCTTCATAGATAGCCTTGAATCCTTGGGCGCTCACGGCAAAATCAGTTGTAAAACAAAGCGTCAGAATAGAACCGGTGCTCACAAGAGATGATGGCAGCTGAAATCCAGAAAGCCTGTAAGATAAACAAATGAAAGAGATTTTGGGGGGAAAGAAGAGGAGAATGTGACTATATATATATTTTTAATTATTATTTTTAAGAATGAAACTAAATAATCCCACTGAACCTGTTGGCTACCTAAAATGTCTTCTTTGGTGAGAAAAATATAAACTGAAACTTGGAAAAAATAATGCTACACAAAGTTCATTTTTAGAAAGAAAAATCAATTTATGTTCTATTTAGAACTTTCAAAACTAACGTGCAAACTCAAAGTTGTCATTTCTGGATCAGCAATATGTTGATGTTCTCAAAGGCTCATGAAAGTCCCACATCATAGAAGATAACAGCTTCTGAACACTATCATCTGATGAGCGATATCAAGTGACAACTGACAACTGAAGACTTTTTCTCCCTCTTTGCAGAAAAAAAATCTCCCCTGTAAGTTTTTGAAAACAACAAATGGAGAATGCTTTATAGTTTGACAAATGTTTTTTAAAAAGTGGTTCTCCCATTTCAGCACTACTATGAATTGTTAAAGCCAGAGTGAATTGTTGGTGTTGAATATGCAAGTAGGAGTGAGTCCTGCATCAGCCTTCACCCATTGGTTCATTTTCCCTGGCGGGAAAATGAACAAGCATCAGTGGCTGACAGGCTGGACAGCTCTAGGTAAAAGGAGCTGCAACTTCGGGCAGTTCTCAGTTTGTAGTTATGTTGTTGTTGTTCCCTGTTGTCTGCAATAAATGGTTGTTTTACTTCACTATGATCATCCTGCCTATCTTTTTGTGTCCAGACTTAACACTGGCAATGAGGGTGCGATACTGAGAGAGATCAAAGGACAGCTCACCCTTGTGGCATCCACAGCCATCTTCGCAGAAACCTCAGGAATGCATCGGCCATTACATGAAGGCCACACACACTCCACCAGCACATTTTGACCCCACCACTGAAGAATGGTCTTCATACATGAGCAAATTTTGGATGTTCATGGAATGCAACAATCTACAAGATTCGTTGGATCCCAAAAAAAGGGCCCTTTTCTTGAACTACTGTGGACCATGAATCAACAAGATGGCGAAGTCCCTGGCAGCACCCACAGATGTTGAAACCATTGAATGGCAAACGCTGCAGGACATCCTGAAGGACCATTACATGCGTCAACTTCCCCACTAGCCTACCAACACGGGTTTTACCACAGAGACCAACAGGTGGGTGATACAATAAATGATTTTGTAGTGAGTTTGTGAGAACTCGCAGCGGAATGTGCATTTATAAATCTGGAGGAAATGATACACGATAGACTTGTCCTGAAACTGAGGGACCTTAACTTACAAAAAAAGATTGCTGAGGAGAAACATCCCCTTCAAACAAGCCCTTGAAGAAGCCCAAGTGGCTGAGACAGTGGATAAATCCACCGCCTCCATTCGGAAGGCAAGCAGCGTCCATTCCTTGAGGGAGGAAATGCCGGGTTATCAAGAGGCTACAGATGGGGGTGAGAGTTCCGAAGGGGACAAGAATATCCACTGAATAAGGTCAGAATGGAAGGCTGGCATGGCAGAAGCAGGGCAAAGATTCCAGAACTATGCTGGGTGCCGAGGGAACCATCCCAGGGCAGCTTGTACATTCAAAGGAATTATTTGCCACCAATGTGATTGCAAGGAACACATAGCCAAAGCCTGCTGAGCAAGCCAGCCAGTGAACAGCCAACAGAGGCAAAACACAGCGCAGCCGCCACCCTGTGGCCAACAACCGGGATTCCGGAAGGTACCATTTTCGAAATACAAGTGGCGTGAAAACTGGCCAGCTAAGGGGCATGCATAAGAGCACCAATGTGCCTATTGTCCCTGTCTTAATATTCCCTTTAATTGTATTCATTTTATGTATTCATGCTTATATTTATATATATTATCTAATATGTACTCGGCAAAATAAATAAAAATAATAAATAAATAAATAAATAAATAAATAAATAAATAAATAAATAAATAAATAAATAAATAAATAAATAAATAAAGTGCAAGAAATACATCAGACAATAGTAGGGTACTCTGCTGCATATAAGTTCAGAAAATTTCACATCACCATGAAAATAGAGGGAATCCCATGCAACATGGAGTTGGACACGGGTTCCTATATGTCCATTGTGTCCTGGACCACAATCAAGAAAGTGATTCTGGGAATCATTAGGCAGAAATTAAAACCACAAAAAACACTGCTGAAGGAGTACCAAGAGAAACACATACTAGTGATCAGGAACGGACTCTTTGAAATAAGCTTCAAGAAATTCAAGGGACCCCTACAACCCACAACAGTGGACAAAGACCTACCCAGCCTAATTGGGGTAGAATGATTTGATGCTCTAAGCTTGGGTATTACAGGCATCCATCATCTTCACCAGGACAGTGTTGAGGACATAATATGAGAATTCAGCAACATCTTCAATGGGACTCTAGGCAAGTACCAGGGGACCCCTATATCATTTAACCTAGACACCCCCCCCCCATGTTGCCCCTGTTTGACTAAAGCCATGGCGAGTCCCTTTTGCTCTCAGGCCCAAAATAGATGAGCAAATACACAAGCTAATTGCACAGGGAATTTTGGAGCCAATCAATCATGCCAGGTGGGAGACCTCGACTGTCACGCCAATTAAGCCAGATGAGTCTGTGAGCATCTGTGCTGATTATAAATGTACAAAGCATTGAAACAGAGCGCATATCCTGTGCCAGTGGTTCAGCATCTGTTGCATTCATTGGGCAAAGGCAAAATTTTTGCCAAACTCAACCTAGCCCAGGCATACCAACAGTTACCGGTAGATGCCACCATAGCAGATGCCCAAACTATAGTCACGCACAGGAGGGCAACAGATTGCAATTCGGAGTTAGTGTGGCACCTGGGTTGTTTCAGAGCTTAATGGAGCGCCTTCTGCAGGGCAGCTCGGGAGTAGTGCCATATTTTGATGACATCCTTGTGGCAGAAGATAATGTGGAACAACTCAGCAACCAATTAAGAATAGCCCTGAGCCATTTCTAGGAAGCAGGGCTTAAAGTAAAGAGGGAAAAATGCCAGATAGCCCCAGGTCAAGTTTCTGGGGTATGTGATAGATGAATCAGGCATTCACCCCACCAACAGCAAGCTGAAGGCAATTAAGAAAGTCCCTACACCAAAAAGTAAGACAGAACTGCAGACATTCTTAGGACTATTGAATTTTTATAGTATCTTCTTGCTGCAAAAAGCAACCAGTCAGGCCTCCAGAAAGGTTCGAGGCGGTTCCATAGGCAGAGGCATAAGCGACAGAAGGTTTGCCTGCTCAGACCACCGCCAAGGAATCAAATGAGCTGTGCAGGGCAGGGCACACCCATAGAGGGCCCGCCTACTTATGTGACTATGTCTCGTAACACATTTTGATTGGATAACCCTCATCCAGAAGGGAGGGATGCAAGTAAGAGTGAGTCTTGCATCAGCCTTCTCTCATTGGTTCATTTTCCAAGGAACTCTGGGGAATTTGAGCACTCGCTCTATGTTAGTTCTCCCAAAGAAGAAGGGAAACCTATACCTTTGGGAGTTGCAACAACCTTTGGAATTATGTAGGATGTCACGGATGTCAGCTTTGGAAGCCATATTAGCACCGGAAGCTTCCACGATGCCACCTTCTTGTGCTTGGGAAAGTAGGAGGGGGGATTTAGTAGAGGGAATGTAGTTAGACAAAATAGGATTCTTCTTTTCTGTCAAGGTCATGACAGTCCTGCATCTGGAGAAGGAGTGGTTGGAGTGATGTCTCGAGATGGGATGGATGGTGATTGGACCATGTGATGGACACATGGGTGCAGGGGATGGATTTGGGGGTTTTGATTTACTGAGGGAAAACCCAGAACTCTCAGATTCAGGTTTTCCCAGATTCGGGTTTTCCCAGATGTGCCAGAGGTGCCATCTAATAAATGGAACTTTGAGAAAATGCTTGTCTCTGAGTTTTTAATTGGACTTGGGTTTTTCTGGAACACTGACAGTGGACTTTCTGTCTCTCCATATGTAATCCACAACTGACCCAGAGGGCAACTTCTGCTGTGGCTCAAAACCAAAGTACCTTTCTTTCCCCCTCCTGCCCATAAAGATATAACAATAAAGGAGAATATTTGTAGCTCAGGCTTGAAATGAGAAGTCCTTGGTGCTCTCTGAGGTTGGTTGCTTTCTTGCAGACAGTTCATTACCTAACCTAGGTGACATCATCAGTGCTGATGATGTTACCTAGGTTGGGTAATGAAACATCTGACAAGAAAACAACCAACCTCAGAGAGCACCAAGGATCCCTCAAGGTATAATAGGCTTATACTAAAAAATAATAAAGTTATGCTATGTCCAATTCCCTTTTTGACAACAACATTTGCTGCTGGGGATGGCTGCCTCCTCCTCCCTTCCTACCAATAGTAAGCCATTTGTTTATTTGCTTGTTTGTTCAATTGATACAGCCGCTCACTCGCCAGACATCTCTGCTTGGAGGTTGCTAATAGGCAGCTGAGTTATCACAACGCAGAATGCCATTTCACCCATGTTGGGCTGCCGGCTTTGGCGGTAGCATGTGTATCCTTTATTCTCATTATTTTCAGGCTTCTATGCTTTCCTTAATGCTGCAGCAATCAATATGTGTCAAGGGTACTGGTCCCCTTGCTGGCATTTACTGAGGTAAACAGCACTATATAACAGTACAGTATATAGGAACTACCAAGTTTTTAAAAAAAAACAAAAAAAAAACTACCAAACTGTTGGCTACCTAGCATAACTAATAGAACAAAAGGATTGATTAGAAATTCTGTCAGAAGAAAGAAATACCAGTGGTTCAGCACAGTTCAGTTCTTAAAAATTCTCTGAACTACAATAAAGAACAGTTCATGCATACATAGATAGGTAGACACTGTCAGCTTCTTCAGTCTTGGAATAAACAGCACACTGCAAATTGCACAGAAGAGCAAGATCTACAAAAAGGAATTATGGAAAAGGTTAAAGAAAACAAGGAAATATAGCTAAAACTAGCATCTCCTTATCCACAGAACTGTCCGTAGCTATCTGCTTTAGTTAAATATGCTTGCTTTCCTTGGATCTATACCCAGCTTTATAGAATGCCTTTTGTTCTTTATGAAAAGGAGTATTTAAAAAAATAATGAAGGAAATTGTCTGGGGATAGAATCCTACATACAGTTGCTTTCTAGACACACTTGAATCTGACAGAATTTACTGCAGCACTGAAATTTCGCTGTGGGAGCCAATTACATTGACAACAGAGGAACCAAACTATCACAGTTTCCCTCCAATGACGTAGTGGAAAAATGATTCCACGAGAACTATCTCTGAGCAGCAGAAACTGAGGAGGAAGTAGTTTTGTAAACGTGTGTGTAGAAGTATGTGTGGGTGTGCATATCAAACCACTTCAGAGGACTGCTGTAAGCTAAATAAGATGTGGAAGCACCACCATACACACCATCTGAAATTCTGTAAACAAGGATGGTACAAAACAAAGAAGCAAACAAATAAATGAACACAGGTTGCAGGCATCAACAATAGAACTAGCTACAGTGATTGGCCATATACTGTATAATTGTGGATTAGCCCATCCATGGATAAGCTGACCCTCAAAAAGTCAACCATGAAAAAAATGTGTCACCTGCAGATAAGCTCATCCTCAAAGTTTCAACCACTGCAAAGTGTTATACCATCATTTATAAAACTGTGCAATTTTAAGGTCATGACAGGCTTTAGAAAATCTGAGCTCTGGTCCACAGATAAGCCGAACCCAATTTGGGGGGAGTATTTTCAGGCCTGATTCTTGATTTATCCACAAATATATATAGTAAGTGAATGGGAATCTTGCACTTTTCTGAAGGTTGAATTTCAATTGTTCCAAGTGTCACTTCCAACACAGCGTCAGAAATAAATTTGACTCTTGTCTGGAAAAAATAACTCAGGAATCATTACAGAAACAGCTCAACTTTTCCTACCAAAATAAAACAAAAGTGAAATGAAACCAGCATTTGTACATGTAGCCATTCCTGCACCATCAAATAATATTTATGTGACAGGTTGGGGAAAATGAAGGGAAGAAATAAGAGGTTTCAACATTCAAGTGATAGCAGGGGGTATGAAATGCAACTTAGCCCAGGTTGCCAAATCCTGTACCTGGGAAAAAGCATTTCAAACCATTCAAAGAGATGCTTGATCAACTCACTATAAATGAGGCTTGGAAATTCCAATTTCAGTTCCCAAGATTTCACAATTATTCCAGATTAATATTAAGAATAGGGGGCACAATCGCTCAGTGGTTAAAGATGCTGAGTTTATCAGCTGAAAAGCTGACAGCCTGGATTCGAGACCTGAGCACCATGCAATGGGTTCAGCTCCCGTTCTTGCCCCAGCTCCTGCTCACCTAGCAGTTTGAAAATATGCAAATGCAATTAGATTAATAGGTACCATTTTGGGCACACCTTCTGTGTGCCCTTGGCGTATACTCATGCTGGCCACATGACTACGGATGTTTTCTTCAAACATCACTGGCTTCCTTGGCCAAAAAATAGAGATAAGCACTATGCCCTAGAGCAGTGATGGCTAACCTTTTTGCTGTCACGTGCCAAAAGTGGGGGGAGTGCGGGGGGATCATGCGCGCATGAGCCCACATCCATAATTAAATGCCCCTTTGCGCCCCCTCCCCCCTGCGTGACCCTCCTGTGTTCCCTCCACTTTTGGCACGCGATGGCAAAAAACCTACCAGTAGGTCTGGTAGGCTCGTTTTTCACCCTCCCCAGGCTCCAGAGGCTTTCTTGGAGCCTGGGGAGGGTGAAAACAGCCTCCACTCCCCCAAGGCCATCCGGAGGCCCCCCAGAGGCCAAAAATGGCCTGTTCCCAACTTCCGTTGGGCCCAGAAGGCCCAAATATCAGTTGGCTGATGCATGCATGTGCGATGGAGCTGAGCTAGGGCAACACTCACATGCCCACAGATATGGCTCTGCGTGTCACCTGTTGCCATAGGTTCGCCATCATGGCCCTAGAGTCAGTTGGCTGGTGCATGCATGTGCGATGGAGCTGAGCTAGGGCAACACTCACATGCCCACAGATATGGCTCTGCGTGTCACCTGTTGCCATAGATTTGCCATCATGGCCCTAGAGTCAGACATGACTGGACAAGAACCTTTACCTTATTTTTTAATATTAAGAATACCTAATTGATAACCATGAAGTCTTTGCATCTCTGATGTTGTCCTTTGCAAAGTGTTGGCAATATGCTATCCAGTTAAATGTCATTCACAATTATCAGTAAGATAGCATAGTGATGAACTGTGAGTCATAAGAATGTTTTGCATGTTTAAAATTTGTCTTATTCCAAGAAATAATATTTAAAGGGATTTGCCAGATAAATTCTGAATTGTAATCCTATATTATCAAATTCTGTGATATTGATTCCTAGGACCTTTTTGTTACTTTATTTTCTGTGTAAGATCTTTGTTAGTGACAGGTCCAAATGCATACAGGAATAGAAACTGATAGCCATTTTTTTAAAGGTACAGTGAAAATCCCAGCAAAGCAAGTATGTAATTTGTTTTCAGAAATAATGCATAAACCCTGTTGTAGTGTATTCCTATTTAAGAGTTTCACAGCATGAGAAATAGCCCTAAAGATAGGTTTGACAAAAATCAATGAGCTGCTATAACTGGTTTAACTGTCAATGTTTCTACATATTGATATTTGTTCCAAAATTTCATTAAAATAATTACTTCTATATATCACTCACTGACTCCCTTTGTCTTCTCCATATGAAAAATCTGTTGCTATTGTCTGTTCTCTGTGATCTAAACCCTTCCCAACAGAGTTCAAAGATCATTATCAGTAACAAAACAGCTTATTCTAGATCCAGAAAAGTATTTTCTTCACATTTCTGATGAGATCACAGATATATCACAGATATTATAATAATCTTATAATCTCATTATGTTTTGGTTTTGTTTGATATACTTCCACAGTAGCACAGGTAATTTTAGTCTGAAGATATATTTATGCAATATTCTACTGTCTGTCTGTTGTTATTTTGGTAAGTATTTCCAATTCTACAAGGAAATCACCTCTTGGGATCTGAATTATGGACAATGACTGTTGATCTTCTTTGCGTCTTTGCTTTGATCTTCTATGATCAGGTTTCAACCAATACTTTAAAATTGAAACTATTTTGACTTCTACCACTTTTTTCTGAAGCTTCTGGATCCATCTACTTCTGTCTGAATTATTTTCCAACATAAACTCCAAAGAAGTGCCAAATGACCTCCATGTTGTTGTTACAACAAAGATAATTAGGGGACTGAAGTCTAAAACATATGAACAGTTGCAGGAACTGGGTATGTCTAGTTTAATGAAAAGAAGAACTAGGGGTGACATGATAGCAGTGTTCCAATATTTGAGGGGCTGCCACAAAGAAGAGGGGTTGACCTATTCTCCAAAGCACCTGACGGCAAGAAAAGAAATAACAGATGGAAATTAATCAAGGAGGGAAGCAACCGAGAACTAAGGAAAAATTTCCTGACAGTTACAACAATTAATCAGTGGAATGACTTGCCTCCAGAAGTTGTGGGTTATCCAACAATGGAAAGAATGGACAACCATTTGTCTGAAATGGTACAGGGTTTCCTGCTTGACTAGAAGACCTCCAAGGTCCTCTCCAACTCTGATATTCTGTTAAGAAAATTACATGCATGAGTTGTATTTCCTTGTTGATGAAAACTGAACCAAAACGAATAGTTGAATAGATTGACCTTTGCTTCACAGCCTGTTAGGATTTTTCTGTCTTCACTTTCTCTTCCTATTATTTTGAATATATTTATAGAAGCTTTGATTTATACTCTTTCTGTTGCCTTTGGTTTTTGGCAATGTTTTTAGTATAGCCACCTTGGCTTTTATTTTTTTTTTGCTGCTCTCCGTTTTTAAAACTTGTGAAATCTTTCTGCAGTTGTGTTTATGTGCGCCCTTTGTCAGAAATGCCAATCCACCTTCAGCACAATATTTATTTAGTATCTACTGCTATGAAATTCAACTTATTCTTGCTCCTAGTTTACTAAAATCTGCTATTCTTAGCTACTCTCAGCTATAATTTCTCTTAAAATTAAGAATGACAGCATTATGGGTTATTTTCTGCAATAATGTTTTTTAACCTTTAAAGCCCTTTATGCATGGCTCAGGTTATCTGAAGAACCATCTCACTCCCATGGAATTGGTCTGCCCTACCCATGTCAACTGTGGACCCTGTCAATCAAGGAATTCCAGTGAGTGGGGTCCAGGAAAAGAACCTTTTTTGCCATGGCTCCTGCCCTCTGAAACATTGTGACCCCCAAGGTCAGATCCACACCCAAAAGGCTCTGCCAACTGGGGGCATGTGTTCTGCCTTAATTAGTATTAAATGAAGGAGTGTTGATTTATTTTGAGGTGTGTGCCTTCTAGTCATGTTTCAAAAGATTATCAGCAAGTCTGAATTTCCTAGAAGGGCCAAATAGAGCTTATCTTGCCACTAATATCAAGTTAAAGATCATTTTCATTTCAGTTTTATGTAGTGAACTCTCAGTAATGCCTATTCTTTTTGTTTTCTTTCAGGATACCCTCCTGCTCTAGAGGGTCCATTGTCCTATCACCTGTTCTAGATTATCTATTTTCTCCCTAAGAGTAAGATCAAACCCGTATCTCCTAATTTCGCTAATTTGTTCAAGTCATGTTGCTTTCCATAGATCCTTACTCAACCTTGCTGGATCTAATGGCATTATATAATCAACATTATAGGTTGAATAACTCAATTTGGGATTAGAAGAGTTAAAGTCTAAAACTTCTAGAAGGCATTGATATGGAAAAAATGTATTGGATATAACATCACAGTCTTCTTTTTTTCTCCTTGTACTCTGCCACATAAGAATCCTGTGTTCATTTTATATATAAAATACTCATAGAGAAAATGATAGCTACAAAGAATATATCCAAAGAGAGCAAAAACAAGTTAAGATTAAAAGAGGAAAAGAAAATGCTGAGTGATGTTGGTGGAAATTTTTTTTTAAAAAAAACTTTTTGGAAATGAATTAGAAAGACTAACAAGAAACTTCCAGCAGAGTCAATGGAATTAAAAACAAAAGATGGGAATTATTGGAATGAAGTCAAAGAGAGGGAATTTTGGAAGAAGTATTTTAGAAAGTTTGTGTTGGAATAGTAGCAATGTGTTACAGAATAGAATCAAAAACTAACGCTTTGCATGTTAATACCTAAGATGGGGAAAAGTGATGGAAGATTATTTAGTTATAACCACTTGCCAACTACTTTATTGAAATGCTTAAAAAATGGTAATGCTGCAAATATAGAAGATGTAACTGGAAAAATGTTATAATATTGAAGTGGATTGCTCAAATACAATATGTTTACAATGTATATAAAGGCTGCATCCATATCTGACACTTGGAAGCCTCTCTCAGAAAAAGGCAACTCTATTGAGAAAGATTGGAGGAGCTACGTGATTGTCTTTTCTACTCCATAGGTCTCACAAGCATGAGATGGGAGGCTATATAAAGTGAAAAAATACCTAAATGTTGCTCCTGAACATGAAAGGGCCAGCTTCATAATTTTCAAGGTCTCCTCTGTACATATTGGTCAGTCCATGCCCATTTCAAAATCCTATCTCAAAGATGTTCCCTAGTTCCTAGTCTTCACACTGGGGACAATTCTTTATGAAAATTATAATCTTTTGAACATTATGAGCAATCCTTGTTTACTGCCATTTAATTTACATTTCTCTTGCTGGCTGGATAAGGTATTTGGAGAACAAGTGGGTTTGTTACTTTATGCCACAATATGTCTTTTCTTGTATCTCTACCTATGGCAGGTTATTTACTCATGCTACCGGCTTAGGTCAAGCCGGGGCAGAAAAATGATGGATGAGCTAAACATTGCCTTGCAATAATGAAAGATTCCTCTACTTAACCTGAATCTCTTGTAGCTTTTCTCTCCCATCATGTAAGGTAAACTGAGAATTAAGATAAATGAAGACATGTTTGATGGCATTTTGCTGTGTTTCATGGGAGGCTAGGACAGGGTTTGATTTATATGGCATAGAAAGTTGCTCACTAAAATATGATGACACAAACACAGTCAAGGAAAATCCTGGAGAACTATGTAACTCCTGATGCCTGGTCTTTATATTTTATTGGCAAAAGCCCACTGTGACTGAAAATGAATTGGTAATTCACTTCAAAATGCCACTACTGTGTAGAAGAAATTGAAAAGTGCTTAAACTGGTTGCTGCACAAATACGATTGGCTTTCAGCCAATGCAAATGAATATAATTTGCAAGCCACTCACATTTTTATGGATTAATCTAAAATACATGAGATGCTGATTGAACCCAAAGCTTAAAGTATAGAAAGTACAACTTATCATCTAAAAATCAATAGATAGTTGCAATTTACACAAGTTATTTAGATGACGAGCAGAACTACAGTTCGTCTTCCATGCAGCACTCAAAATCTTATTACTAATTAACTGCTGAAGTAGAGCTAGATATGTCAATAGGGATGGTTTCACTTTTTTTCTTCCTTAAGAAAATAACAGGAAATGGGAATGTGATATGATTTATACCAGAGGCATTTGCAGAATAACCTTTCAGAAGGTTTAGTTATGTTTATTCAAGACAGAATGCATTTCTCTAGCAAAGTTGGAAGAAATGAAAGCAGAATTTCTTATCATTTTCATTATTGAATAGTTGCCTTTCCATTATCTGCTAAAATGTAGGTTAAAAAAGTTTTTTTAAATTTTATTTTTTTAAAAAAAATCAGATTAACATATTATCATTGAGGTATTAACCAACTCAGTGGAATAATGCCACTGAAATGTATGTTCAGTCAATGATCATTAAGTGACTATTCTGAAGGAATCTAACACTTTTTTGGAAAACAATAACATGAATTAGAATTTAAGTAACAAGCAACTTCAACTTCTGAGGAAGAAATAGTGAACTGAAGATGTCTCTACTAAAAGCAGAGCTGACAACCGACGGCACTGAAGGCGAAATGAAGAGCTGGTGAGTAGATTAGCTCTTTGTAGTTCCTCTCCCAGACAAGGAGAGGACTTGAGATCATCCACAAGCATGTCATGTAGTTGTTCCTTTCAAGGAGTCTGCAAGGTTTAGAGCAATGGGAGGTGATGGGATGTCTATCTTGCTCAAATCATAATCAACACCTTTAAAGACATAGGGTTTGCATACTTCCTTTTCTGATCATTTTTAGAAATAGCTTGTTAATTGCTTGTCACCCGAAGAGGAACATTTCGATTGAAGAATCTTAAAACACCGGGTGAGCTTCCTTCAATCCTTACCAAAAGAAGGTTTAAATACAAGTTCAAGGAGTTTTGCTTTTGGATTAAATAGCAAAAGGAGGGATTAGAACTTTGATTTTGTGAAATTACAGATGAATTAAGAGGCCACGAGGATTTGAAATAAGATTTTGGAATTAACCTTTCTTGCCAAGTAAATCACTGCAGTTGTTGTTAGTAACATGATTGTAGCAACAAGATTATAGATATAATCTGGCAAAATATAGTCTGTCCATTAGGTATAAGCAAATAAAGGACTGGACTTGATTGGATCTCACTGTATCATCTTTGGGCTAGGGCCTGACAGTCCTATGGTCACATGATAGTGACATGCAACCTTCCTAGGCAATTTCCAAAACCAACATCAATTGGGGAATCCAGATTCATTTAACAACCACATGATTTACCTAATGATCACAATTCACTTAATGACCATTGGAGATATGGTTATAACATAAAGACTGATCATGCAATGGCTTAATGACCACATCACTTAGTGACTGAAATTCCAGTCCCAATTGTGGTCATAAATCAAGGATTACCTATACAGTGAATATACAAGGAGGTCTATGAAAATTCACATGGCCAACTTGCTGTAGGACAACTCTCCATGGCCAACTCTCCATGAGACAACTTGCCATGGGACAAGAGTTTCACTAATATCAAAGAAATAGTATTTCTTTATTTTTATTTTTTTTAATTTGAATTTATATTCCTCCCTTCTCCGAAGACTCAGGGCGGCTTACACTATGTCTTCATCCATTTGTATATTATATACAAAGTCAACTTATTGCCCCCAATAATCTGGGTCCTCATTTTACCTACCTTATAAAGGATGGAAGCCTGAGTCAACCTTGGGCCTGGTGGGACTTGAACTTGCAGTAATTGCAAGCAGCTGTGTTAATAACAGACAGACATAGTCTGCTGAGCCACCAGAGGCCCATAGTGGAAGAGAATCATTAAAGAAAGGATATCAAAGTAAGGACAAAATGGAATGTGAATGAAAATATTTTAAAATTATTTGAAGAAATTAAATTGAATTATTCAATTCTCCCTCAGCATGTGAGTTGGCCATCATGAATCGGCTGTGGCGAATTGCCCATGGCGAGTTGGCCATGGCGAGTTGTCCCATCCCATTTATTTATTATTTATTTATTTATTTATTCGTATTTGTATACCGCCCTATCTCCCAGAGGACTCAGGGCGGTTCACAGGCAAATAAAACATATATGTACAAATTAAGATAACCATTAAAAAACTTATTCTAAAAGCCAAATTATTAAAAATAGTATAAATATTAAAACCAATTAAAACCCCTATAAATTTAAAATCTAGTCCAGTCCTGCGCAGATGAATAAATGTGTTTTAAGCTTGCGACGGAAGGTTCGGAGGTCCGGAAGTTGACGAAGTCCTGGAGGGAGTTCGTTCCAGAGGGCGGGAGCCCCCACAGAGAAGGCCCTTCCCCTGGGTGTCGCCAGACGACACTGTCTCGCTGACGGCACCCTGAGGAGTCCCTCTCTGTGAGAGCGCACGGGTCGGTGAGAGGTATTCGGTAGCAGTAGGCGGTCCCGTAGGTAGCCCGGCCCTATGCCATGGAGCGCTTTGAAGATGGTCACCAAAACCTTGAAGCGCACCCGGAAGGCCACAGGGTACAAGGTATTACTACTACTACTTCTTTTTGTGCCATATCTGCCATTGGATGTTGGTGATCATGTTGGCAATCCTATTTTTGTCAACAGCTGCCTGAAAAAGTGCTGCTGAGTTTTATCCAAACTACTCCCTTAGGTTTTGAAGCCATGATGTTCTTCTCCTGCCTGGACCTCATTTGCCTTCAATCTTTCCTTGGAAGGTTAAGTGAAGGATGCCGTATTTTTCTGGGTGTCACATCACATGTCCAAAATATTCTAACTTTTGCTTTTTAATGGCTGATGATTTCCCTTTGCTTTCCCAGGCGGCTTATCACCTTCTCATTTGTGATTTTGTTAACCCAGCTTATACGTAACAGCCGTCTGTAAATCCACATTTCAAATGCTTCTAGTTTGTTCAAGTGGTTTTCTGTCAGAGACCAACGCTCTACTCCGTAGAGCATGATAGAAAAGATGTAACACCTGACAAGCCTCATTTTCAGACTTAGGCTTATGTCGTGACTGCAGAAGACCTTTCGCATTTTGAAGAATGCTGTTCAAGCTTGTTGTGTCTCGTCCAATCTCACCTCAGCTGGGGTCTTCTTACCTGCTTCCGAACACGGAGGAATGTTCTAGTATGCCTCCCGGCCCCAGCCCTGGCTCCATGCCCAGACAGGCTGAAGAAGAAGAAATACCTCCAGCCCCCAGCCCTGGCTCCATGCCCAGACAGGCTGAAGAAGAAGAAATACCTCCAGCCCCCAGCCCTGGCTCCATGCCCAGACAGGCTGAAGAAGAAGAAATACCTCCAGCCCCCAGCTCTGGCTCCATGCCCAGGCAAACGGAGCAACTAGACCCCTCCCCCTCCTCCACAGCATGTGAGCCTGAGGGAGGTCAATTGCCAACAGCTGCCGACTGGAGTGACCCCCGCGTCAGAAGACTTGATAGGCGGAGGCAACAGAAGGAAGGGAGGGGCAGGCCTGGATAAGTGCTGAGTCATGGAGCCACACCCCATGGCCTATATAAAGGATCTGCTTTCTGGCATTCTCTGAGTCAGGCAAAGTCTAAGCATATCTTGCTGAAGTCACTTTCTGGTTTCCTGCCTGCCCTGAGGACTTTGCTAGGACTTTGGCAGAGCTGCAGAGGCACACCTGATTCGGATTTCCCTGACCCGGCCGTCAGCGGAGGAGTGGGACACGACAAAGCTTTCTCCATCCTTGTCTTTACTTTACTGATTATGTCCCAGCTTTCATGTAAATTAAAACTGAGATACGTGATCCTTTCAACTTTTCCTAGTGGTATTTCTTTTGAATTTATCAGTGGTTGTTTGCTGACAACCATGATCTTGGTTTTTGAGGTGTTAAGCTTCAAGCCATATTTTTCAGATATTTCTGAGACTCTGTTGATGCGGAGCTGAAGGTCTTCGTGCTTACTGGCAAGCAGAAGGTATTACTATGTGTCTAAATATTTGAGTACTGGAGTACTATACATAGGTCAGTTTCTAAATAAAACTTGTCAAGTGGCAAATAGCATGTTTACTGTAGGTCTTCCATAGTTCAAAAGCAAGAGTTTCCCTCCTGTCAGTGGGGACTCGACCTTTCAGCACTTAGCTAGCTAGCCTGAGGAACAATTGCCAGGCACTAGTGCAATAAAGAACGGAGAGTTCACAGTTCACATGAGGCCCTCCTAGTGACCCTCATTTCTTCTTCAGATAGCATAGCTTTAGCCTTTTTTCTGAAAGAGCAACAACAACAGTGAAGTGAAAGTGAAAGTGGATATTTTGGCTATTATTGGATACAGATTTGATGCCATTTCAGAAGATGGCTGAACCTGCATTTCAAAACCATCTGGCTGACAATTGACATAGGAGAGTTTCTTGCTGCAGTTGCAAATCTTTTTCCCACTTCAACTATTTCCCCCCTCCCACAATTGTTTTTCAAGCTATTTTTAAACACATGTGTAGGACTCTTCTACAAATACACCAGAGACACATTTAAAACTAGATGACAGGTGCTGAGGAGGCATGTGGTTGATTCACCGCTCTGCAGATCAGATGCAACCCCAGCCGAAGCAACCAGATTTCCAGCAAAATTGCCCAGGAAAATAGTGCCCATAAAACAAAAGGTGCGGATGTATTCACAGTAGCCTAAAGCAGATTTTGGAGCTTGGCAAATTCAGGTTCAGACCTTGAGTATGTCATCAACCATATCAGTCCATGTCGATGGCAAGACTTAGGAGATGAAAAATATTATATTGAAAGTAAAGCAGCTAAAACTCTTTCTTTTATAGGATGGGGATAAAAGGAAGACAACATCATAAGGTCATAACATTTAAAAACCATGTACAGAGGGACATCCATGTGCTACATTTTGAAGGATGCTCTCTGAAATTCTGTCTTTTGTTTTCATTAATTGTCTTCACTTTTATCTTTTAACTTGTTTTATCCTGAACTGTTTTGCCATTTCCTTTACAGAGCAATTCAGAAAAAAATAATGTTGTAGAATTATGCTGAGATCGTTCCTGGATAATAAAGGTGATGGGCTGATCTTGAATGGCTATTTTAAATGGTTCGGGAACACGGCAGACTTTATGAGGGAGCCATTCTCCTAATGCTAATGGCTAATTTATTTATTTATTTTTTGCCACAAGGGCACAGTGACAGCCTGATAGTGTGCTGTCACGAAAAAATGTGAGGCCTTGGATTCCTCCACTGCCAATGTGTTCATTATTTTTACCACTTTCATTTTGATGTAACTTTGACAACAATTATACAGCTCGAGGGGATTTTGAGGCTATCAAACAGGTAGTCTTATAATAAAAAAAAATCTGAGAAGAGATACAGAACTGAAATAATGATAAGGTTGCTAAAAGTTCTGCTGTACATTTTTTTTTAATAAAATGTTTCTTATCTTTGACAATGACAGGTAAATATGTCACAAATATCAGCAGCCCAAGATGCTACATATATGGATTTTTTTTTCTATATAAGAAGGCTAAACGAGTAGACTTGTCTGCCTTCAGCTCGGATAATAATGGGATAATATGGCGGAATGGAGTCTGGATTCCCAGAAAGTAGAGCTGCATTCCAGAGGGCAAAGAGGCAGCAAAGTTTAGAGAGTTTAACAGAAGAAAGAAGGAAGTCTCCTCCTGAAATCAACCAGAAAAACAAGTTTTCCTTTTAGGATTCATAGATAAAAAGTTTTTTCTTTAAATACCATGGAAGATTATTTGTCAAGCAAGGATATCAGGAGTCCAGGCAGTTCAAATGAATTGTGTGCTAATGCTCGCTACAAGAATCGGAACTACTAACAGGTCAAAGCAAATTGGCAGTAAATAAAGAGTCAATGGTATTCAAGATGGGCTGGGTTTCGATCTTTTATGGGTGCAAAGGGACTCAAGACTGATGTGTTTGACCCCTCCCTCGGGCTCAGCCTGGCATTCTACATTATTTCAATATGGGATTACTGTAGTGATATTATACTATAGAAGTGGTAGTCAACCTGGTCCCTACTGCCCACTAGTGGGCGTTCCAGCTTTCATGGTGGGGGGTAGGGGTTTTGTCCAATACTGAAGCACTTTCCTTTTTTTAAAAAATTTAATTGACTTTTTAAAAAAATTTCATAGCATTATTTAAAAACATTTTCATTAGGTTTTCATAAAATTCCCCGTGACAATTTAAATTTCTGAAAATATACTATTTGTATCGCCTGTGCGTAAGTTTAGTTCATGTTACATAAGTGAAACTAAATGGCGCTATAGTGTGACTGCAAACAAAAGAGCCTCGTCCCAGAATAGCTCGCGCATCTCCCCTCACACCACCCAGCTGTAACAGACAAGCAGAGCTGGTAGCTGGTGCCCCCCCCCCCAAAATCCAATCCACGATGCGCAAGAAGCATGCTCAGACAACAATACACAGTGCATTACTGTGGAACCGGTGGGCAGTTAGAAAATTTTACTACTAACACAGATACAAAAGTGGGCGGTAGGTATAAAAAGGTTGACTACCCCTGTACTATAGGCAGAAATGGAAAAGTTTTGACACTACCCACTATGTTGGAAAAATTGGCAGATTTTGCTGAAATGGATAAATTAATTTCTTTGACAAAAGAAAAGGCATTACCTACATTTATTGCTGACTGGAAGCCTCTTGTGGACTTCTTGCATACAAATAGAAAAAAAATGAACTTGTGACTTTTGGTTTTGATGATTAGACAGGACAGATTATAGAAGGAAGACTAGTATAATATAACTTTTGAGTCAAAATAGATTTGTACTTATAACTGCTCTGAAGAATATCGGAAGCCTCCTTATATCTTTTTTTTCTTTTCTTCTTTTGTTCATTTTTTTCCTTGCACTTTTTTTTTTCTTTGATTCCTTTCTCTTACTTTTTTTCACCTTTATATTACCTTATATTAGTTTTTGTCTTGTTTAAAACAAGACAACAAATCACATATTTTAAAAATGAGATTAAAAAATAAACCCCAAATAGACATAAATAGCTTGGCTTCTTATTCCATGTAACAGTGTTTATTACCTAGGGGACATTCTTCCACCAGTTTTCCTCCTCCACTACAATATGTGGTGGAGGAGGAAAACTGGTGATAGTAGATAAATATAGTTTCTCCTCAATCACCACCACCCATCCTGATATAGCGAGAGAGGGACTTCAGAGAGAATTTATACTTCTGAAGATGGTAAGTAAGGGAAGGAGGGGAAAAAAACATCTATTTCAGGATAAATCATTGCAGAGCACTGAATTAGCAATCAAGCTCATCATTTAACGTGTCCCAAAGCAGCAATAAGACATGTGCAAAATGAAGTGACAGGGCAATGCAGCTGAAAGAAGTACAGTAGCAACAGAAATCAGATCACTAAGAAGCAAAATAGGTTTCTCAAAATAACATCCCTTCGGATCGGAATATCGCAGTACTTGTATTGTTTAGCAATATGAAAATATGATTCATATTGTCCAGACACAGAATTTGAAATTAGGGTATACTTTAAATATTTTTTTATAAAATACATAGTTTTTTTCCCCCCAATGTTCCTACCATGTTTCCCCGAAAATAAGATCCTGTCTTATATTTTTTTGAACCCTGAAATAAGTGCTTGGCCTTATTGCCATGCGCTCAAAAGCCCGATTGGGTTATTTCGTGCTTCTGGGAGTATGTATTGGATGGGGGTATGTCCTGTTTGGGTGGGTCCCCAGTCAATCAGAGCACAAAAAAAACCCCAACCAATCAGAGCACAGCCAAGCTCCCACCCAATCAGTTCAAACCCCCACTAGCAGTTAAAAAGGAAGAAACAGCTGCAATCACACATTGCTCCCAGAAGCACGAAGCTGAAGCCTGAAGATGACGAATGAGACTTTTTCGAAACGTCACCAAGACACTTCCAATTTTACGCGGGAGAAAACCCGAATAACCAAAGACCTACATACACACACACACACACACACACACACACAATTTGTATAATATAATAATATTATATAAATATAATATATAACTATAAACTATATAAATTAATATACAGTTTGTGAAAAATGTTAAATGGTCATTTCTTGACGATTTATTCCAAAGCAAAATATAAGATGGATGCTGAGAATTCTGCTCCGGTAGACCCCAAATTAAAATTCTGAAAATGTCACAACCGTCTGCCATTTTTATATTCTACAAAATTAAAAATGTTTCTATTTCATTTCTACTTCTCTTCCTATAGTATAAATTACATAGGATGGACACTCAATAGATTTAGGACTATACTTACACACCACATGCTTACATACAGGAATAAGCAATGCTTTTGCCTTCCCATCTCATAAAAGAGGAAGTTAGCATCATCCAAAGAAACTGAAGGTTGAGAGATTAAGGACAGATATGGGAAAGTGTATCTCAGGGGTGTCAAATTCAAGGCCCATGGGCCAGATCCGGCCTGTGATGTGGTTGAATCCAGCCCATGAAGCTGTCCTAGAAAATGTAAGGGGCTGGCCGACGTCATTCAGCCTGGTCTACCCGCATTGCTTCAGCCCAGTCTATCTGCATTGCTCTGGCTCGGTCTACCCAATGTGAAGAGGAAACATTGGGCCAGTGTGGCTTCGGCCCAGCACACACACACAAACAAACACATACACAAAGTCAGCTAAACTGCTGCCATGATCACCAAGGAATTCCAAGGCAATAGGCAGGATTGAAGAATTAGTAAAACATTTTGGAAGCGAACAATGGCAAACCACTTTCACAATATTGCCTAGAATTTAGGAGGGATGTTGTCTCTGGGAATCTAGCTGACCTATGCATTTACCTGGGAGTAAATCTCATTTAACTCTTTCTTAAGTACATAGGTTGGCATATTTTGGCACTGTAAATCTTAACTTAATATATGAACACAGTTTTTTTCTTAATTGACAGAGTAATTATTTTAAGTGTTTAAAAACACGCCATTAATTTGTTGATTTTTAAAAAAAAATTATATAGACCATATATTTATATATAATTGCTTGTCAAATTTATTGATAACAAGCAAAGCAAATATTTTAACTATATAATTATAGTTTTTTTCTACTCAGGCCTTTAACTGAAAATCTGTAAGTGTTTTAAAGATCCACATCAGTTACTGCTTTGTCAAATGTATGTATATATGCATATATGCAATATATTTGGAATGGTATAGCTGAACAAATTAAACCTTTAGTGACTACAACAGTCATAGTGGCACAGTGGTTAGAATGCAGTATTGCAAGCTAACTCTCTCCACTGGCAGGAGTTCAGTCCTGACTGGCTCAAGGTTAATTTCAGCCTTCCATCCTTCTGAGATCGGTAAAATGAGAACCCAGATTGTTGACATTGTAAACTGCCCAGAGAGTGCTGTAAAGCACTATGAAACAGTATATAAGTTCTGTTGCTATTGCTATCAAACAAAAATGATTGGGGCTGCCAGAAGAGCAAAAACCGGAATTGTGCATCTGTCTCAACACCCGAAGTGATAAAAGAGGAAGTAAAGAAGATGTTTACCTCAAAATAAGAGAGCTTTCCCTATAGGAACAATTAGCTCTTGTTTGAATACAAATATTTTAGAAAGGCACCACATTCATGTTTGTTTTGTCAATAAAGCTAAGGTGTTTTAGTCTTTCTGAGGTTAACTGCCTGGGTTATAAAAGATGCATTATTTTAAGATTTAAATACACACAGCTGACATTCCTTTTAGAGATTCTTTTAATTTTAGTTTATAAAACACTTTTCTCTGCCTTTTGCAAGGCAACTTCATGGGCTTTTAATCTACAGGAACATTTCTGTAACCCTGTGATCCTTTCCTGAAGGAGTTTGTCTCTCTGCATTGTAGTGAAATACAAGAAAGTTAGCATCAAATATTCGAGCAGAGAGCTATACTGTATCTTTGTCAATTCCCTGTAGATTCCAATGGATAAAGAGAACTCCTGTAGAAAACAATTCCAAATGTCTGCAATCAAGGCAATACAAGGATTGAAAATTGTCTTGTGGAAATTAAGAACTTAAGTATTTAAACCCAACAATTTTAAAGGGGGGGGGGAGGAAGAGATATCAGGGTACCTCCTGCTACGAATCAAAATAAAGTGTGCTACAATTTGTTAACAAGGAGCAGTTATTGAAAGAGATATTTTATTCAACAGTTCTCAAAAAGGATCTTTTAAATTAATATGTGGGAAACACTAGAGAAGAAAGAAGTGATTTGTGGTTTCTGAAAATGTCTGGATTGGCTTTCGTTAGGATGGTAAGGTTCAACATTTGTGTAAACCTGAATAACTACCGGTAGATCAATTGGGTAACGTAAGGTTTTGTGAATATTTATAATCTCCTTGCTGGTCTATCAATCAAGTACATCTCAGTTTGAGTGTGTGTGTGTGTGTGTGTGTGTGTGTGTGTGTGTGTGTGTTTGTGTCTGTCTGACTGTCTGTCTGTCTGTGAGGTATAGGCATTAACTTATATTGAGATTCCTTCAGTTCTTCCCTCCTAGATGCAAAAAACATCCAGAACTACTGGTCTAGGATGGGAAAACAAATGGGTTGTACCAGTGGTGGAATTCAAATTCTTTTACTACCAGTTCTGTGGGCATGGCGTGGTGTGGCTTGGTGGGCATGGCAGGGGAAGGATAGTACAAAATCTCCATTCCCACCCCACTCCAGGGGAAGGATAGTGCAAAATCTCCATTCCCACCCTACTCTGGGGCCAGCCAGAGGTTGTTTTTGCCCTGGGTTGTACCATCTCTGCAACCACTTCTGTTAACCTAAGAGGTCTGGGATGCCCACATATGGCCAGAGTATCTAAACTCAATAGCCTCTGGAAAAAGTTTGAAATCTCCAGTCTTTCACTCTGTGGGTCCAGGCTTTCTGTTACAGATGCTGTATGTGCAACACAAGTGATTTTTATTGGCCTTATAACACAAATAAAGCCAATAAATCAGGCACTTTGGCTAACTGAAAATTGCTTATGGAGACTGGAGGATTCTCTAAATCGCAGGCAAGCTGCAGATAGAGAAGGAGAAATAGGAAAATAAATAAATCTCCTTCCTCACTAACTGTCTGTCCGATGGCATGAAGAACAACATCAGATTCACACAGGATTAAAGCATGTTCTTGTTTATTTACTTACTGTTTTTCTTTTCTCAACTCATTATTAAACCATTTTTTAAAGCACTTTGTTTATCGAAAGAAACTGTTTATCAGAATAATTGTAGAAGTTATCAATGTTCTTTGCTCAGTTCCCTCCAACTCCACCATAAAACAAGGATGACTGCAAGGACAATTGAAATATGCTGCTACACATCTTATTGCCACCATTAAACCACAATATTCATAATTTGTAAATATAAATATAAATCCCTATAAATCCAGCTGATTTGATCTAATATTTGTCTTATCATCCCCCAGATGAATTGTTAATTACTATGTTTAATTGCACCTTTTTGTTTGTAGCCTACTCAAGATAAGATAAACTAAGCCACGCTCTTCTAAAAGTCTGACTCATCTTGCTAAACCAAAACAATCCCAAAAAAGAAAAATACCTAACCTACATTACTGATCATAATGCAAGTAATATATTCTATGAATATGTGAAACAATTAAGGTGAAAAGTAGACTCATGTTTCAGCTAAATGTTTGGTAACAACACAGACTAAGTTGCTTCAATACAACCCAGGCACTGTTTTTGTTTACATGCTGCTTTAATCTAAATAAGACACTACGCAGCTTATAAAATAAACTGAACATTAAAATTGAATAACAGTAAAAACAAAATCAAGGCAAAACAATGGCAACCTGAGCAACAGTTCACAGCTTCCTAATTCATCATAGGAGGAGCCCTTCATCACATTTCTACTCCTCCAGTTTTTAATGGCTTCTCAAAAAACCAGTAGGGTGAGACCTATACTCATCTTTATTTCTATTTATTTATTTATTTGTCAAACATGTACAAGATGGCAGGTATGAATATGAACATGGACATGAACGAAGGAAATGAATACAAATAAATGGGGACAGTAGGACAGGGATGGTCCTACTACATACTACTACTACTATGGTCCTACGGTCTTGGAAGGAATGCTGTTTTAGAGATTTGCACTGATTTAACAGAGTGACTGGAAGTAAATGTGCAGCTGCATTTTTCTAAGCATGCTTAAAAAGCTCTCTGTACTTCAGAACTCTCCTTTCTCAGCTAAACATGCTTAAAGTGATTTTTAGATCTCTGTGAGTTTCAGACATCTGGGAATGCATTGCCTCAGGGAAGACAGGAAGCAGGCATGGCCTGTGCAGTTACATCTCTTTCCTAGTTTAGTTCTACATATGTCACGAGTGTCAAAACACAACTTCTCTTTGTGTTTAACTCAGTCAGTATTATCTATCAACTCCCTGTCTCTCCATTTCTCTACCTCTCGTAATGAATTGGATTCAAACTAGGTTTATGCAAACATAAAAGATATTTTTCTCTTCGGAGATGAATTAAAGTTCCCACAGAGAAGAGGTTCCTAACCTTTCTGCCATCACACCTCCTGTTAGTATTATCTGAATGTATGCATCTTCCTTAAAAACCCAAACAACAAAATGAACACAAATAAACAATCAAAACAATGCAATTAAGCAATTAAACTTTGGAAAGATGGGTTTCTCGTGACAATGTAGCTAAAAGTCACACTTCCTCTGGACTCTGCACTTCACCAAGATTGATTAGTACCATTCCAAGACTGATGCACTCACCTTTCTGGTGAATTATAAGAAAAGAGCAAACTTTGGTAAGGAACGACAGTGAAAGGCGACGGTATCATGCAATGGTCCATATTCATAGCTATGGAGATTCTCAGTCATCCAGGTCATGATTGTGCCAAAGGTGCTTTTTTAAAGCACCTTTGGGTCCATATTCATGTACTTTTGTGAATGCAAATGGTTGGCTCCTCTGGACAACCATCAACCATGATTCTTCTCATGTGATTATCAGTTTTTGCTCAGTACTATATAGGTACTACATACAGAAAGGTTCACCTTCAATCCCTGAAACCAGCAAGTAAAACAGGAAATTATGGTTGAAACTTTGAAGCAGAGACGATCATGATATTATAAAACAGCTTCCAATATTCTGAAGTTCAAGCAACATTGGTATTATCCTTTAAATATGCATGGATGGGAACTTATTCCACATCACTCCAGATAACGATACTATCTGTTAGTCACAGTATTTGGAGCAGATGCTTTTATTTAGATCAAAAGGTTATACCAGTCCTTCTTAATGATTTCTTTTGAACCTTCCTCCCAGGAATAGGAGCAAGTCTGCTGGCATGTTTGGATACTGCTGGCATATTACTGGCATAATTATTCTACCTCTCTGTACAGTTACTTCGATGAAGGTAGCAATATTCAGCTATTGGAACGGTTGAGGAAATCCATATTAATCCATGACAAGGAAGAACAATGCAATCAACATCTTTGCAGCTTGTTCATTCAATAGGAGAACAGATTCTGTCATTAAGGATATGACTAACAATAACTGTGCATTATACATTTTGGCAGATGCACTCAGCACACTTATACTGGAAACTTATAGAACATGCTATTTCTGTATAGATAACCAGATGTCAATATAAGGTTGCCAGGATAAAGGATTATTTTACAAATAGAGGTGAGAACCAAGCACATGTTGGCAAACTAATGCATAATAAGAACACCAGATGTCCTTGTTGAAAGTAGCTTTCATTGAAAACAATGAAGCTAAAGTACAAAATTCACATGCAAAACTAAATGTATTTATTTAATACAGAATTAAATCTATCTGTGACTGTATAGGGATAGTTTTTTTTTCTGGATTGCTCTTTCACATGTTGAGATAGATAGATAGATAGATAGATAGATAGATAGATAGATAGATAGATAGATAGATAGATAGATAGATAGATAGATAGATAGATAGGTAGGTAGGTAGGTAGGTAGGTAGGTAGGTAGGTAGGTAGGTAGGTAGGTAGGTAGGTAGGTAGGTAGGTAGATAGATAGATAGATAGATAGATAGATAGATAGATAGATAGATAGATAGATAGATAGATAGATAGATAGATAGATAGATAGATAAGGTTGGCAGGATATAAATGTAAATAAATAAAAAAATAGATAGATAGATAGATAGATAGATAGATAGATAGATAGATAGATAGATAGATAGATAGATAGATAGATAGATAGATATGTATCAATTATCTCAAAAGATTGTAGATGATAAATATAAATTTTAAAAAAACTTTGATAGCATATTTTTATAAGAAGTGAGTTTATTTAAATAATTGTTACTTTTTTTTTGTAAAATAGCTACTTCCTTGAAGTACTGAAAACCAAAGACGGAATAGTTTATATCCAAAGGATGATGTGAATTCTGAAATTGCATCTGAAAAAGTGCAACATCTATGAAAGTGTTAGCAATCTTCAAATATTTTCCTTTGCTGTTTCCATGAATACACAGAAAACACTCTTGCAGAAAGAGCTGGACAAGAGGCTATGTACATATGCACGTTTACCAGGAAAAACTTTCAAAGTAGCACAGGTCCCTTCTAGGAGATGTAGCTTCTTTAATGATTTGAGAATACACTTTGCAAAGTGCTCCTTTGCACCAACCTATCGTTTACATCTGTAGGTTTCCTTTATGGTCAAAGAAAAATAAATATTCATTCATTCATTCATTCATTCATTCATTCATTCATTCAAAGAGACCTATTCAGAAGTCATCCACTGGACATTAAGTATTATTGGATAACTAGGTTTTGTGAACTACTGAACTTTGATGCCTGCATATCACATATTTAAACTAGAAAAACAACAACAAGAAGCTCCAGATATCTTGTAGAGTGACATACTATTTCTATGGCCAAAATAACCATTCAAAAATAATATATAAACTTTATATTATAAACATAAACACTTAGATGATATGTAACAACTTTCATTTGCCTGAAGTATTGTTTAAGGAAATAATTTTTAAAATGGCAAGTGGGGAAAACACCAGGATTGGATGGATTCCCTACAGACTGGTAAAATTTTTGGTGCCAATATTTTCAATTGTGTGATGAGATGTTTGATAAAGGAATATTATCAGAGGCATTTAATCAGACTTATATTACAGTTCTACCGAAATCAGGTAATGATTATGTTCAATATGCTAATTATTGTCCAATCTCACTAATTAATGTTCATACAGAGCTCAAAACTGCAGTGCTAGCAAATAGATTACAGTAAGTGTTAATGTCTGTTATTAAGAATGGGTTTTATGAAAACTAGGTAAGCAGCAGACAACATTAAGTTAGTCGTAGATTTCATAGACTTTAGCAAAAATGTAAACCAATTTGTATTCTTATAGTTAGATGGTGAAAAAGTATTTGACAAAATATACAGACAGTACATTTTTGCTGTATTAAAAAAAAGGTTCCAATTGAAATTCATAAAATGGATCAAGATATTATATGAGTCACCCAGGTCTAAAATAAATCACATATTTTCTGCTACATTCTCAGTATTTAGAGGAACCAGGCAAGAATGTTCATTTTCACCCTTACTTTTTGATATTTGTGTGAAGCCCTTGACTATTAGTCAACATAAGGAGATTTATAGAGCAGTAAATAATTTAGTTGAAAATAAATTAATTTTATTTTCAGATGATATTACTCTGTTTATTTTTAAACCTCATACTTCTATTCTGGTGTTAATGCAAAATAACAGGCCATTCTATCAACTGGTCCAAATCAGAGTTGATACCAATAGGTAAAAAATAGGTTATCCATTCATTTCAGGAATATCAATTTTGTATTTGTACTGAATCTAACATTTATACCAAAAGATACAACTCAGTAACTTAATATATGAAAAGGTTTCTTCAGATATAGAAGAATGATCCAAGTCACTTTCTTGGTTTATTATTTGTAATTCACCTGGATCTAAAGGGACTGGCAGATGTAATTAGGAAGAGGTGTCCCTCAAATAATTCATCCACCTGCCAGGAAGGGCTAAAAGTCAAAACCAGCAACTTGAATTGGACCCAGAATTGAACTAGCAACCAGTGCAGTTCACTGAGCAGAGAAGTAGGGTATTTATAATTTATTCAATTTATATGCCACCAGTCTCATTCTCAAGCAACTCTAGCCATTCTAGAGACTCCTGTAACTGCCCATGCTGATGCATTGTGTACCAGCTGAAGCATCTGGATACTTTCAGGAAGCTCCATGTAGAGAATGTTACAGTAGTCCGCTCAGGAGATGACTAGGGCATTAGAAACCATGAGTAGAACCAAGTTTTATAGGAAACTTAAAATGGCCACAACTGAAGCTTAGTTTTATTTTCAAACAACTACAGCTATAACATTGAGTTAACTATAGCAAATTCAGTATTTGTAATATCATTAATCATGATTTATGTCTTGAACATTAGAACCTAGAACATTAGAACATTGTACCTCACAGGTACAAATCACAATGACACAAAAAAATGACTAGACAGTTGTTGCAATGTCAAATTCAATCCTAGCCTTCTATATTTGTATTTTAACATTGGAGGCAAGTACACAGATGATACAGTTTGTGTAATGAAGTTGTGATCCATATTTTATGACCACCCTCCATCTGAAGTTTATGCTCCTGCTGTTGAACAGCACCTCTTGTTAAGAACAATTAAGCCCTCTTTCCCAGGATCAGGGGAATCCTTTTCATGCCCATTAACAAAACTGAAAAACTGCCCAAGATCCCTTCTCTTCTTCAAATGTGCAAGTGCTACATTATCTTCAGCCATGAATTGCATTATTCATGGAAGAGTTTGGAGTGAGAATTGCAGACTCACACAGAGAACATGCAAATATCTCTCTCCCCGCCCCCCAATAATTTACTTCTCCTCTTTCTTGTCTCTGTATCTTGTATGTCATGTTCTCAATGGACATGAAAAAGGGATACCGCTTACTGTGCGCAATGCAAGCAAAGTCATATTAAATTCAGAACAAGCGCCTGTTGTCATGCTTTTGAGCTTTTCAAGACTTGTCAGCTATTAGCAGAGAAATACCATGTGCTCCAGCTGCAGAGGAGAAATTATAGCAGGACACTGAAAGCATTATAACAGGGTCAGTGTTGTAGCTGTCAAGATGATTTTATCCTTGTCTAGGAATATTGTACAATAACCCAGAGAAATTCAACCCCAAATTGGGACCATAGATCCTAATACTAGACAATTGTTTATTATTTTGAATGGTTTTTAACTATCTGCTAAGTCTTTATTATTATCTGCTAAGTCTTTATTATTATTATTATTATTATTATTATTATTATTATTATTATTATTATTATTATTATTATTATTATTATTATTATTATTATTATTATTATTTACCAAATTTGATTATGACAATGTAATGTACTCAATTTCTTTGCAGGTCCAAGTCAAAGAATTGTCAGATTAGTTGTAACTGGAGTTGGGGATGAATATTCATTAAGTTCAAATCTTTGCTTCAGATGTTGTCTTTCAATAAGTAAGCATGTTGGCTAAAGCCAAAGCTACCTGATACTGGAAATGTATATTTCTTTGATTTCTGGAAGAAATATTATTCACAAGGGCAGCAAATCATGTGATAAATGATATAGCAGGGATTGAAGATTGAAAATTAGACTATAGTTTTGAAGATTGTGAAGACTGGACTATAGTTCCCATAATTCCTGATTTGCAGCCATGCATGCTATGGCTTTTCAATACATCTTTTCTTTAAAATCTGAAGATGGGGCATTCTCCTCTGTGCTTTATCCAGGAGGACACATGTTTGACTTGGAAGATGAAGACACAACTGTGTAATGCTTACAATATACTCAGTATATATATATTTATAATGTATTCCAAATCTGGTAATTTTGCCTGAAAAACAAAATCCTCTCAGAGGCAAATAAAGCTGTAAGAACATCCACTACCCTACTACCTTGATACCGATTTTAGTAATTAAGATTTTTCCTATGATAGACACAAAAGAGAAGTACACTGAAAAATTTATTTACTTATATCTCAGCTTTATTATTTTTATAAATAACTCAAGGCAGTGAACACACAATATTCCTTCCCCCTCCTATTTTGCCCACAACAATAACCCTGTCAGATGGGTTGGACTGAGAGGAAGTAACTGGCCAAAGTCACCCAGCCTGCTTTTTTGTCTAAAATGAGACTTACAATCTTGATTCTAGGTTAGCACCTTGATCAAACTGGTTTTCTGAAATGAAAATCAAAATGAAAATAGATTTGTTGAATGATGTTGGACTGGGGTCATTTGCATCCTGCACGTTGTTACCTCCTTAAACCAGGTAGGGAAATTATGCAGAGAATGGTTTACGGAATTGCTTCCAACCTTTAACATAAACTCCACTTCACTGGACCAGGAGGAAAGGGCAGAGTTTCGAAGAAGCAATGAGTAGCATTCTAAGTCACTACCCTCCTGGGGAAGTTTTCTGGATTCTTTCTGAATTTGGTCCATTTTTAACGTTTCTTTTGGCTCCTTCTCCTGCCACATCACATTTTGTCTTGTTGAACTTAGTTTCTTGAGAGTAATCCTGCTCATCAACAGATGGACATGCAGATAGAATTGCGAGCCACTTTTACAAGTTATTTCCAACTTTCTGTTGAGTTGGAAAGAATAAAGTCCATTCAGAATCGTAATCAATTGCAATCCAGGAGATGGCTAGAACTTTCATAGTATCCCCACTCTATCTTTTACTTTCTCTGCCATCTAAGTGAAATTTTACAGCAAACGTGTACTCAATATAACTGAGGTGTATTATGGTATGCATGTGTGTGTGTGTGTGTGTGTGTGTGTGTGTATAATAATGCAGTAATCTTGTCAGTAAAATTTAATACAAACTGGTTCGTCATGAAAGTGACTGCCTGGAGGGCTCCTGGATTGTGGCTGAAAGGCAAAAGGGAAGCAGTATGCTCCCTCCCATATTTGGGTAGACCAGGTTGCTTCGATAGGAAAAAAACCTCATTTAATCTTTCCCCTGGTGCAGCTGAAAAGCAAGGAGAACTTGTGGCTTGGTAGTTAATACATCTGCCTAATATTATAATAATAATAATAATAATAATAATAATAATAATAATAATAATAATAATAATAATAATAATAATAATAATAATAATAATAATAATAATAATAATAATATTTTAATTTGTATACCGCCCTTCTCCCGAAGGACTCAGGGCGGTGAACAGGCAGGTAAAATACAAATATACACAATAGTTAAAACAACCCTTAAAAAACTGATTAAATTAGCCCAAGTATTAAAATAACTTACACCCCTATAAAATTACAAAAATTTAAAAAACCCATCGAATTCAATTAAAATCTAAAGATAAAAATCAAGCTAGTCCAGCCATGCGAAATAAATAGGTTTTAAGTTCGCGGTGAAAGGTCCTAAGGTCAGGTAGTAGTCGAAGTCCGAGGGGAAGTTCGTTCCACAGGGTCAGAGCCCCCACAGAGAAGGCCCTCCCCCTGGGGGCCGCCAGTTGACACTGTTTGGCTGACGGCACCCTGAGGAGTCCCTCCCTGTGGGAACACACCAGACGATGGGAGATAGAGGCCGGCAGTAGACGGTCCCGTAGATAGCCCGGTCCTAAGCCATGGAGCGCTTTAAAGGTGGTAACCTTTAAATAATATATAAGCAAGCCCAGGTTCAAATCCCAGAAGCGTATGGGTAGCTAATGAGAACTAAAAAGCTTGAAATAGATCTATACTAGTTTCCCTTTATTTCTTTGTCAGTAAAATTTAACACAAAATAATTTGTCATGAAAGCGACTGCCTGGAGGGTTCCTGGATTGGGGCTGAAAGGTAAAAGGGAAGCAGTATGTTCCTTCCCATATTTGGGTTTACCAGATTGCTTCGATAGGAAAAAAAACAAACCATTTAATATACATATATATCATTGGTGGGTTTCAATTTTTTTTACTGCCGGTTCTGTGGGCGTGGCTTGGTGGGCATGGCATGGCTTGGTGGGCGTGGCTTGGTGGGTTTTTCAGGAGGAGAATACTGTAAAATCCACATTTCCTCCTGATCAGCTGGGACTTGGGAGGCAGAGAATAGATGGGGGCGGGGCCAGTCAGAATTTTTACTACTGGTTCTCCGAACTACTCAAAATTTCCATTACCGGTTCTCCAGAACTGATCAGAACCTGCTGAAACCCACCTCTGGTATATTGTGTGTGTGTGTGTGTGTGTGTGTGTGTGTCTGTGTGTGTCTCTGTGTGTGTGTGTGTATAACGTTTTTCTTCATTTTATATCACATTTTCAATCTTTAGGGCGCTCTAGTACCAGTATCACTCGTAAGTACATTTCAGTTATTTTCATTGTTCTTCCTTACCCTTTAAATACACATCTGTTCTATATATTGTATCATTATTCGTAACTATACATTTTACCTTTTAACTTAACAATGCTTCTTAAATTATCTTTATGTTCTTATTCTTTACTTCTATTCTCTAACCAATTATACCGTATGTCCCAAATCAAATAATAATCCATTTCTCCTCTTCCATTTATTTCCATTGTTAGCCTGTCCATCTCCACACATTCTGGCGCCCTTTTTATCACCATTCCGTCAGAAGGAGTTTGGTTTGCTTTACTCATAGGAACTGGACTGATTGAGATCATACAGGGAAACCAATGTCATTTCTCCAAATACTGAACTTTCTACTTTACCCACTTTTAATGACTTGGAATACGAAGTAGCAACCTAGGCAAAAAATGAACTGGAAGTTTGGCTTCACCCGACCAGCAATATTTTCTAAGAGAAATTTGACATATTTTTCTGAAACTGCCAAGAAGCAGTCATTGACAGCCACAGAGCAATTCATGAACCGAATTGCCTATTTAAAAAATGGAAAATGCTTAAACTTTCAAAAAGACTCATCTTCCACAGGCTTTGTGTCAGAAAAATGGGTATGAGTGCTCATTTGTCTTGAAGGGGCCATAAATAATCAGGTGAGGAATTTGGCTACTATGGGTATTAAGCAATTGGTTCAAGACTCTTGATTGATAGGAAGTTGTAGTTAGATTTACACTAGGTGTATTCAAGTTCACTAAAAAAGCAAATAAACTGACAGTTTCATCTCTTGTATAACATATCTGTCAAGAGCCTTGCTCCCTTCATAGCATTCCTTGCTTCTCAAACTAGATGAGAAACAAGTCTTAGCAGATTGGACTTGCATAACTAGAGTACAAAACACTGCCCTCTCTGTTACCATTGAGAACTGATAAGAGTGTGTGTAAATAAATAATATTATCCCTCAGGCTGAATTGGACATTATTACTTAAATGTGCCTCACATAGTAAAATGAGAATTTTTTCTGCTTCATAGTCAAGATAACTTGATGGCACACAGTCAATCAATGGTTTTCCCCACTCCCACCCATCCGAATCTACTCTATCTCTCAAGATCTAGAACAGGAAAGGGAGCTTTTGAGATAGTGATAACTTCAACTCAACTCTTAGTCTTTGGGGGATATTGGAAACCATCTGGAGAAGTAATAATGTAAATGCCATCATGTAAAAGCTATCATGAAGGATTTGTGGTCAGTCCATTATTTGCTTCTACCTTTGGAAAGCTTTAATATAGGAATAGCAAGTGTGAGTCTCCTACCTGCTATTAAGGAGGCTTCATCCCAAATAAGCAAATATAAAATTTAACTAAAACATTTTGTTTTTAGGCGTGCGGGACTAGCCTAAAAACAAAATGTTTTAGTTAAATTTTAATGGGGGTTTTATTGGTTTTTACTGTTTTAGTGATCAGGCTATGATAATATTTAGTTTTAATCTGGGTTTTAAGGTTTATTTATTATATTGTTTTATATTGTTTTAATATGCCTGTGAACCGCCCTGAGTCCTACGGGAGATGGTGCGGTATATAAGTTTGATAAATAAATAAATAAATAAATAAATAAATAAGATTGCAGTTTCCTTAATAGAGATGTACAGTACATAACATGAACATTTGTCCATCAACACCACTATCACTATTTATCTGGTCAATACAAAATGATCTGCACAAGCAAATTTTTTTCCTATTCTTTTTAATGCCTGGGCATTAATTAATTGCTATTTACTAAGTATGATCTTACATATGCCAATTCAGATGTGAGTTCAACTGAGTTCAGCGAAGCGCATTTTCCAAACCCAACATCACCAGCAGAATTAGCACTCTCCGTATTTGCAACTTTTCCAGCAGTTTCTGAAAAAAAGACAACATTCCTTTACCTTGACGTCCGCTCCCCATGTCTTAGCATTACCTTTTACTAGGTGAATACCACCAGGAAAACTCCACCTTGCAGGTGATGCAGCAATTGACTAAGCATGCTCGTTTACCATTATAAGGTTGATTTTTACCCTTAATTGGCCTGAAGCAGATCTTGCTTCCAGCAACAGGAGGAAGGCAAATGTTCAATTAAGAAAATATGATTCAATAAGTAGACCCAGAAGCAACCCCGGAGGTGGAAAAATTAAGGTAGTCTAGGGGAATATATTGTGGCCTGGAATTTTTTTTTTTAGGGCATGCTTTTGCAGTTGGAAAATTGTAGCAATCCCAGGCACACTGTGACAGTAGTAGACACACATGTTTTATAGAGTGAAATTTATGTTATTTATGTTGTATAAGGTATACAAAACATACACATACATCTATCCACCATTCAGGATGATGTGATTTAGATGCATTTTGTAATTGAATAGTTGTAACTCCCTCTCTGTCTCTCTCTTTCTCTCTCCCTCCCTCTCTCCCCTCTCTCTCTCCCTTTTAGTTTTCTACAAAGCATCCCTTTGCCAGCGAACTCATGTTTAGGGTGGGGAAAAGCAGATAAGGCCTGAAATAAAACAGTCTATTAATCAGAATGGGGACCGCAAGCTGTTTCTTGATGTTCTAATCTGCATTCAACAGTTGCTAGTAATAAGTTGATTCTGTAACTTGTGACTTTATTTAGATGAAAAACACTTCAAAGGTTCTTTGCAAGAAACTCAGATACGGCCTTTCTCTTTTTAAATATAATTTTATCAAGCCTTGTCAAAACAATTTTCATTTTAATAAACTTCTCTTGAGCAATATTGATGACACTGTAACACAAAAGCATTTCAAGTGTTGTTCAACAAACTTGAACAAACTGCTAAAGGCAAGTTATAGTCATAGAGCCTCAGGAAAGAAAAATAGCTGGCATGTAAAGCCTCTGAGTACACTCACTTTATTAACAAATATTATTAATAAAAGATGTAAGTTATTTTACATTCCAAATGATGGGTCCTGAAGGGAGGAAAAAATCACAAACTTTATTTAGAATTTGAGCCAAAGAATTAATTTTGCATTCAAACATCCCAGAAGGAAAATTTTCTTTGAATATACTCTGCAATTTAAATATCATTAGCACTATGTATAAGCATTTGCAGCACCAAATACATAATTGGTAATCATTTCTGAAGCATGCACAGCCCTCCATATCTACGGTACATCTACATTTATTTCTATGTGAGGTCCAATTGTCATCTCACAATATCTCCACATGTATAATATTGAGCGTGATGTAGCTAGTTACTTCAAATCAGCAGAACAAATGTTCCCCAAAGGAAGCCTTGATGAGAGCAGTAACTTTATCAGGGAAACTTGGCTTCCTAGTTTCATAGATGTTACATTTTTTTTAAAAAAAATGCCTGTGTAAATTGCTTCCTTCCTTCATGGAAGCACCAACTTGTGAGCAGGGCAGTTCCATCATGAAAGTCTTTATTAGCAACTTGAAGTAGTATATCGTGTGGAAGTGTACCACCTTGCCTAGTAACAACTAAGATTCTATTATTTTTCTTTTAGTATGCATTAATATCCTGTTTTCATAAAGTGTGAGTGGTAACCAAAAACTGCAAATGTATGTATTTGGCATGTAACATATATGTATATGTTCATCTACATATTTTGAAAATTAATTGCATTCCTATAAATGCTAGAATCCAATGAATTTGTCCTCTATGCATAGATTCAGCTCCACCTTATATTTGATCCCTATAGTATTTTCTCTGTACTGCCATTAGGACGCTAGATTTGAGAATGAGATATTCTCACCCTCTCCCACTCAAAACTTTCCATGCAGAAGATGCCACTGTTCTTTTTCAAAAGAATTTAAATCATTTTATTGCTTTACCTGCCATTAGGACAATCTATAACAAAAGGAATATATTAGCACATACAATAAGTCAGACTTAGAGTCAGGTAACAATACAAAAATGGCCCTCTGGTTTACTATAGCATTCTAGGGCAGTAGATTTTTTAAAAATTTGCTACAGTGACCTAGCAAAACAGATAAATGTTAAATTTATTTATTTTATACCCCTGTTTAATTCTGATTCCTTCTTTCCTTCCTTCCTTCCTTCCTGCCTCCCTCCCTTCTTTCAAAAAGGTTATTTCCAACACAGGAAGGCCATCTTATTAACTTATGGCAAAGATTCCAAGGATCTAAATCACAGATTTCAAATGAAAATTGCATGTCTATCTAGCCATTCTTATTAAAGATAGAAAAATTAAACAAAAGAAAGCACGGTAATGATAAAACATGTACAATGTCCTGACATCTGGATAACTGCTATTTGGCCGATTTCATTTCTAAAACATACCAGATGTCAGGACTTTATACATGTCCAACTCAAGGTGATGGTTATGACTTTTAAAGCCTACAAATCATGCGGCCAGGCTACCAATGCAACCATTTTCATCCCATTACATCAGCCCATCCCAACTGTCAGGTAGGGAAGATATAGCAGTCAGCCAAAGAACTCCAACTGGGGAGAGGGGAGCAGGAAAAGAACCTTCTCTTGCCCTCACCTTTGTCATGTGGAACGCTCTCCTGGCCTTCAAGAAAATTGTAAAAACATGGCTCTGCAGCCTTGCTTGGGGCACACAGAATAGTACCCAGCTGCGGGGCTGTTTGATGCCTGATGCCCTCACCCTGCTTTTTAATTTTAATATCCCTTGACTTTAAAATTTTGTATACTGATTTTTGCTTCTCATATTTTATTGTACTCCACCTAGGGTCCCTCTGTGAGGGAAATGGGAGGTTCTTAAATAAGATTAATAAAATAAGCTACTTGATCAGATACAAATAAAGTAACTGGGGAACTATACCAACCTGTAGATTATTTATCCCTGTTCTAAGACATGCAGTTCAGCACTATGCGGTTATTTATTGCTAGTATGTTTATCCTTTTGCCAGTTGGGTACATCCAGTGATGGATGTGTTTTCCACAAAACACTGGTTCCACTTGGCTGGACTAAAGTTCAAAAAAACCCAAACCATTAGAAGAAATAGTGGCTGTTGTTGATGTTGTCAGCAGCTAAGAAAGACAATTATTTAATAAAACTGATGCCCTCTTCCCTGTGAGAGCCCGTCAAGTTTTGGAAGATGGCTATAATGTCACCCCTAAGTATTCTCTTCATTAGGTTAAACATACTTAGTTCCCTTAAATGTTCATCATACAATTTAGCCTTTCAAATATGACCTAAAATGTGATATGTCCTCCACACAAGTCCTAAAACTAAGTATAAAGAACCCAATTAAACAAATCAGTCAAAGAAGGTATGCTTGTTCATTTATTCATTGAGGAAAAGGATCCAAGACTAAATTTTGTTTATGGCAAAAATATGTGAATCTCTAGGATTATTAGATCATTTGAATGGAAAATTACAAGCAGATGTTTCAATCAATAGTATAATAATCAGATGTGAGTGTGGGAGGTCGTGCCTTAATTAAAGAACAGAATTCTGGTCTATTCCCTGTCAAATGCTGATCTTCCCAGCCCGGTATGTAAATTTGTGCCATGGCTGAAACAAAAAAGACTTCATAGGACCTTAAAAAAAACCAGTTGTATATGCTTGGAAAAGCTTACAAAATTATTTCCAAAGAGTTTGAACCTCACTGTCTACTGTCATGAAAATTTTATACTGGAAATTTAAGAGAGATCACAAATTTTTTAGCACCACTGTAGGTATAACCCAAATTTATTTGGCCACACATACATTATGCATGGCAGCATTGCTCAGAATCAGTAAGAGGCAAGCAGTGAGCATATATATATATAGCATTTTTTTTTATTTCTGAGATTTCATTTCTAGGGAGCTAGAAAAAGGCTCCTTTTTCTGAAATATAAGCCACATGTACAGACAACAATTGTAAAATACAGCCCTAATATCTTCCAAAAGATAAAATATTACATAGGGAAACATGGGCTTCGGTATAGTCCTTGGTGTTCTCTGAGCATGGTTGTATTCTTGCCAACGTTTTATTGCTCAACTAGGTAACATCATCATTGGTAGAAGGGAGTAACGTTTTATATAACAGTGGCTTCAGTGGTGGCGGCGGGAGGTTCTGCCCACCCGCCTGGATGTCATCACAGATGCTCTGCACATATGCAGAAGGTTTGCGGATACGCAGAAGCGCTGCACATGAGCAAAGCAAGCATGTGCGCGTGCATGCTCACAATTCTGAACCGGTAGCGAAGGTAAGTGGAACCCACTACTGAGTGACTTGCCATGTCAGTGTTAATGGGAGTGATTTTGTTGGTTACTTGATCAGGCTGTGATTTATTGTTTGTCTGCATTGGTAGTTCCTTGATTGGGGTATTGGTTAATTGCTTGATTGTTGGTTTTGTAGTAATCCTGGTATTAATCCTTGTTTATCTGAGTGAGATTGCTGGCACTAAAGATATTACCTAGTTGGGTAATGAAACAACTTCAAGAATACCAAGCTCAGAGAGCACCAAGGACCCCACAGTTCAACCCTGAGCTACAAATATTCTATTCACATGTTCTTCTGCCTTTCATTAAATCTGACCAACTGCCCACAAATTTGTAGCATTCATTAGTATGCAGGAGGAGTACCTCAGGAGTAGGGCCTTCTCTGTGGGGGCATTGACGCTCTGGAACGAACTTCCCCCTGGCTTACGTCAAGTGCCTGATCTTCGGACCTTCCGTCGGGAGCTAAAAACACATCTATTTATTCAAGCGGGACTGGCATAATAGTGTTAAATTTTAATTCGGGGTTTTATTAATATTTCTAAAATTTTAAAACTAAATTTTTAATTATCAGCCTTGTTGTAATTTGCTATGTTTTAAATGTTTTAATTGTATATATTTCGTGTTTTATCTTTGGCTGTACACCGCCCTGAGTCCTTCGGGAGAAGGGCGGTATAAAAATTTAATTAAATAAATAAATAAATAAAATAAATAGTAAACATTTCCTATTTAACCAATGAGTTACACAATAGTTATAACCTTTACAGAAAATACGCAAACTTTTGCTTACAAAAGTTTTGCACAGAACATTGTGTGATTCCCCCCCCCCACATACCAGCAAGGGGAATCATTTGCTACTTTTGGAATTTAGCCAGCAATGAAACTATCTAAAGGAGATAAAATAATTTCAAACCTGTACTTAAGGTGAATGTTTACAGTGATGAACTGCAATATTGTCAAGCCTTCAATTTTCATAATATTTATAATTATCAAGCTGTATGATTTATCCTATATTTCCTGGCAACTAGGTATAATGATAATTTAATGTTTCCTGTTTCACTGTATATTTGGAAAATGCTGGAATGCTTTCTGCTAGAAATTCATCTTTAGAATTTCTGTGTGCAGCTTCTGAAAGAAGCACCTAAATTTATGTGTCATTTTAAGATGCATAATGAATACATTTATAAGGAAATACTGAGATTTTATTATTAAAGATGTTCTGTGATTGTAAACATCCAAACCCACAGAAATGTGAGATGATGAAATTTCTAAAGTAAGATGATTTTAAAAACGTGTTATTTTTTCCCAAATCTTTGATTTTATTATGATAAAATCTGAGCATGTGCCTAATGTGCACTTTATAGGCCTTTATTTATTTTAGTATATTAACTATTTTTAATCTCATCATTATTTCTTTAGAATAGAATAGAATAGAATAGAATAGAATAGAATAGAATAGAATAGAATAGAATTTTTATTGGCCAAGTGTGATTGAACACACAAGGAATTTGTCTTGGTGCATATGCTCTCAGTGTACATATAAGTAAGTCATGGCATTTATAAGTAAGTCATGGCAGCAAATATACTACTACTTCTTTCTCCTATACAACCACCCTGGAAAATGGATTAGGGTGAGAGAGAGAGTGACTGGCCCAAACACACCTAGCCAGTTTGTCAGGTGTAGCCAGGTAGGACTAGAACTCATAATCTCCTGGTTTCTAGGCCAGTATGCAAGAGATGAACAGGAATACTCCAGCAATGACTCTTCTCAACATTTTATGATAGAGTTTTTGAGTTAAAAGTAAATACAAAATATAAATCCAGAGGAAGCTTGCTAAAACAAAAACAACCTCTGGGTGGTTTTAGGTCAGTCACGATATCAGCAAATTTTAGCTGTGATTAGGTGGGGAACTGAAACCCTCATTGTCTTAGTCTATGTTTACCATCTATTTATTCATTCCTTTTATATGATTGACCCCTCAACAAATGACTCTGAAATGTTGCAAGCATTATACTGCAGGGGTCTTGGCAACTTTAACACTTGTGGACCAATTCAGAATTCTCCAGCCAGTTTGGCTAGATGACGTATTCTGGGAGTTGAAGTCCATAAATCTTAAAAAGTTGCCAAGTTTGGAGATCCCTGCACTATATATACCATGCTCACATGGGAGAAAAATATATTGAAGAAATACCTACATCAGGATAAAGGTTCACTAGAATGTGGTATGGCTTATAGGTTTGTGGTTTCTTATGGAATTTTTTACCAGGCTAAAGCCTGCTAAGGCCTGAATTTTATTTCTGTCAGTTCTACGTAAGAACCTTTTAACCAATTATCAGAATCATCAGCATCCTAAACAACAGTTCTTGGTTCCTTGGGCCTTGGCAGACATTAATCTTGACAGACTAAAGCAACTATATGCATGACTCTATGAATTGTTGGGGGGGGGGTGTCCACCTTCCAAGCTCAGCTGACTCTTTGCTCTCTAGGAAAGAGCCCCTTCCTCCTGTTACTCCAGACACATAGGCTGCACTTCTTGAGTTATTTTTTAGCTGACTCTGACAAAAGAGACTTCTGTATCAGGCAATACAACACGTTGGCCTGTCCCTATAAACTCAAACAGTTTTGCTTTAGCCTGTTTAGAGTCCAACCTTCTTATTTTCTTAACCTGACAATGTTCTTAATGAAAGATTTGGTCAGGGCAGAGGGAGAAAGGGGGTTTGACTCAGTTGTGTTTGGATTGTCAGCACACATTTGAGTTATGTTTAAGGTCATTTTAAATGTCAAACATTAGCAGTTTCCTGCTCTGGGAAACAGGCTCTCACTAGCTTTAGGAATCACTTAACATTAACACTATGGTAGCCCGAGTCTTTGTGATAGAAAATAGATATAATTGTACTATCACACATTTAATACAGGAATAATAGTACATCAGAACAAAACGGAAAAAGGTTAAATGCTATTAAAATAATGTTGACTGGTGATTTTTTTTCCCTCTCATCTTTCTTAATCTTTTTTAAAATCAGTGTCACTACTACCCCAAAAACTGTATATTTGGAAAAAAGCTTGCTGGATTATTGAATGTATGTAATAATAAAAATGAAGCCTTAGAAATTAGATCCTTTTTTTTTTTTTGCACAGTTGACACCTCCTTTTCTTCATTAATATAAAACCTTAACAAACTGAAATTAAGGGGAGCTCAATTGTGTCAAAATAATTTGTAGAGCGTTGACAGTGCCTGCATGCCTATATAAAACAAATAATTCTCTGCATAACTGCTGCTCAGCAAAGCTATTTTAAGTAGTGTAGCACAAGAATAATCAACCATGTTGCAATTAAGAGCAACACACTGCTTAAGTCTTTTATTTTTTAAGAAATTGATTAGATAAGTTTGCTTATGAAGTATTGCAGCTGGATCTATCTTCATCTTTAGTAGAACTACAAAGTTCTGTTACTTTTAATTTCTTGCACATTTTTTAAAAATGGAATAATCACCAAGGCTTTTTTCCCCTTCTGTTCTATTCAAGCAATGAATAGAATTAAGTGTGTCCTAATGAGCCCTGTTGAAAGGTATAGGTCTTCTAAGGTGGAGCAGCCCAAACTGTCTCTGCAGCTGTCTGAGATGAGACCCAGCCAGCAAAAATAAACTCCCAGCTCTTGACTAGAATACTCAAACATTCAAATCAGTGATGGGTTTCTACCAGTTCGCACCGGTTCGTGCAATCTGGTAGCGGTAATTTGGCCTGGGTCGCCAAACTGGTAACGACTGCTAGCTGGCCACACCCCCTAATCGGTAGACACTCGCTCACCCGCCTCGCTTTCACCATGCACATCCACAGAACTGCCTCCTCCTGCCTACACACAGGTAAGCATTCGCACTAGCCTACCCCCCCACCCCGTCGCCACCAGGCTAGCATCTCCTGAAGCTGTTTGCATTGTAGCCATAGCACTGTGAAGCTTGCCAGGCTGCCACCCCCTCCCTGGTGGGCTAGTATCTCCTGAAGCTGCTGCTCTCTCTCTCTCTCTCTCTCTCTCTCACACACACACACACACACACACACACACCCCATCCTTTTCTTCAGAACAGTGTGAGAGGCAGGAAAATCCCTCCCTCCCCATTTTCAATCCATTTGCCAAAACGGTTTGAAAATGGGGAGGGGGGATTTGGCTTCTTATCCTGTTCTCAGTCTATGCTGAGCTTCAGAACAGGGTGAGAGGCAGGAAAATCCCCCCTCCCTATTTTTTTTCTTTCTTTTCTTTTCTTTCTTTCTTTCTTTTTTTTGGAGCTTCATCCCTGGAAGCTTTTTTTAATTTTGTTTATTGCATTTTCACAATTAAACAAATCTTACTCACATTTTAGGCATAACTGCGACCATTTACATATCATAACATTCCAATTCAAATACAAATACACTCTATACATTTTTACTATACATTTTCATCCTACTTCTATTTGGTCTATATATTTTTTTCATTTTTCTGTTCTCAGTCCAGTCGTACCACTTCTTCCATATTGCGTAGTATTCCGAATCCATTTGTTCTTTCAGTTCAATTGTCAGTTTGTCCATTTCTGCACAGGTAAATATTTTTTTAATTAATAAATCTTCGGAAGGTATATTTGTATTTCTCCAGCATTGCGCGAAAGCTTTCCTTGCTGTGGTTTTTATGTGTAAAATGATGTATATTATTCTTTTGTCGTATTTTCTTTTAACTATACCTAGGAGAAATAGTTCCAGGGTGTATTCTCTCTAAAGTCCTGTTAATTCCTGTAACCACCTGTGTATTTTCTTCCAGTATTTTTTGTATCAGGGCACAACCACCATAAAAGGTACTTTGTTTTTGACCACATTTCCAACAGTTCGGACTTAGATTTGGATATATTTTTGCTAGTCTAGAGGGTGCCAAATGCCAGCAATAGAACATTTTATACTGGTTCTCTTTGTACATTGCTGATTTAGTTATTTTATGATTTCTATTCCAAACTTTCCCCCAATCCTCCAATTCAATACTATGTCTGACATTTTTTGCCCACGCTATCATAACTCCTTTCTCTATAGCTTCAGCTCTATCAAATTCTAATAAGTGGTTATAAATTTTTGTTATCTATTTTTTATCTGGGCCAATCAATAATTTATCCAATTGTTGTGGCGCAAACTGAGTCCTTCGGGAGAAGGGCGGTTTATAAATCCAATAAATAATAAAATAATAATAATAATTCCATATTCATCCTTGTCTTTTTTTTGTACTATGATTGAAGTTGTAAGTATGGCCACCAATCTATGATTATGCCCTGTTTTTCCAATTCCTGCCTGCTTTTTAGGTTCCCTTGACTGTCTAGAATTTCGTTATACTTGACCATTTTACCTATATCCAGAGTGTTAGGGTGAATCATTGCTTCCATTGTCAAGAACCAACTGGGGATTTTCATGTAATGCTTTCTCTTGATCTCTTGCCATATTTGCATCAGAGCTTCTCTTCTCCTTGTCCCATAGGAAGGCATGCCATCCTTTTTGTAGGACATGTCCTTCCAGTGTAAGTAATCTTCTGTTTCTCAGATTAATCCACTCCCTAATCCATACTAATGTTGCCGCTTTATAGTAAAGTCGCCAATCTGGAAGCCCAAAGCCACCTCTGATTCTATACTATTCTACTATCTTGGAGATCTGTTAATTTTATTCTTGCTTTCTCCCTGCCCATATAAACCTTGTTGTAATTCTATTCAAATCCGTAAAGAATTTCTTATCCAATTTTATAGGTATAGCTTGAAAAAGGTGGAGCAATTTTGGCAAAATAGCTGCAATTTGACCTAGTATAGATAGCTATAATGCCCCCCATCTTTCCAAATCCAATTTTATTTGTTGTATTAATTTCACATTATTTATTTATTTATTTATTTATTTATTTATTTATTTATTTATTTATTTATTTATTTATTTATTTATTTATTTATTTATTTATTTATTTATTTATTTATTTAATTAATTAATTAATTAATTTATATACCGCCCTTCCCCCAAAGGATTCCGGGCGGTTCACAGCCAAATAAAAACAGATTACACAGAAAATTAAAAACATTTTAAAAATCTAATTCAATTAAGCTGGGACAAAAATTTAAAACTATAATAAAACCATAATAAAACCCATGTTAAAATTACGTTAAGCCAGCCCTGCGCGATAAAACAAAAAGGTCTTTAGTTCGCGTCGGAAGGTCCGGAGGTCAGGGAGTTGACATATCCCCAGAGGCAGCTCATTCCAGAGGGCAGGCGCCCCCACAGAGAAGGCCCTCCCCCTGGGGGTCGCTAGGTGACATTGTTTGACTGACGGCACTCTGAGGAGACCCTCCCTATGGGAGCGCACAGGTCGATGGGAGGCAGTTTGTGGCAGCAGGCGGTCCCGTAACCCGGTCCTATGCCATGCTAATTATCTTCTTTAATCGAGGAACACCTCACTGTCAGCCAAATTTCTAAATATTTTTTTCGTATTCCCAATTCTTCCTCTAATTCTCTTTTCTGTTTTAATGCTACATTTTTAACTATCATTTTTCTTTTTACTTTATTAATTTTAATACTTCTCCGTATTTCTCTATTTCTCTATTTCCCATAGGTCCTGTCTCCATTGGGTCCTCAATAAAAAATACCAGATTGTCTGCAAACGTCTGTATTTTATACTCTTCCTTTCTAATTTTGGTTCCTTTAAGTTCTGGGTTTGCTCTAATTTTTGTTAATAATGACTCTAATGTCAAGATGAAGAGCAGAGGTGATAGTGGACAAATCTGACACACTCCTTTCATTATTTCAAATGGTCTTGTAATATCTCAATTTATTATAATACTTGTTTTTTGGGAAGAATATACTGCTTCAATCATTTGTTCAGATTTATCTCCAAATTTCATTTCTCTAATTTGTCAAATCATGTATTGCCAATTTAAATTATCAAATGCTTTCTGAGTGTCCAGAAAAACAATCATTACTTGTTTCTCTGGATGAACTGCATAATATTCTAATATATTCATTAACGTTCTCGTGTTGTTCCTAATTTGTCTCAATGGGAGAAAACCATTTTGGTCAGGGTGAATAATCTCATTTAATATATTTTTTTAATCCTTCCTGCTATAATAGTCATGAAAATTTTATAATCAGCATTCAAAAGTGAAATTGGCCTGTAAGTTTGGATTTGATTTGCATCAGTACCTTCTTTCATAATCACCGTGATGTATGCTTCCCTCCACGAAACAGGCATTTTTGCTTCCAACAAAACCTCATTATACAATTCTAAAAATATTGGTTCTATTAGTTCCCCCATATTTTTATAAAATTCCCCTGGCATCTGGTCCCGGAGTCTTATTGTTCTTTTGTCTTTGAATTGCTTCTTTTACTTCTGTAGATATTATCTTCCTATTTAACAATGTTCCCTTTTCTTCTTCCAGTATAGGCATACTTTCCTCTTTTAAATGGTCATTTATTTTATCTGTCTCAATTTCCTCTTGTCTATATAAATTTTCAAAATATTTTAATGAAATCTTTTCTATTTCTTCTTCCTCGTTTTGTAAGTTTCCTGCCTCATCCTGCAACTGATGTATTATCTTACTTTTTTTCTTTTTTGGAGCTTCATCCCTGGAAGCTTTTTTTAATTTTGTTTATTGCATTTTCACAATTAAACAAATCTTACTCACATTTTAGGCATAACTGCGACCATTTACATATCATAACATTCCAATTCAAATACAAATACACTCTATACATTTTTACTATACATTTTCATCCTACTTCTATTTGGTCTATATTTTTTTTTTCATTTTTCTGTTCTCAGTCCAGTCGTACCACTTCTTCCATATTGCGTAGTATTCCGAATCCATTTGTTCTTTCAGTTCAATTGTCAGTTTGTCCATTTCTGCACAGGTAAATATTTTTTTAATTAATAAATCTTCGGAAGGTATATTTGTATTTCTCCAGCATTGCGCGAAAGCTTTCCTTGCTGTGGTTTTTATGTGTAAAATGATGTATATTATTCTTTTGTCGTATTTTCTTTTAACTATACCTAGGAGAAATAGTTCCAGGGTGTATTCTCTCTAAAGTCTTGTTAATTCCTGTAACCACCTGTGTATTTTCTTCCAGTATTTTTTGTATCAGGGCACAACCACAATAAAAGGTACTTTGTTTTTGACCACATTTCCAACAGTTCGGACTTAGATTTGGGTATATTTTTGCTAGTCTAGAGGGTGCCAAATGCCAGCAATAGAACATTTTATACTGGTTCTCTTTGTACATTGCTGATTTAGTTATTTTATGATTTCTATTCCAAACTTTCCCCCAATCCTCCAATTCAATACTATGTCTGACATTTTTTGCCCACGCTATCATAACTCCTTTCTCTATAGCTTCAGCTCTATCAAATTCTAATAAGTGGTTATAAATTTTTGTTGTCTATTTTTCATCTGGGCCAATCAATAATTTATCCAATTGTTGTGGCGCAAATTCAATTCCATATTCATCCTTGTCTTTTTTTTGTACTATGATTGAAGTTGTAAGTATGGCCACCAATCTATGATTACGCCCTGTTTTTCCAATTCCTGCCTGCTTTTTAGGTTCCCTTGACTGTCTAGAATTTCGTTATACTTGACCATTTTACCTATATCCAGAGTGTTAGGGTGAATCATTGCTTCCATTCTCAAGAACCAACTGGGGATTTTCATGTAATGCTTTCTCTTGATCTCTTGCCATATTTGCATCAGAGCTTCCCTTACTTTATGTCTAAAAAAATATAAATGAGATTTATTCTCCTTGTCCCATAGGAAGGCATGCCATCCTTTTTGTAGGATATGTCCTTCAAGTGTAAGTAATCTTCTGTTTCTCAGATTAATCCACTCCCTAATCCATACTAATGTTGCCGCTTTATAGTAAAGTCGCCAATCTGGAAGCCCAAAGCCACCTCTGATTCTACTATCTTGGAGATCTGTTAATTTTATTCTTGCTTTCTTCCTGCCCATATAAACCTTGTTGTAATTCTATTCAAATCCGTAAAGAATTTCTTATCCAATTTTATAGGTATAGCTTGAAAAAGGTGGAGCAATTTTGGCAAAATAGTTGCAATTTGACCTAGTATAGATAGCTATAATGCCCCCCATCTTTCCAAATCCAATTTTATTTGTTGTATTAATTTCACATTATTTATTTATTTATTTATTTATTTATTTATTTATTTATTTATTTATTTATTTATTTATTTATTTATTTATTTATTTATTTATTTATTTATTTATTTATTTATTTATTTATTTATTTATTTATTTATATACCGCCCTTCCCCCAAAGGATTCCGGGCGGTTCACAGCCAAATAAAAACAGATTACACAGAAAATTAAAAACATTTTAAAAATCTAATTCAATTAAGCTGAGACAAAAATTTAAAACTATAATAAAACCATAATAAAACCCATGTTAAAATTACGTTAAGCCAGCCCTGTGCGATAAAACAAAAAGGTCTTTAGTTCGCGTCGGAAGGTCCGAGGTCAGAGAGTTGACATATCCCCAGAGGCAGCTCATTCCAGAGGGCAGGCGCCCCCACAGAGAAGGCCCTCCCCCTGGGGGTTGCTAGGCGACATTGTTTGACTGACGGCACTCTGAGGAGACCCTCCCTATGGGAGCGCACAGGTCAATGGGTGGCAGTTTGTGGCAGCAGGCGGTCCCGTAAATAACCCGGTCCTATGCCATGCTAATTATCTTCTTTAATCGAGGAACACCTCACTGTCAGCCAAATTCCTAAATATTTTTTTTCGTATTCCCAATTCTTCCCCTAATTCTCTTTTCTGTTTTAATGCTACATTTTAACTATCATTTTTCTTTTTACTTTATTAATTTTAATACTTCTCCGTATTTCTCTATTTCTCTATTTCCCATAGGTCCTGTCTCCATTGGGTCCTCAATAAAAAATACCAGATTGTCTGCAAACGTCTGTATTTTATACTCTTCCTTTCTAATTTTGGTTCCTTTAAGTTCTGGGTTTGCTCTAATTTTTGTTAACAATGACTCTAATGTCAAGATGAAGAGCAGAGGTGATAGTGGACAAATCTGACGCACTCCTTTCATTATTTCAAATGGTCTTGTAATATCTCAATTTATTATAATACTTGCTTTTTGGAAAGAATATACTGCTTCAATCATTTGTTCAGATTTATCTCCAAATTTCATTTCTCTAATTTGTCAAATCATGTATTGCCAATTTAAATTATCAAATGCTTTCTGAGTGTCCAGAAAAACAATCATTACTTGTTTCTCTGGATGAACTGCATAATATTCTAATATATTCATTAACGTTCTCGTGTTGTTCCTAATTTGTCTCAATGGGAGAAAACCATTTTGGTCAGGGTGAATAATCTCATTTAATATATTTTTTTAATCCTTCCTGCTATAATAGTCATGAAAATTTTATAATCAGCATTCAAAAGTGAAATTGGCCTGTAAGTTTGGATTTGATTTGCATCAGTACCTTTTTTCATAATCACCGTGATGTATGCTTTCCTCCACGAAACAGGCATTTTTGCTTCCAACAAAACCTCATTATACAATTCTAAAAATATTGGTTCTATTAGTTCCCCCATATTTTTATAAAATTCCCCTGGCAGGCCATCTGGTCCCGGAGTCTTATTGTTCTTTTGTCTTTGAATTGCTTCTTTTACTTCTGTAGATATTATCTTCCTATTTAACAATGTTCCCTTTTCTTCCTCCAGTATAGGCATACTTTCCTCTTTTAAATGGTCGTTTATTTTATCTGTCTCAATTTCCTCTTGTCTATATAAATTTTCAAAATATTTTAATGAAATCTTTTCTATTTCTTCTTCCTTGTTTTGTAAGTTTCCTGCTTCATCCTGCAACTGATGTATTATCTTACTTTTTTTTCTTTTTTTAATTTATATGCCAACCACCTCCCCAGCTTATTTGCATTTGCAAAGAGATATTGTTTCGTGTGTTTAATGTTTTTTGCGTACTCCGCCTGTTCTATTAAGTTTAATTTGTGTTTGGCTAATGTTAATGTTTCGTTGGTTTGTTCATCGCCTGGCTTTATTTGAAGTTTTTTTTTCTAGCTGACCTATTTCTTTCCGTAATGTGTTCTGTTGTTTCCGTTTCTCCTTATTCCTCTTCGACATATAAGCTATTGTTATTCCTCTTGTGTACCCTTTCATTGTATCTCATAAATTCTGCAGGGAGGTGTGTTGTTTTTTGTTTACGTCGAAGAATACGGTCAATTCTTTTTTAATCTTCTGGAGATATTCATTCTCTTGCAATATCTGCAGATTCAAAGTCCATATTATATTTTTCCTTTTTTGACCTTTCCATGTTATTATAAGATGGTTGTGGTCCACCCAGATGTTTGGAGGAATCTCTACACTTTCTATCTCTTTGCTTAATTCTCTGTTTGCCCATACCATATCAATTCTTGAGAAGGATTTATGAGAATTAGAATAAAAGGTGTTTTTTCCCCTTTGGGGTTAAATGTTCTCCACACATCAGTCAAATTTAACTTCTCGACCCCCTCCCCATTTTCAAGCCATTCGCAAAAATGCCCCATTCTGAGCCTTCAATGTGAATATGCAGATGCGAACCGACCTCCCATAAAGGAAGGCATGGAAATCCATACACCTGGGACATTGGAAGATGCCCTCTGAAGAGACGCCACTGCTGACGTGCAGAAAATCTCTCCACACCACCTGCAGATTGTCCTTTCAAAGAGGAGTTTCATCGGGCTGAAGAGGTGGCTGGAAGCAGTGTTTGTGTCAGGTTGGGCTTTCTTCGTGAGTGGGACGATCTGGGGAGTGAGACATTTAGGAAACCTGGGCTGGCGTGCGGCAGATTCTCCAGTGAAGCATCTGATTTATCCCCAGGGGTGAGCATCTTGTGGGCTGGCCGGAGAGGGAGCGTCTTCAATGAACTTTGCTCTGGTTGTCTGTCTCTGCAGGTATCAGTGTCAGCAGCATCTCCTCGCAGGACTCCTTCCTCCTTCTGTCTGATTGGACTCAGAAACTGTAATGTAAGGCCTAACAATGTTTTTTTTAGGAATACCTCCCATGTCCCACTAAAACCAGAAAATCCTAATCTTACCCCCATTGCATCTCTACTCAGCTGACCCCACTCTGGCCATTGAAAGGTGTCCACTTCTGAATACTGTATGACACCAATCATGTAGTAAATGAATGAGTTAAGTTTGCTGACCCTGCCTTAGAGCAAATAAGTCAGTGTATTCAATTTGGCCTCACCCACTGTTACATGCCCACCAAGCCATACCCACCCCAGTCACATGACCACTAAGCCATGCCCACCCAGTCACATGCCCACCAACGCACATCCATAAAACCAGTAGTAAATTTTTTTGAAACCCACCACTGATTCAAATGCAAATTTTGAAGCCCCTAGTTGTCACAGACTCTTCACACAGATGGTTGAATTGCTGTACCATTCGCCAGAATTGACCAACCATTTGCTAGCATAGATAACAATCATCACCTATAACTTGGTTAAAAAGCATTCATTCATGATGAAGATAGGGAAAACTCAGAGGTAGTCAGGAAGGTTAGAATTTTCATTCATTAAGGGAGGAAAATTCATTAAGCCATCTCAAATTTGATGACAAAAGTACTGTCTTGAAGCCACAACTCTGCAACTTCAAAAGAAAATATAAAATATAGCCCGATAATCCATTTTATTTTTCAGATTGCTCCTGAAGTGATGAATTTTTTTCCAATATAATATGCAATAGGTTAAAAAAATAAAAAAGCTTTATCATCAATGTAATATTTATAAGTATATTTATATTCCTTCCTCCTCAACATTTGCATAGAACAGATAAAATCAAGCTTGACTCTTAACAAACATGGAAATAGTTTACTGCTGCCTTTTTTGAGGAAGTATAATCTCATCTAAGTTCTAAATCCAATCCTGCTTAGTTTTTGCTGAAATGTATGAAATTAATAAATGAAATTAATCAAACCTGCAGTGATACCATGACCCAGGTAGTATGCAGTAGAAGAAAAAGTCTACTGTCACTCTTGAAACGTTCTCCTTTCCTGGTTTTTCCCACAACAGCAATACTATGACATGGGCTGGGCTGAAAGAGAGAGACTGGCCCAAAGTCACCCGGTAGGTTTTCATGCCTAAAGTGGGACTAGTACCAGGGGTAAAATGCTCCCGGTTCGGACTTGATTAGGTGATCTGGTAGTGATTGGGGCGGGTAGTTCGGAGAACCGGTAGCAAAAATCCCTGCCCCTCCCCCCGCCCATGCCCACCCAATCGCCCAGTCCCCATTTGCCTACTTGCTGCTTCTTTCGGGCTTGCTAAGCCTTGCTTCAGCTGCTTGCAATCAGTTGCATCAGCTAGCAACTCAATGACACTGCCTGCAATCCATCTCATCAGTGAGCAACTCAATCTTCCTGCCTCCAATTGGGTAAGTAACTGGGGGGGGAGCTTTAAAAAAAAGTTAATTGGGGTTTTTTAAAGGAGTTTTATTTATTTATTTATTTAGACAGCAATTTAAAGTTAAGGAAGTTTTAAATTTAGCTGCTTTTACCTAAAAATATAAATAAAATAAAATAATAAAATAAAATATTTGTGCAGCTCTCTGAGATTTGGTGTGTTTCGGTAGTGTTTCATTCTAACTACACAAACATAAAAAAATCTCATAAAACTGTATGTGTCATTTTGTGTCAGTGAGTGAGTCAGTTGTGTTGTGTTGTGTGTGTGTGTAAAGTGTGAAAGTTGGTTTTTGAGCTTTTTGTAGCTGTGTGAGGTTCCTGCTTGTTGCAGGGGCCATTTTGGGTGAGGTGCAGCTGCTTTTACATTGTGTGTGAGTCAATTGTATTGTGTTGTGTTGTGTGTGGTTTTTGGTACCTCTTATTGTTTTGTGTACTTTGCTTATTCTTTTTATTATTTATTGTTATTGGCCATGCCCACCCAGTCATCTGACCACCAAGCCACGCCCACCAATTAAGCCACGTCCACAGAACCAGTAGGGAAATATTTTTAGCTTTCACCCTTGACTAGTACTCCCAGTATCCTGGTTTCTAGGCCAACACTTTAAACACTACACCAAAGTGAATCTATTTAGCTTTTACTTCCAATGAAACTAGTGGTTTTCCCCCTTTTCATTATTTTAAGGCAGCAAACTAATCATACTCATTAATGTGTTTTTTACTAACCTCAGAACAGCTATACAGAAGTGATTGATAAAACAAATGGCAGGCATCCATGTCAAGCACTTCTGTAATGGCTCCTGGGGCACTATTCAATTGTAAGCTGCTGTAAGTTAATTTTTTAAAGAGAAATATCTCTGTGTAAAGATTTTCTGCATAGAACTTTATGGTACTTCGGGGATGTTGCTTTGGCCTATTGAGCAAATAATTTGTATGTTAAGAACAATGAAGTAGGAGAATTGATATGAAACATACCTTCAAAAGAATTTTTTCTTGTATTAATCATAAACCAGTTTGGAAGTTAAATGGTTGAAATAAAATCCCCAATGCTGCTCTGTATTGCTATTCTGCCCAAAGTAGATCAATTTGTATATTGTACAGCATTGTTGTATATCAGTTTCCCCTGAATTGATATAAAACCTACAATCTAGTTTTTGCTTGCATGAATACAACTTTATCTTCTAACTAGTTGGACACTAGACACTCCTATGAAATCCACCACCAACTTTGTAAGCAAAGAAACTGAACAGATGCTACTTATTGTCTAAATTTCTCCTGAGAGATTCTCAAGGGCACAATTCCCCATTTAGCAACAACAATGACATCATGACTGAACAGAATCCAATTGGAGGGATTTCTTCATCTTTTCCCTTGGAATTTAATGTATGGATGAGACGCCAAAGGAGATGACAGGCTATTGGAGTAGTAACTGTAGAAGACATGATGATAATCTTGCAATGCCTTCAGCCACCTTATAACCAAACAGCACTACAGATCATCCATGAGAATTTCACTAAAATTTCTAAAGCAGATTTCTTTGTAAAACTGAAGAACTGATAAGCACCAGAAAAAGAAGAATGTCTCTGTCCAGGATAACCTATAGCATTGTTCAAATGTGTTAGGGGAAAGAGACAATGATCCTGAATTCACTTTACTGTTAAGACTTTGAAGGATGATGTACACATTCTTTACACATCATTTTCTTAGAATAATTACCAGGAGATAACTATATTATCTCAATATTTATTGATGAATAGCAGTTTTGGATAGCAGGTTGAGTCTGGATGTATTCTACCCTAGGAGTCCTTTATAGCCTACTTGTTTTTTTAGATTTCTAGCTCATCTTCTAAACTGGACCTCAAGTGGCATCACAGTGCTCTCTCCTCCTATTTTTCTTTACAACAACCACTCTATGAGGCCTGTTGAGTTGAGGCAGAGTGACTAGTGCAAAGTCACCCTATGAGATTCCATGGCCGAGAATGGATTAGAACTTGGGTCTCCCCCCTCCTAATTCATCATCTTAACCATTACACCACACTGGCCCTTTGGTTCAGGCTGTCCCCATCATCTCCTAACAGCATATTGATATCTTAACGCCAAACAATGGATGACTTCTCCCAGCAGATTTATTTAGTTATTGAATAACATAGAAGAAAGCTGCGGATCTACCTGATAGGAAGGGTACTGACCTTCACAACTTTGTAAACAAGAGGGCTGTGAAAATATTTACAGACCCCTCACATCCTGGACATAAACTGTTTCAACTCCTATCCTCAAAATGATGCACTGTACACCAGAACAACTAGACACAAGAACAGTTTTTTCCCTAACACCCTCACTCTGCTAAACAAATGATTCCCTCAAAACTGTCGAACTATTTACTAAATCTGAACTACTATTAATCTTCTCATCATTCCCATCACCCTCTCCTTCCACTTATGACTGTAACTTTGTTACTTGTATCCTTATGATTTATACTGATATTGATTGTTTCCTGATTGCTTATTTGTAGCCTATGACCAGAGGTGGGTTTCAGCAGATTCTGACCAGTTCTGGAGAACCGGTAGCAGAAATTTTGAGTAGTTTGGAAACAAGTAGTAAAAAATCTGACTGGCCCCGCCCCCATCTATACTCTGCCTCCCAGGTCCCAGCTGATCAAGAGGAAATGGGAATTCTGCAGTAAACTTCCCCTGGAGTGGGGTGGGAATGGAGATTTTACAGTATCCTTCCCCTGGAGTGGGGTGGGAATGGAGATTTTATAGTATCCTTCCCCTGCCATGCCCACCAAGCCACACCCACCAGGCCAGGCCACACCCACCAAACCATACCCACAGAACGGGTAGTAAAAATATTTGAAACCCACCACTGCCTATGACTATCATTAAGTATTGTATCATTGTGTTAAATTTGTACTTTATGACTATCATTAAGTTTTGTGTTATACCTCGATGAAGGTATCTTTTCTTTTATGTACACTGAGAGCATATGCACCAGGACAAGTTCCTTGTGTGTCCAATCACACTTGGCCAATAAAAATTCTATTCTATTCTATTCTATTTGCAAAGGCAGGGGTTTAAAAAGCATAAACCTTGCTTTTATGTAAAAACAAATTCAGGGAGTCCTTCCTGATAGGGAGCATACATTTGGGTGCTCGTGAATCTATTCACTAGGGATGAGAAAGATATGAAAGATCTATTTCAGCCCAACTAAAATGTTGTTCAAGAGTAATATGAGCTCAGTGTCTGAATCCTCTGAAACTGTATCCTTTGAATGTGTAAAGCATTTGCTTTTATTAAATGCATAAATTATTTCATCAGTCATGTATAAATGCTGAAAGCAGAATTATATATATTTTAATATGAAGCTGAGAAATCAAAAGCATTTCACTGAATGAAAAATTGTACTTGCAAGTTTTCATTTTTTAAAAAAAAAACCTTCCAACCACAATAGTTCTTATGAATAATTCAGTCTGGTTTCAGACTTCAAAAATACCAACTGACATGCTATAGATGAAAATCTAAAACGGATGTAATTGACCAGTGCTCTCCAAGTCTCCTGAACTGCCTACTACATGTAGTTTGAATGTTTCTAAATCTATATTTTAATAGACAATTACAAAGTGTTGATAAGGTTAATATGAGTTATTTGAAAGAATTTTAGAATAGTTGAAATATCCCTTATTAATTGGTTAAGAGTCTCAAGGAATTTTAATTATGTTTCGATGACCTTTAGATCAAATTAACTGAAAACAATTTTTTTTCATATTTATTGGACACCTTCAAGAATTTTAAAAGGAGCTTATTGTTAATTTCATCATGACTGAAATATAAATTGATGGAATGTTCATATATCTCACTATTGTTCCATTTTGGTTTGAATTATTTTGTTTATTTATAAATAAAATGTATAGGCTGCCCAACTCATAATGATTTCCTTTCTAAAGAGCCATATCACCTTATTTGATAGGGTGACCTTGGGAAGGGCTTCATTAGAAAATCATACAGTCCAAATAGGTATGTTCTGAACTTAAGGTTGATGGTAAATATGGTTTAAAGATCTGAACATGCTTTTAGGTTTTATATTTATTTTATTTATTTATTTATTTTGTCACAACAATATATGTAGGTATCATACAAAAAGATTATATAGTATATAAACACATATATGAGTAAATATAAGGAGGTATAAGCATATATAGATATAGGAAGAAGAAAAGAAAAACAATAGGACAGGAATGGTAGGCACGTTTGTGTGCTTATGCACACCCCTTATATATCCTGTTTTCCCCCAAAATAAGACATCCCCTGATAATAAGCCCAATCGGGCTTTTGAGTGCATAGTTTCAGGCTTCAAAAAAAATATAAGACAGTCTTATTTTCGAGAAAACATAGTATATACCAGGGGTCCCCAACCTTTCGGACCTCAGGGACCGCTAAATTCATAATTTTAAATCCCACGGACCACTAATATGATCTGCCTAATGACCAGCTGGGTAGGCATGGCAAGTGTCATGTGACTGGATGGGCATGGCCAACTTGATGTCACTCATGTTGAGGGCACCTTGACAGCCTCTACTCACCACTCAGGCTCCTTAGGGTCCTAATAGGAAGCAGTTGCTGGAGCTAAGCAGCCACCATGAAAAAGAATTGACAAAACAGCTGGCTCAGTTCAAATTGGATCTGACCGAGAAGGAGGCTCAGTAGAAGCACCTCACTGAGGACTAGGAGCATAGGCTTTCCAAGCAGAGGGAAGACCTGTGGGAGTGCAAGGCCAGATACCGGCGCCTGGAGGCTTAGTGGGCTAAGATGATCAGCCAGTTCTAGGCCATGATGCAGTTCCACTGGAACAAGGCCCTCTAGCTCTTTGCCACTAGCAGCACTTCTCTCCAGCCCTTGCCCAAAGCCCTGCACCAGGAGGCTGAAGCAGACTCCAAGTTGGAATTTATGTCCCTCTCCGATCCACACAAAAAACCCTGAAGGGGGAGACTCTCTGCAGCAACACAAACGTTCTTTGCATGTATCTGTCCCAGGGACCATAGTTTGAGGACCCCTGATTTAGTGCAATATAAAAAATGCAAATAATTTTTCTGTGGACCACCAAAATTTTCTCACGACCACCAGTGGTCCACGGATCACCAGTTGGTGACTGCTGGTATATACAAACACATAGATACACATGCATATATACAGCATGTGTGTTTTATTTTTCTTATTTCCTTTAGTTATTTTTCTTTTTTATCTTTTATTTCTTATTTTCTGTGTACTAAAGCAGTAAAAACAAAAATAAAAACATGTCTTATGGTTATTTGACTTTTATAACTCTTGCCAATTGTCAGTACTTTACTCTTGAGATCTGACACTTGAAGCAGAATTTACTTGCTCTTAGACAGCCATGTCAAATGAACTGTTCTTTTCCTTTATTAACGGCAGATAAAAAACACAATGTTAATCTTTATAAAGGTTGATAAAAAAATCAGTAAACACTTGTTGAAATTTAAAATGCTCAACAAAGTTTTTATATGTATTTTTAATAATACAAGTGGAAGACCCCTAGGCAGATAAGCAGAGAAACTTAAGCTATTCTATCTGACCATTCTCAGATTTTTATGTCTTTTAAATTTAATTTTATGTTTGTTTGTGACATAGAGTTGACATTTGTTTACAAGATAATCACTCATCCTGTAAGATCCAAACGTATCTGAAACCTTTAAGGTATTTATTTCTGTTAAATTTATAAGTGTATGAAATTATCCAAGCAACAAGTGTTGCTGCATAAAAGCAATTACACAATACAACTGTGAAACAAAACACTCAAAAGAAACAACCATTGAAAGACAATCATATACAGGAGTCATATACAGGAGTCTAACCCGAGGCCTAGGGAAGGGCAAATCAGAGCTCTTTTGAACATTGCCAGGCAGGGGGATAGACATGTCTCCAGAATTCTTCATATAGGAAAGGTAAGGTAAAGGTAAAGGTTCCCCTCGCACATATGTGCTAGTCATTCCCGACTCTAGGGGGCAGTGCTCATCTCCATTTCAAAGCCAGCGCTGTCAGAAAATGTCTCCGTGGTCATGTGGCCAGCATAACTCAACGCCAAAGGCGCACGGAACGCTGTTCCCTTCCCACCAAAAGTGGTACCTATTTTTCTACTTGCATTTTTTTACGTGCTTTCAAACTGCTAGGTTGGCAGAAGCTGGGATAAATAATGGGAGTTCACCCCATTATGCGGCACTAGGGATTCGAACCATTAAACTGCCGACCTTTCAATCAACAAGCTTGGCATCTTAGCCACTGAGCCCCCATGTCCCATGATAGGAAGGTTATTAGAGACAATTTCCTTGGTCTCATTTTTTGGTATGGACCATCAAAATACTACCAGAACGGCTCCCTCTGGGGCATGATCTGAATTCTTCTCCAGCATTCTGATCTGGATTGATACTAAATACTTCAGTAAATAAAGATCTTTCTAGATTATTTCTATTTCAAACTACTGCAGCAATCTTAACTCCATGACTATACTAAAGAAACCACCCATATCACTATCAATCAACTCTGGATGGTTTACAACATCATAAAATAACAATATAAAACAATTAGAAGGTTAAATTAAAACATTGAGCATTAAACGTTAAAATATTAGAATTAACAACAAACTGGATAAAAAAACTCAATACAAGGTGGTGATGGGATCTTCCCCTAATCTACTAATCACTGCCAAAATGGGATATCTCCCTATGGAATGTGTATAATGCAATATTTATTTTGACGGCAGCAGTAAATATTTTTTGGATGGGAGGGTAGTAAAAAATCAGGATGGTGGGTACAATTACTCTATTGTCCTCTTTTTTATAATGAATACTTTGGGGCAAGGCTTTGTTTACATACCATCTTGACTTTTTTGACATAACCCTATTCCCACACTTACTCCCTACTCCCATGTAAGATTTTACTTAATCAATTTGGTAAAACTAAATACATATTAATTTTTTTTTCTAGGATGTCAAGTTGATACACACAGGGCTTCTTTGTCATTTTGTTCTTACAGCGGTGAGAATAACCCCAAGTCATCTCATGAAGCCCAGATTTGGAGGAGAGGAACAGCAGACTTGAACCTGAGGCTCTTTGATCCTTTAGAGTTGTAGGGGAATCATGGGCTAAAGGACAGGGGAAGGGGTAAAAATGCATGCCAGCATGGAATCTCTTCCAGGAAAGAAAGGAGAGGAGAGACTAGTGAAGCCTTTATCTACCAATTCCCAAGAGAAGGCAGTCAGTCTATCAAGATTCTTATAAATATGTGATCACCAATTAAAAAAAAACACCCTGCTTTGGCCTAGAGTTGTTCTGGTTCTATCACACCAGAAAAATTAGACAATACTATTCTATTGTAGAAATCTTGGAACATTATTTAAACTCGACAGCAAAGAGCTACCGATACAAAATAGAAAAAAGAACTTACTTTATAATAAAGGGCATATGGTTACTGTGTCTAACATAGATGTACATAGTAGAGGGATAGACAAGGGGAGGAATTCCATATATGAATTGCATAGCTAAAAAGTTTGTCTCTCGTTACTACCTTCCTCATTGTGGTACATGAGAATACCCTAACAATGATCTCTAATAAATCTTAATATTTAGGCATTTTTATGGGAATGTTCATTTAATAGTTGAAATAATATGCTTTGTTTCTCTGTGTGTGTGTGTCTGTATATGTGTGTGTAGAAATAAAGTAGACAGTGAAGGTTTTTAACAATTCATAAGCTACCTTCCACAGACAAGTAAACAACTTTGGTATTATAATATCAACTGAATATAATTTCTGAGCAGTATTCAAAGGCACACTAATTTAATTAAAAAGAAAAATAAAATTACAAAGTTATTAAAAAAGTAATTACTTGATATTAAAAAAAATATTACCACCAAAACACCAATGTACATGCCAAGTTAATCTCTATGGGCATCTAATGCTTGTATACTACATCCTGAATCCAACTCTATGCCCCTCATATGGTTTCCCTAAATATTGTGGTCCAAATATTGGTACATGATGATGTACCAATTACAGGGATGGCATCTTCATTGAATTAAGTGTTCCATGTTTCATAGATAGTCCTCTCCCAACACAAAAATATATATTTTAATAAGCTGAATGAATAGTGTTTTCAAATTCAAATTTCAGGTTCACACTCAATTTTGCCAAAGTAATTTTGGTTGTCTTACCATCTGTCCTATATTTTCTTTTGAAAAAGTCAAAAATTTAACCTTTGCTCATTTTGTTTTTGTTTCCCGAATAATGTATTCAGATTCTGAATAATGTATTTCTGAACAGACTCAGAAAGTTAATTCAACATTTCTACCCAGAATCTATCTAAAATCAAATTAGCTTCCTTACTTATTCTTTTTTTCATCTTAACTGCAAGAAGACCTTTTTATAGAATACCACTTAAAAGAATACCACTTTATAATGCCTTGGTAAGGCCACACTTGGAATATTGCATCCAGTTTTGGTCGCCACGATGTAAAAAAGATGTTGAGACTCTAGAAAGAGTGCAGAGAAGAGCAACAAAGATGATTAGGGGACTGGAGGATAAAACATATGAAGAACGGTTGCAGGAACTGGGTATGTCTAGTTTAACAAAAAGAAGGACTAGGGGAGACATGATAGCTGTGTTCCAATATCTTAGGGGCTGCCACAAAGAAGAGGGAGTCAGGCTGTTCACCAAAGCACCTGAGGGTAGAACAAGAAGCAATGGGTGGAAACTGGTCAAAGAAAAAAGCAACTTAGAACTAAGGAGAAATTTCCTGACAGTTAGAACAATTAATAAGTGGAACGACTTGCCTTCAGAAGTTGTGAATGCTCCAACACTGGAAATTTTTAAGAAAATGTTGGATAACCATCTGACTGAGATGGTATAGGGTTTCCTGCCTGGGCAGGGGGTTGGACTAGAAGGCCTCCAAGGTCCCTTCCAACTCTGATGTTATGTTATGTTATGTTATGTACTTCGATCTTGCTCCCTAAGGAGCAGCTATCCAGCCAAACAATCACCCTCAACTCTAATATTATGCATGTATATGTGTGGAATAGGATCCTTATATTGTAGGTTTAGTTGGGAGACAGTTTCAATGCTTGGAAAGCTGTAAATGTAGTTGATTAAAAAAAACACGTATTTTTTGCATGTTTCTTGCACTGATATTAAGTAATGTAATCATTTAGCTAATAAAATATAATTTTCATATCTAGAGACAACAAGGGAAACCTCCTCCCTTTGGCAATACATAAGCAATGAATTTCTAAAGTGCAGTCACACTGATTATTTAGTTGAGCATATTCATACAGCAAAACTAATAAATTGATTGAAGAATTTAATTTTATACCCGAGTGCTCTTATTATAAGTACATGACCAAAACCAATTAAAAGTCACATTACAAAGGCAAACTTCTGATAGTTAACAAGACATTAGATTGCAACCGGCTGCATTCTCTTTTAATGTAAGAGTGTCTATGTAATTCTTTTATAGGTATGTTATCTACAATTTTTGCTGAAACAAACAATAATGGTCAGTATAAAATAAGGTGTGCAAAGAAAACAAAAATAGGATTGGAAAAAGATACTGCCAGCCTGTATCTCTTCTTTTAGGGTTTTTACTATCCACAACAGAAAGGAAAGCTACATATTAATTTGTCAAATTGTATGAAATCAAATCTTCATTACAGTCAAAGACTAGCATAAATTTGTCAAATAACTCGAAGTAAAATAGTGGAGCTAACTATTTTATAGCTGGATTTTTTTTTTTCTTTTTTTCTTTGAAGGACATGTAAGGCATATTGATAACATTTTCAGGGGAGGCTTGGGGAAGATTGTTTCTAAAAAAGAAATAAGAAAAGAGGTTTACTAAATGTTGTTTTACTGTTATATCTCTATAGTATGCATTGCAGGGTGGTTCTGGATATCGCAGAAAAGGTCTAGAGATCTTTGTTGCTGATTACTTGCCCATCACAAAATTCAAATGATGTAAGTCTTTTGATAAACATGAAAGAAAAGAAATAGTCAGCTGCTGCGGGAAAAAGCTGTTTTCCGGTCCTTAAAATCTTTAAAATGCAAGTAATAAAGGAATGATTTGATAATAATATAAGAAGGAATTGCTCAATAGATTGGGCAACATATTGAGCTCCATATGTGCTGTAAAACATTTAACCAAGCAAGTGACATAAATTAAATACCGTATATACTCGAGTATAAGCCGAGTTTTTCAGCACATTTTTTGTGCTGAAAAACGTCCCCTCGGCTTATACTCGGGTCTATACGGCTTATACTCGAGTTTTTTTTTTTTTTAAGCCCCTCGGCTTATACTCGAGTATATACGGCTTATACTCGAGGTTTTTTTTTCTTCTTTTTTTCACATTTTACGGACGGAAGCCCTGCCGGTGCAGTGAGAGGCGGGCGGGGAGCCGCCAGCCTTCTCAGCTGAGGGAGGAGGGTTTCAACCGGTAGGTGCCTCATTTCCCACCTCGGCTTATACTGGTCTATACGGCTTATACTCGAGTTTTTTTTTTTAAGCCCCTCGGCTTATACTCGAGTATATACGGCTTATACTCGAGGTTTTTTTTTCTTCTTTTTTTCACATTTTACCGGACGGAAGCCCTGCCGGTGCAGTGAGAGGGCGGGGCGGGGGAGCCGCCAGCCTTCTCAGCTGAGGGAGGGAGGGTTTCCCCAACCGGTAGGTGCCTCATTTCCCACCCTCGGCTTATACTCGAGTCCCCAGTTTACCCCAGTTTTTGGGGTAAAATTGGGGACCTCGGCTTATACTCGGATCGGCTTATATTCGAGTATATACGGTAAGTGTTTTTTTAAAAAAAATACTTAGTTTCAGAAGAGGAAGATTGACGTATTAGAACAGCATGACTTAAACCTCTACCAGACTTACTGGAGTAATTCTAAATCATTATAAAGTATGTGTGATTTCAATAGAGCAATGCTTAGAAATAACAGTATAATTGATCTCAGCTCATATTTTACCCTGAATATCTCAATTTAGGAAACTGTACTGCAAAACATTAATCAGAATATTGATATTAGTAATGACAATAATTAGGGCAGCAAAGCACTTCAGATTCAATCCTCAAAAAGTGTTTAAGAACATGCAGAAGTACAACATTTTCCACCAAACACAACACCTTAAAGCAGTTATTTCTTTTCCCAGAGAGTGATTACTCTCTGCAACTGCTGTTGCATGATTCTGTGAAATGGCACAACTGCTTGAAAATGTTGCAGAAAGTTAAGCATTCTTGTTCCTGTGGCTCCAATGCATTTATGGAGACTTAAGTCTTAAGGGTTACATGCTAAAATAATAAAATTTGGCTGAATTTTAATATACACTGCGATTCTATATTTGCCTAGTTAGAAGTATATTGCATTACATTCAGTGGGATTGTTGTCTTAGCTAAATGGATATGTGTCTGATGCCTTAGACATGTAGACAGTGGAGCCTGAAAATCAATATAACTTCAATAGGTCTCTTCAGTTTTTGTTAGTCCAAGGATGACTAAGTCTGAATGCAATTCTCTATATACAAATATCACACATTTCAGTTAGCTGTTCATCTAGTCTGAAGCAACACAACTGAAGTATTTCAGCGGACTGCTTGCAGGATGATGAGCTTGTCTGGGAATGAGAGTAGTATACTTTGTTGTGGTTTAATCTTAGAACCTCGCAGAAGAAAGGCACCAGGCCTGTATTCTGCAGGATTTTGGGCAAACCACAAAATCAATGTACTATAGTAAAAAGCAAGAGAAGTGGGGGAGGGAGAGAGGGAAGGAGAGGGAGAGGGGGAGAAAGAAAGAGAGAGAGAGGGAGAGAATTAAGCTATGTGAAAAAATGTACATACATACTTGGCAAGCAAAGTTATGCAGAAATAGGTTAAGGGAATAATAAGCCAAATAATTCTAATTTGCATTAGTAACCATCCTTGCTTCTATCACGATCATACATTGCTTCATATAATTTGCTCCTTAAATTTCTCATCAGTTGAGTAGGATAGTATCACCTTTATCCAATTATAACCTTCTTAGCCTTTCCAGACAAACAGAAATTCAGTCCTGGTTCCTTTTCTATGTATGTCCAAATTACTGCAACATACTTTCAGATGGGGCGTTGGTCTTACCTGATACACTTCTTCTCGTTGGGTGGAGATAGCATCCAGGAATGGGTTGACCTCATCTGTTTAGTTAATTGGACTGAGTCTGTCAAAGTTGTAATGCCACACCTCTTTTGCTAGGACTTCCCAGCTTTTGACAAAGAAGAAGTGACAGATTCGACATGTCGTTATTGAAGATTCTTCTTGCTGATCGAGGACCAGACAGCCCCTTCTCCATAGTGGTGGAGATAGCATCCAGAAATGGGACATACTAAAGCTGGCTGTCCTATGGTGGGCTACAGTCTGGTCAGAGGTCTCCCACTCCGTATGGACACACTGAAGGACCTGGCGACCGAATGCCACCTCCGCTGAGGTGAATATGTCTAATTTATAATGCTTAACAAATGGAAAAGGGGAGGACAAAGTGGCTGCTCTGCAAACCTCCTCTAGAGAGGCCTGCGTTGCCCACACCACTGTCTGAGTTGAGTGCGCTATCACTCGCGTGGGTCTAGGCAGTGACTGTAGCTCATATGCCTTGGTGATGATCAGCCGAAGCCACTGACCGACTGTGGAAGTTGTGACCTTGTTACCTAAGGAAGCTGGATGGAAGGAAATAAACAGTGTCTCCATTTTCCTCAGGTTGGCAATCCTCTTAACATAGATGTGAAGAGCCCTCCTCATGTCCAAGGTGTGTCACTTCTTTTCCAAGGGGTGGACTGGATTAGGACGGAAGTTGGGTAAGATCAGTTCCTGTGCTCTATGGAACCAAGTGTTCATCTTGGGTATAAAGGAGGGGTCCAACAGCAAAATTACTCAATCTGTGTGGAAAATGCACAAATCACTCCTTACTGATAGAGCAGCAAGCTCAGAGATCCACCTAGCCGATATAATAGCCACCAAGAATGCCACCTTACAAGAGAGGTGGCACAGGCTGGCAGATCATAAGGGTTCATATGGGGCCCCAATGAGGGATTTCAATACCCTGGACAGGTCCCTGTACACTACTGGGGGACATAGATTAGTTGTGCCCCTATATATCTTCGGACTGTGGGTTTCTGGGCAAACGACTCCAGTGATCCACAAGATAATACTGAGGACAGGGCTACCACCTGCTTCCGAATGGTATTGGGTGATAGTCCTTTATCTAGTCCATCCTGGAGGAATTCCAGGATCTGGGCTATCGATACCTCTACTGGAGAAACCCCCAACTTCATACACCAGTTGTTGTGTCCCACTCCTCCGTTGACGGCCGGGTCGGGGAAGTCCGTATCAGGCGTGCCTCTGCAGCTCTGCCAAAGTCCTAGCAAAGTTCTCAAGGCAGGCAGGAGACCAGGAAGTGACTTCAGCAATCCAAGGTAGACTTTGCCTGACTCAGAGAATGCCAGAAAGCAGATCCTTAAATAGGCCATGGGGCGTGGCTCCATGACTCAGCACTTATCCAGGCCTGCCCCTCCCTTCCTTTTGCTGACGCCGCCTATCAATTCTCCTGAAGCGAGGATCTCTCCAGGCTCCAGCTGTTGGTAATTCACATTCCTCAGGCTCTCATGCTGTGGGGGAGGGGGAGGGGTCTAGTTGCTCTGTTTGCCTGGGCATGGAGCCAGGGCTGGGGGCTGGAGGCATCTCAGACCCTTCATTTTGCTCAGCCTGTCTGGGCATGGTACCAGGGCTGGGGCCTGGAGGCATGCCAGGACATTCCTCAGCATTCGGCAGGAGATAAGAGGGACCCGGCTGTGGGGAAAGTGAGCGAGACACAACACCAGTTACAAAAAGCCTTCCAAGTGGCAGAGTATATGCACTCATGGAGATCTCTGAGAGGCCTGAATAGTTTTGATGACATTGGAGGAAAAATTCTCCAGAGTGCTCCACTCAAGAGCCAGGTGGTCAGTTGAAACCACTGTGGGTCCGGGTGGACCAACGCCCCTGGCTGAGGGAGATCACGCCCTAAGGGATTCTCCAGGGTTGAGCCACCGAGAAATTCACGAGGTCAGTGAACCAAGCCCTCCTGGGCCAATATGGGGCCAGGAGCAGGACCTCTGCCTTCTCCTCCAGGACTTGCCTGATCACCCATGGAAGAAGGGGAAGAGGAGGGAAGGCATAAAGAAGTCCTGGAGTCCACAGGCTGTGGAGAGCATCGACTCCCTCCACCCCGAGTTGGGAATCTGGAGTAGAATCTTGGAAGCTGTGAATTTTCTGGGGTGGCAAACAAGTCCACCTCCAGGATGTTGTAATGGTCTGTCAGTTCCCGGAAGAGGAATGGGTGCAGGCACCACTCTGCGTGGTCGATAGCTGCTCTGCTGAGCCAATCCACATGCATGTTGGACACCCTGGAGATGACCACAGATGTCTCTCTGCCTAAAGACCCAGCCATCTGGCTTCCAACATGAGGGACCTGGATCTAGTGCCCCCCTGATGGTTTATGTGTGCCTTTGTGGCCACATTGTCGGTTAGCACTAGACTGTGCTTGTCTGAGACTGACTGCTGGAAATGACAGAGGGCCAGATGGACAGTCCGCAGCTCTAACCAATCGATGTTCTGTTTCTGGTCCAGTTGGTTCCACTGGCCCTGGACCATCTTCGATTGGAAATGTGCCTCCGAACCAAAGAGGCTGGTGTCCGTTGTTACAACTAGACCCTGGGGTTTTCAGAAGAGGCATCCTTTGGAGATGGCCAGTGACCTCCACCGGTTGAGGGAATGGAGAACCTCCCTGGGAACCTGGACCATGGCTGGCGAGCCACTCCTGCCTGTCCTCTGGAAAGGTAAAAGAAACTATTGGAGGTCTCTGGCATGTAGGCGTGCCCATGGCGCAATGGAAATGCTGGACACCATTTACCCAGGAGCTTAGAGAGCAGGAGTAACGGCATCTTGTGCTCTCTTTAGATCCTCTGTGCTAGATCCCTAATACTGTCCTGTCGCTCCTGGGACAGATATACGCTGCCTTCAATGGAATCTATAACCACTCCCAGATGGACAGGGCAGGTTGAAGGAGTCAAGTGGCTCTTCTCTATATTAAGAGAGAACCTATGGTGTCTAAGTGTCTTAACGGTTACCTGGAGGTCCTCTCTTGAATGATGAATAGATGTCATATAGATGTATATGTCATCCAGGTAACATTGGACATGCACCGGTATGGCCATGAGATACCTGTGCATGACCAATGTCCAAGGCAGCTAGCACTTTAGTAAATGCCCGAGGCGCTGATGAGAGACTGAAAGGTAATGCCCTATATTAATAATAGATGCGTGCATAGTAAAATCTAAGGTATTTCCGATGTAAGGGCAGAATTGGAATATGCAGAAGTCGTCACCCTCTCTCACACCTCCAAGAATCAAATGAAGTGACTGTATTTTGAACTGCTTATACATAAGATAGTGGTTCAGTCTTTTGAGGTCAAGAATAATTTTCCACCCACATAAGGTCTTCGGAATGACAAAGAGAATTGAGTAGAACCCTTGCCCTAGTTGGTCCTCTGTGACCCTCTAGATAGCTCGAATGTACAGTAGGTGCTTTATGACTGAATCCATGATGGCCCTTTTAGAAGTGTCTTTTGACACTGGGCAGCATGTAAAAACCTTGGGTGTTTGTGTGTGTGTGGAGAGGAATTCTAGGAAGGGGCCAGATCTCACTGTCTCCCTGATGTCTGATGTTATTTCTCCCATTGGTCAGCAAAGAGGGCCAGTTGGCCCCCAATGGGAGGTATGGACATGCAGTTATTGTGGCGGCGAAAGGAATGATTTCCTCCCCCTCAAAAGGGCCATTCAGTCTGAAAGGGTCTACCTCTAGCTGCTCTGTCTTGATGACCTCTTTGTCTCAGGCCAAAAAACCCCTGGGATCGGGAAGGCTTCACACCCAATTTGGGTCCTTGAAATGGTGGATGGCAGAAGAAGGGAGAGGAGTGAAATTCATCTCGTGCTGAAACAATGGTAGATCCTTGCGCTTGTCTCTTGTTTCCACTAACAAGAGTTCTAACACCTCCCCAAATAACTTGTCCCCTGTAAAGGGGGCAGAGGCAAGGTGCCACTTGTGGTGGGTATCCACCTGCCATTGCCATAGTAGATGGCAAGCAGCCACAGAGGAGGCCATGGCCTTGGAGGCAAAATGGACCGAGTTCAGAGTTGCATCAGCTGAAAACTATATGCCACCACAATTTTGTTGAGATCTTGATGCATCCTCATGTCTGCTGCTGGTATCTTTTCCTGCAGTTGGAGGAGCCAGAGCAGTGTGGCCTTGTTAAAGAAGGATGCAGTAGTGGCCGATCAGATTGCCCAGGCAGCCCCTTGGTGAGCTTTCTGTAGTGACTGATCTGACCGCCTATCCTCTGGTCTCAGATCTTCCTCCAGCTCTCCAGGTATATTAGAGGAGGACATCAAGGCAGCCACAGGTGCATCCATGGATGGAGTCTGGAGCACCTTAACCAACTCTGGGCCGACATTAAAAAACTGCTTATCACTCAAAGAAGGAATTGGGACCATCCCCAGAGCCACCAACCGCTGTTGGACTACGCCTACAAATAGGTGAGGCAAAGGGATGGTGTCTGTTGTCTTGTCAGGTTCTGAAAAGAGTGGATCAGCTGGCTCCCAGGGCTCTGGTGCTTCTGGCCCTTCAATGCATGACCCTAGGCAGGCCACATTTGTAGTCTTAAAAAGGAGGGATTTGAAAATACTAGGAAGAAATAGCCCGGTAAATGATAACTGTTCAGGTATTAGATCCTCATCATCTAACAAGTCTAACTGTCTACTTCTTCCGAAAGCAATGGTTGGCTCTCATGACAAGGAGCAGGGGAACTAGGATCCCAAAATGGAGGAAATTTTTCTTGGCAAGGGTCTATGCGATTGGTTGAGAAGGCAGAAACCTCAGAATATGCCCATCTGGGCTGTTGTAATCCATCGGAAATGCCCTTAATGTTTAATGGCTTTTGTGATAATGTCCTGAATATTATCAGGCAATAAAGGATCCTTGTCTATCTCAGGGCACAAGCCTTCAGCTGTTGGAATGAAGGTGGCTGAAGGAGCTGCTTTGGGACCCTTACTGGTTCTTTCAATACCCTAATGCGGGGGGAGCACTGGGCAAATGCCAGATATGCAGGCTGGCCTGAATGGGAGCACAGAGCTCCACCAGCAAATGTTTTTAAATCATCAGATGGCGTGGCAACTGTCCCAGTTTTTGAAGTGATCGCCCAACTCACACAATTTGGGAGCGTGAAACTCCTCCAAGCTCACTTCCCTGCTGACAACTGGGACTGTGAAGCTCCTCTGTCTGGCTGTCCCTGCTGTAAATGGGAGCACTAGACTCCGCAGCCTGTCCGGAGTGCCTACAGCTCAATGGATGGCAGAATGGCCAAATGACAGGATACTGACACTAGCCTGAAAGCAGAGAGGCCCTTCCAATGGCTTGAGCCAAAGCCCTCGCCGTTGGGAAACTCCCAGCGACTCTATCATGAATGGGAGTTTGCTGTTAAACTCACGATGTTGTTTAAAGGTGAATAAATATCCAAGAATAATCCTTTTCAGCAGTGAAGAAGCATCCAGGAATAATCCTAGTCAGAAGAGAAACCTTCAACACGTCTGTCCAGGCTGAAGGACTAAGTCAAAAGCTGGGAAACCCTAGCAATAGTGGTGTGGCATTACAACTTTGACAGATTCAGTCCAATCAACTGAACAGACGAGGTCAACCCATTCCTGGATGCTATTTCCACCACTGTGGAGAATGGTTTGTACTTTTGAATTCAATCTATACTCATTCATATTCATTCATTCTTGACCATCTCTCTTTCAGTTATATCATGTGTACTTTCTATCAGCAGTTATCTTCTTAACATTTCTCCATTAATTTTGTAGGTTCAGTAAACCTTCTATCAAAATACAAAAAATCATTCAACCAGCTCTCCTTTTTCACTATATATGTATAATTGATAATCATACCTGTATTATTTGCATGCGGAGTGGTGTCTTTGGAGTTGGAATGACAGCATGGGGGTTCTGACAGGTTGCATGTGATTAGCTGTGTTATATTTTTACTAAGACTCAATACGGGGCTTTTATATAAGTTGGTTAATGGAATTCTTTGTTTTTCTCTTATTTGCCACCTAGAATTTCTCAGGTAGATGGATGGCTATATAAATTGCATAGACAGATGGATGAATAAATAAGTAATGCAATCTAACTTTTTTACAGATCATTGGAGTTCTTAGATAACAATACAACAGGGTCTGCATGCAAAAATACACATACACTCCCATCCTAAAGTAACACATCCTCTAATGTCAGCACAAGTGTTTCTTATAGATTGATCTGAAAAATATATAAAATAATCAAAAGAACATCACACATTTTAATCTTATACTCTGATCACTGTTGAGACATTCACTGAGCATTCAGATTAATACCAGAATAGCAAAACATTCCAAATCCATGCATACACTATACAATAGCTTTATCTCATTCTTATTTATTGCAGCAATAATTTTCTTATATGCATGCTCTTCTTATCAATCTCTTTCGCATAATTCAGCAAAGATTTTTTCCCATATTTTCCATTAGCGTAACCCTTCATAGTTCTGCAGCACTCTAAAGTATATTTTTGTATTATCACTCTGATTAATGTCTTTTCCATGTGGATGCATAAATAGACTTATGCTTAAACCTTAAATTTGAAAAATGATTTTTTTTTGATGCAGATACTTCTCAAAAATATTTCTATTTGTTTTGGATCTCCACATAATTGAAACACGTTTTCTCTGCTTTCTTGTCTTTTTCCCATTTATCAGTTCATTCTACCTAGCAGAATAATATTTACCCCCTCCCCACTCATTCAGAATGTCTCATAATTCTCCCCAATTCATTTTTGATTTATTTCATTCATTATCACCATTCACTGGAGTATAACATGCAACTATCACCAATCTATTACATGTTCTCAAACAATCAGAATTATACTGGGGAATACTTTATGACATACAGTATAGTTTAGCCCTTTCATTCATAATTTAAGCTACAAATTCACACATTCAATTTCACATATTCCAACATCTTCATTAAAATATATTTTTTGTTTCCCTTTCTCTTTGTTAACAAAATGCTTTCTGTTTCTTTGGTTTCTTTGTTAATTCAAATAGAAATAGGAATAGCGCTTAGACTTATACACCTCTTCATTGTGCTTTACAGCTTTCTCTAAGCAATCTACAGTCTCAGCCTTTTGCCCCCAACAATCTGGGTCCTCGGAAGAATGGAAGGATGAGTCAACGATGAGCCAGTCAGGATTGAACTCTTGGCTATGGGCAGACTTTGCCTGCAAAACTGCATTCATTTCTAACCACTGCACCACAACAGCTCTTTACCATATACTTTATCATTTATTACCAATGGGTATACATGATATGAATTCAACATTGGAAAATAACAAAATGAATAGAAATAAAAACAAACAAATTTATGCATCCATATTTATGAATACCGCAATATATTTCAACAGGGATTGTTTATACTTGGTTGATAAAGTGGATCTTGGTAACCGGTATCATAAACTGATCTGACTTTCACAACTGAAAAATGCATGTGTTGATTTGTTCCCAATTTTCATACTTTTGCATTTCCCATGTTCATATTACAACAGTTTTCATCTCAAAAGTCATCAAAATATAAAAGCAAATCCATATTTTGCTACAAAAACACATTAGTAAAACTTTACTTTGTAAGAAAATGTTTCGATATATCATTTTGAGAGAAAATACATGCAGAAATGTATATTTTAATCCAATGATTTTATGCTGTTTTTATAATTATAGACTAATACAATGGTACAGAACAGAATTATGTGAATAATGTGAAAGTGATGTGAACATGAAGATAAATTCATGCATCCTTTGTTTAGCTTTTGAAAAATTAGATCTAATTACATATTCTATTGGCATTTAAGTGTTTCAAGCAATATAGAATCAAATAAAGTAGAAAGTTATTAAAGCTACTGTGCATCTGCTTATAAAATTATATCCTGCTCCATACAAAGAATAATTTGCCAGTTAGTTCAGGTTCCTTGCTCACAAATAAGAATTACTATACTGAAGACTTATCTAATAAAAATCCATAACACTTCTAAAATATTTGTGGTGAGGAAATACTTTAGAATTTTACTTTAGAGGTATAATGACTCATACTCACCAAAGAAAATTATTTACTTGACCTTAAATCTATTTTGAAAAGATGAAAAGAAAAAACACCAGATGGGTCCTGATCCAATTACCCAGCTTGAGCTCATCCACATTTTATTTGTGAAATGACTAAAATTAAGACTATATTCTTTCAAGAGATTTATTCTTCAGGAAAGACTAAAAGCACAGCTGTACAAAAATTTTATTTCTTGATACATGTCCAAGTTTGTTTAAGAAAACCAACTTGAAGGATAATTGATTCCATAGTGTTTTCTATGTTTGTTTTACATAGACTTTCTGGACATTAATTAACAGCTCATACACTATACAAAAAATCCTTAAGGATTGGTTTTTAAGAAAAAATAGTCCCAATGGCATCATGCAAAAATGCCTAAGTTTTTGGAAGAAGCAGCTATATGCAATCACTGAGTTTGTGTAGAAAAAGAAAAAAATATTCATCTATTTATCTTACCTATATTAGCAAAATCCTTTTTATCAATATGCAAGATAGATAGATAGATAGATAGATAGATAGATAGATAGATAGATAGATAGATAGATAGATAGATAGATAGATAGATAGATATGGAAAATATTAAGTCCTGCCATATTCTCCCAAATTCTGTTGAAAGTAAACAAGATTGAAGAAGGTCTAGCTGAAAGTTATAAAAGAATTCCCCCCCCCCAAATGTTAATTAAGGAGGAAGCCAGATTTTGATCTTGGCAAGATAAACTCAAGGATTTCACTTCTGCCTTGTTCCAACAAACTGACAACAGCACATGAGAGTGTTTGCACTGTTTTTTCCTAGTATTCGACACTTGGGTAAAAAATAGATCAAATATCAACACGTTAATGCAGCAGTCTCATGCAAATTTAAAGATAAAATCTCCTTCAAGTTAAAGTTGACTACCATGGCATCATGGTTACATACATTAGTGTTTCCTTGACAATACTATAGTATTACTTATTTCCAAGTGTTTTTTGTAACCTAATTTCCTATCTTGATATTTCCCCATTCAAATACTAATCAGGGCCAATCCTATTTAACGCCTGATTTCAAACAAGGTCAGCTGAATGCAAATCATCTGCTAAGGCTATATGTCTGGGAGGAAACATCACTGAACTCAATATTGCAATAGCACTTAGACTTATATACCTCTTCACGGTGCTTTACAGCCCTCTCTAAGTAGTTTTACGGAGCAAGCATATTGCCCCCAACAATCTGGATCCTCATTATACCAACCTCTGAAGGATGAGTCAACCTTGAATCCCGTCAGGATCAAAATGGCTATGGGCAGAATTTGCCTGTAATGTTGCATTCTAACCACTATACCACCACAATTCCTCCTCCTTCTCCTATATGCTATAGTAATTGGATACATATAGAGTTGTATTGTATAATGTGGCAGTATATTTATAATTTATAATAAAGCAGAACAATCAACAAAACCCTTAATATATAAAGTAAGAAAATATTTTCTAGGATTCTACCTGAGCTCTACTAAATATAAGTTCAATCTAAAGCTATGCGAGATACTAATATAAGAAATCTTGCACTTCTGATGAATTCTGAGTCCACTAGAACGATGTACTAAGCAAAATAGTGCTTACAGTAAGGTCATGTGGTTGTAATACTCTGTTGTTGTTGATATGCTATATGGCAGTGTTATCCTTTTCACAGCTTGTGCTGGTTGTGTTGTAATGGGTTGAGTGGTTTTTGAAAAAGTCGCATGGGCATCCTTTTTTAAAAAAAAATCATTTGGAAACTGTGGTATAGATGATCAGTTTCCTTTTTGCTGATGTTCAAGGTTGCTGCAGTCTGTCTGGTCTGGGAATGTGTGTGTGTTTCCATGTGTTTGTTCTGGGGATAGATGGACCCAGAAAAACAAAATCTTCCAAGCAGAGGTCTTCTGAGGTACACAAGGAGGGGCGAAGGGAAAGCTAGTTGTGATGTGCATGTGCCATAGTAGAAACATTGGGAAGGCAAGGGAAGAAGAAGGAAGATGTGGGGACAGCGAGGGGAAGTGGGCAGATCAGTTAGGTTATATTGTGTCGGGATTTAAACATAAAAGAAGAAGCAGCAACGAGATGGGGAAATAGGAAGAATTGTACTTAGGCAATGTGGAGAAAGACTGGAGAGAGGCCGACTTAACCTTGTCCTACTTGTCTAAAAGACCCATCCAGTATTTTCAGTTTGGTTCAATAATCTGACTGATCCAGCAAACCCACTGATTTTGAAATTCATCTGAAAAGGATCTAATCATCCATTGTTACTTGGCAAAGCAGTCGTGTTTTAAAGGCTATCACAAAAATAAATAAATAAATAAATGATTTGATTGCTGAAACATATCATCAAGGAGGCCTTAGATAATATTTCACAATCTGTTAAAGTCCTGATACGCCAAGAGGGAATTCTGGGTGCTGCAATCCTAACAGGAGGCTGTCAGGTTGAATAAAGAAGTTCCACAGCTTAATTGTGTGTTATGAAACATTTAAAAGTGACTCATGTCTCCTAGGTAACATTTAAACATTATGTATGTTAGCTCTCATTTTGTGGTGTGTTCTTTTGTTGCATTTCAATAGCTGTTACATGCATCAAGAGGAAATATATACATTGTTTTGTTTATCTAATAGAATGCAAACATATCAGCAGTCCTGTAATTTATATGTTCATAATTGTATGGGATGGTTCAGCAATATGTCTTCTTCTAAGAACATCCAGGAATCAAGACAATGAAAGTGGAATCACTGACTTGATTTTGACTGAGAAAATGGAATATATCAGCTCAAAAATTAATGGCAGACAGAGATGCTTTTCTTCTGGGGTATGTAGATGAGACAGAAATTTAGCAACTCTAAAGGAAGGACTATTTGCAGTTACTTTGCTGTCTCTATTTGTGATGCAGATTAAAATTAGCAGGAATGTAGTACTTTGTCTATTTGGCAAATTATGAAACTTTATTAATATTTTCTTTTCCTTTTTTTCTCCTTAATTTTTATGCAAGAAAAAACAGACTAGAAGGCATAATAAGATAATAATGATACACTATTTATAGCAGACATAAATTGAAGAACCTCTTGTATCTCTGATGTGATATCTGTACACTCTTTTTTTTCCTTTTAGAATCGTGTTATAATTGGAATTTAAAGAATAAAAATGACATCATCTAAGCAAAAATAAAACAAGGCTTCTCAATTAATTTTGTGCTTGCTAAAAAATTCAACTTGCCACAAGACAAGAAGATGGAATGTGACACAAATGATATTCATGTGGGTAGAGTCAATGAATCATGTTGTCATAAATCTGCCATTTTCATTTTTCACTCCCACAGACATAAAATAGCAGCATTCAGTGATGTTAAAAAACCATAATGGTGAGATCGGCATTCAATTCGTGGAACAGAAAATTACTTGCAAAGCCGTGGGATTTTCCTATGAGCAATGATATCAATAATATTGCCAATAGATAGAAGCAAGCAAGAAAATCTAGATAGGGTATTGCAACAATAATATTTCAGCATAGCTTTATTTATAGTTCCCTGAAAGGGAGGAAATTGTAGTGTGAAATGAAGAAGTAAAAAAAAAGCTTAACATTCTTTGAATGAAGGGGAAGCAACCTGGACTCATAAACCATAACAACACTTGGTCTAATTTCAAAAGTCTCTCATAAGCTATTTAAGAAATTATAGGTCACCTTGACTTACAATAGAGGCCAACATTTCTGTTGCCAAGTGAGACAATTGTTAAGTGAATTTTGCTCCATTTTACGACCTTTTTTGCTATGGTTGTTAAGTAAATTGCAATTGCTAACTGCAGTTGTTAAATTAGTAACACAATTACAGAATCTGACTTCTCCATTGACTTTGTCACAATGTTGCAAACGGTGACCACATGACCTCAGGACATTGCAACCGTCATAAATCTGAGTCAGTTATTAAGCATCTGAATTTTGATCATGTGACCATGGAGATGCTGCTACGATCATAAGTGTGAAAAATGATCATAAGTCACTTTTTTTCAATGCCATTGTAACTTTGAACGGTCACTAAATGAATTGCTATAAGTCAGTTCTATCTTTGTGAATGTGAGGGGGGGAAAAAGAGGAAGCCAGAGAAAAGAGAGAAAGTGTTGTTAGATGGAAAGGTATCTGCATGGTTCTACTCATATTTAACTCTGACTGTATGCAGGCAATGTATCCTAGAACAAACAACACTTGTAGGAAGTTATTATAGTCAGGGAAAAGCATGATCCCATCCTCTCAAATGACCCATTTTTTTTCTTCTCTTAACATGAGACAGTCAGCAAAACTCTTGGAGATCCAGGCCCTAATTTAAACAGATGAGGACTATGTTTACAATAGAATTCTTACTCTTTAATGCTGAAACTGGAAATCTTATTTAGAGGGCTAAATTGATTTGTGCTCTTTTTCCAAAACCTCATCTTGATGGGAGTAAAAAGAGCAGTTGAGAAAAAATCACAAAAGGAAGGCAGGGACTGAACTCTTTTGCTCCTTTCAGGGATGCCCATTTATATCCTAGTCTATGGGATAGTGGTGGAAATCAGATCACTATTAGCTGGGAGTTAGGCAGATGGGTCCTCTTGGACATTCTGCTGATTGTCTGCCATATTGCTCCCTGAAGAGAGTACCAGGAAACTCCAACTTGTGAGAATGAGCATATAATGAGGCTGCTAATCAGAGAAAATGGAACTCAACATGAATAATCGGACACAGTGGATTGAAGGCTCCACTGAAAACTGGAACTGGAGACTCGATCCAGAATGCAAATTTGTAGTGTTAACTGCCTGAGTTCCACAAAGCAAGGGTCTATTCCTATCAAAGGATACTAGCAACGATCTATAATGATCATTCAATGTCTACGCTATAAAGGTAATCTTCAAATATCCTATAAACAATGGGGTGGTTTATAGCAGTTAACTCGTAAGGGTACTATTTGCAATTTTATGCTCGTTTAATTTCTCTTTTCCTTATGTCTGAGTTTTGAGAAACAATAAAAATCATAATGTTTTGTAATGTGTTGCTATATTTAATATAATAAGTACAATGACATTAATATTCAGAGCTACCTTCAATTATTAGGTTCGTTCATTTTGACCAAATAGTTGTGAAAGGAATATAGCACAGTTTTATTGATCACATTTCATATCACAATATTACTGCTTTTATTTTTTTCCTATTTTCAGGATAGCTTTTATGACAGATTTTTGGATTTACTTCACTGCCTATATCATCTCTTATTATAGTGTTTTCTTACACTATTATTACCTACTTAAATGAAAACCAAATTGATTCTCTTCTTAATTTCAGATTGAATTATTTGTGATCATCAGCAACCCATACAAGATGATGTTCCAATATGTAGATCTGGTTTCTTTGATATATACCTCAATATATATATATATAAAAACAAAAGTCTAAAACTTAAAAAACATTAAATTAAATAAAATAAATCTATCATAATGCAAAATACTCTATAATAACTACCTAGGTACTGATTAGTATTAATTTAACACAGGACCTCTTCTAACATATTTTGAGTATTACTGAACAAAACATAACACTTTATGTTATAGCAGGGTTGGTATCTGAAAGTAACAGAGGAGTGAAACTGTCCTATGTGCTGTAGTATTTATACAATAGAGGTAAAATGAGGTTATTGCAAATTCTGTATAGACATTGGAAAAGTACATACATGTGTCATTGTTTCTATATGTCCAGAGCCATAGGGATATTGTCTCTCTGGATAAGAGATTTTTCTACATTGGCCTTCAAAGACAAGTGAAGAAAGAATGTGACATCATGCCAAAGTAAAGGACCTTCGATGATTAGGTACTTCAGCATTTGTTAAATACACCATAAGGGAAGACAGTACCTGTTGGGTTCACCTGGCTAGGTACAATTGGCACTTGGTATCCACTAAGTGCTGTTTAATATGAACTTGGCCTGATCATATCCTACGCTGAGTAGAAGACCTGAACAGAACAGATTTCAGTTGTTACTCTTTCTCCACATGGACTAAAAATCATCCATCATAGTTAATCAGCAAGGCCAAGAGGGAAAAAAAGAATATTATATGCCAGAAGTTGAGTATGGTTACTCACTCTCTAGCCTGTACTTTCATGAGGCCTGTCTCTAGTCTCAAGGTGGTATTGAGATATTTGACAATTTGGGGCTTGAAGAGACGATCTTGGAAATCCAGACTGATCAAATTCTAGTGGTGCAAAGGTGGAGAAGAAATCCAGTTGGTTATCATAAAGAAGCTGTGCTATTGGATAGGCTTCAAATAATTTAAATGGTGCAGGAATATAGTGGCTACCTCCGGCCTTGAGGAATTTAAGGATTGCCGATGAGCTCCTCTGAGCCTTTTAGCAATGTAGTTTCCATGGGGATTCCTATTGTTAGAAGAATGTACAACTACTTCTAAATATTTGGAACAGGAGACCTGATCAATCTTGTGAGCAGCAGTTACTGTATCGTTCAAGAATGATTTTGGGGCCTATTAGATGTTCTAATAGATGTCTGATTAGAATAGATGATGCTTTAGTACCCAGGTGTCAAGCCATACAAAGGTGTGCAAACTGGTCACACTGGCTGGATAGGTAATCTTGAGACTGCCCAATAGAGAATTGGTAACCCTAAACAAGGCTGCTGGATGACAATCCACCAATATAGTTAGTGAGGGAAGAAGATAGGCATACTTTACTTTCCTTATCACTAAGGGATAGGCTCAAACATGGCCATGTAAGGGCAGGTTCATTTTTTGTCTTTCTCTACTTTCTCCAGGTATAATTTTTGGTGCTTCCTCTTTCACAGGGATTTACTAAATGAAAACAATGATTGGAATCCACTGCCAGAAAGATGTCATTTGGGATCAGTTATGTCCAGCTTGCTCTCCTTTTGCCAGTTGTTCACAAACACAGAACAGAACTAGCTGCAGTAGAACTGAGAAATTCCATAACTGAATGGAATTCATTCTAGAATCCATTTGGTGCTTAAGGCAAACCATCCAATTAGACCTCACAATCCTATAGAGAACATGGGTGATGAATATTAACTATATCAATGAATCTCAAAAATACACTCTCGTTATCCTTTTTTGTGACCCAAATACTGTCAAATTTGTGGGGGATATCCAACAGTAATGCGTGCAAAATATATAGTTCAACTTAATTGAACACATGCCACATAATCTCTTGATCTCTATTGATTTTCAACCAAGTTGTGCCTCAGATCATTTAGTGTAAAAGTATGGATCAAAAGTGGCCTCCTAAGTTTTCATTTCTGTTTTTATTAGATGTGCATGTGCAAGATTCAAAGTATTTCTTGCTTTCTATTGAAAGCCATTGTGCCATATAAACATTTATTCCCTTCTTACAATTGCAACAGCTTTGATTCTGAATATGCAGTGAACCAGACCTACCCTCACTTTAGAAATTATTTGTCTTCTGTGAAAAGAAAACCCAACTATTGCAAAATTACTCTGGGTATCTCCTAATTTCATACATTTCTACAAATATTTTACAAAAAATGACAAAGCAAGATAATTTATACCACAGAATGATAAAGAAGTCTCTTGCAGTAGTATGAAAACTAAACAATTTTTCTGGAGCCTTACTTTTTCAGTTTCCAAAATGTTAAAATCACATTTTCAGAAAAATAGTCTTAATGTAATTATGCTTACATTTGGCAGTGGTAACGATGTGAAACTTCTAAAATATACATTAGAATATAACCTCATAAATTATAATTGAGGATGAAAATATCCTTGTAAAGGGAAGAGCTTGTAAAATAACCCATTATTTTTATGAAATGATGGCGCTCATCAAAAACAAAACTTGCAATCAGCAACAAACCCATCAGGAAAATAAGCAAAAAAAAAGTATTCAGTACTGGAAATGCTACTCTAGGGAAAGAAATGAAAAAGCAACTGTGTTTTAGTGGAACAGCTGAGTTACAAAGGAATGATCAGCTGACAAAATGAATAATAGACCTCAGAATACAACACTGCCACCTCTATTAATACCAAAGGCAGAGCTACTTTAGTTCTAACTAACATGCTTCAGTAGATGAAGTGTCTCATTGTAGTCCTCCCAAAAGTATATATTTGTCTTTTTTACATTATAACTAGTGTATTAATTTCAAAGGTAAATGTATGTAACAATTTAATAAATGAGTTATTAACACACATGTCAAATTGGTAAGTAACTTCAAAATAGCAAGATGGTTGCTTTTAAAATTATTTTTCATTGATCAGATAAAAAATTATGTTCTGTTTTTACTGTATCTAGAAAAAACAATGAAGTTTTTGTTTTGTGGAAAGAAAATATTCACACATAAAAAGACAAAAATGTGCTTTGATTCATCAGAAACAAGAATCAAAGAATGAACACCGCCTGTTGGAGACCTGAGTTCAGCAGGAGCTCTTCTCAAAGGCTATGCTTCTGAACATATGCAGAGTATTGAAGATTTATTGATCTACTTATTTAGATAGCAGGATAATGCTCATTAAAACAGTAATACTATTGTTTCAAAAAGATAAAGCTTAGCCTGTGTATCAATAAATGCTGGAATTCACTGTATCTGAAGTAAAAGCTGCATTTTTAAAGAAATATATGAACAATGAATCTCACTTCTACCTTAACTGCTTGTTGAAGAGAGGAAAGCCCAATAAAGAAAGAAAAACAGGAATTTTTCATCTGCCTATTAAACAGAGAGATTAGTTTCACTTACAACAGGTTGGTTGAGAAACTGCCCCGGGTACAGTGTATGAAGATCTTTCTTTTCATGGATCTCTTACCATTTTCCTGAGTAGTCAAAAGGGAACAGAGATGACAACAACCTTAGTCTAGATTCATGATGGAAAACCTATGGCATGCATGCCACAGGTGGCACGCAATGCCCTATCTGTGACCACGAGAGCCATCACCTCAGTTCAGCTCCGCCGTACATGCGTGGGTGCCTCCCTTCAGTCAGCTGGTTGTTGGCTCTTTGCCACACATGCGCAGGGGCAGGGCATGTGTGCGTGTGGGTGTGCATGCACAGGGGTGGGGCGTGGGCGTGAGCTGTGAGTGCATGCTCAGGGCACATGCATGGGGCATGTGCGCATTTGCATTTTGGGGGTTCGGGTGCACATGCACATATTTGGTTAGCCATCACTGGTCTAGAATGTTGATCGTTACAGTGTTGAAATTTTAGTAATTTTCTGTTAAATTCATTGAAAGGCAAAGCACCTTTCATCTGCAGAAAATATTTACAATAAACAGATAAGCACTTCACACCAATTCACTGGAGCTTTCAAAAGAGGCAAAATTCATCCTCTTGGATCCAGGGTGCTCATTTTTTCATTAGTTATTCTATATTAAAAAAGGGGGGGAGTTTTTAATTTAATTACCCTTGCCAGCAAGCCAATTTGTTTTCTTAACAACCACACTCTTTACAAGACACCTTGTATTGCAATCCTGGAGTTTCATTCAGTTCAATCACATGGTTAGCTGTAATTACAGATGTCAGTTCCTCTGCACTTTCAATAGTACCAACAATGCCTTGCATTTGCAAAGATGATTTTATTAATGGGGTTGGTTTTGTTTTAATCGCACAAGCTTGGGGTTATTGGAGTGAATGCACAATCCCACTTCCAATTTGTTAGGCTGTGTCTCTTCTCCTCCTGCACCCTATCTGAGAAACTGGCTTCTAAACGGACAAGTTAATGAAAGCAGAAATCTGAGTGGGATACCTTTGAGGTAAGTATCACTGCTGTGAGTTTTTAATTAATGTATTAATATTAAAAAAAACAGCAAGATAAAGAGGAGGAAAAACATTTATTCATACTCAGCAGCACATGAATGCTAGTAGAAGCTATAATAAAGCAACACACTGCAAAAAAATATTGCATTGTTCTTTCAAATCACCAGAAGTTATATGTTGTAAAAGGAAGAAAAATATCTAAAAGCCAAGCCAGGAGCTGAGAAGATTAAACCTGTGGTAAACTAAGCAAAACAAATCAAATTTATAAGATACAACATCTCTAATGTTCTTCTTTGCTTTCCAGATGTGAAATGAATTTGGTTCATTCAAGGTGAAAGAGCTACAAAATGCGACATTTTGAGTAATATTTCACTGTGCAAATGTGTTCGCAACTTAGTTCATACAAATGTGTTAAGCTGAAGATTTATTGCAGTAAGTTTCTGGAAAAGGTTGGCTGAGCACACTGACTTTCACATTTCTGTCATGAAATCTGTGACTCATCAGTAGTTGTTTTACTTCTCATGTCTGGAGTAATAACTTCTTTTTCTGGATTTTGTTTTAACTGTCTTCCCGGGATATCCACCTGGCAGTCATATCCAAACTGCCTTATAAATAAAATAACCAATTGTTTGTCTTATCAAATTTCTGTCCCTACATCTCCTAAGAATGCTTAACATTTGAGAGAAATATACAGCTATAACTAAAAAAAAATATTTGTTTAAGCAAATATTAAGCATATATGCAAATTTATGCCAGTGGAACAGGGCTCTTCCACAATTATTCAGAATTTCTATTTAAGTGTATCAAGAAAATGTGATTATTGTCATCTTCAACATTGAAGGATTTTCATTATATTTTAGTTTTTAAGATGTAAAATCCTCTTTTATGAGAAGGGTATCAGAGTGTGCCCATTGTTGTGGTCCACCAGCAGCCTACAGAGCTGGCCACAGAGTCGGACAACGATGAGGCTAAAGTGGGGCCAGGGCCATCGGGGAGTGAGGTGCGGACTCCAGAGCCTCCGGAGACTGATAGTAGTGAGGCAGAGGAGCAGGAGGAGCCTGTTGCTAATGCACGCATGAGAAGAGCTGCCAGAAGGCAACAGCAGCTCAAGCAAAAAGGACGACTCGGGAGCCATAAGACCCATAAGGCTTAAAACAGACCAGCAACGGCATTTGGGCTTTGCCGGAAAGCAACGTTGGTAGCTTTGTCTTCTTGCATTTATTTTTGTATCGGTGACTTCTGAACATTTGCCAAGAAAGGCCTTTGGCAGTTTGCCTAATTGAACCAAGGTTTGCAATAGGACTGAGGAATTTGTGTTGGGAGGAATTTGCTTTAATTTAGTTGAACTACACTGGGAATGAAGTAATTCTCAGCTGTTCAAATAAAGTTTGTTTGTTTTTTCACTGACTGAGTTTCCTACTACCTACTTGGGCCTGGGTCACAACACGCATGCAGAGATCACGTATAGGGTAGGATATGGGATTGTCCAAAAGTGGTTACTTCTGTGTTTATTCCAATTTGCAGGTTATATGCATATAGGCCTACATACCTATTATGCTATTCCCCCTTAGGATGAGCAATAATAGGTAAGCAAAATGGTAGTCAGACACAGTAAACCAAAGGAATTGCTGCTTGGATAAGGAAAAAAAGAGGAAAATAATAGTTAAACTAAGTTTACACCAACATCATTCACTATGCCTCCTCAGAAATTTGTATCACTGCAAGCCAGGCTTCCTTCTCCCACATTCCATATGTTTATTCTTATGTTCAGTCACAATTCATATATTACCTTTAAGTCTTCATAGGCTGTTGGGTAATGTGTACATAACCCTTCCTAAGCTAACCTAGTACTAATGGGTACCTAAAGGCTGCTGACCCTGGTTTAAAAAGTGACAAAATAACTTGGTATATCAAGATTTATTTTGATCAAAAAGAGAAAAGATGGCTTTGGAGAAGTAAAGCTGCAAAACTGTACTTTTAGGGAGTTATCTCCATTGTCTTTTTCTGGTATACATGCATAGATTTTGGTTTACTCAGGGAATAGGCTGCATATGACCATTTGGAGAAAGAAGTACCTCAGCATAACATCAAAATATGACTAAATGTGAACAAAGGGGCACATAGAAACTATTACAATAATTTTTAGGGGTTGAGTGATCTTTTTTTTTTTAAGGTCTATTTAAATTTTTCCCTCTTAGAAGAATGAAGTATTTTGAGAAATATTTAAAAAGGCAGAATATTATATTTCCCTAAAGGAGAAACATGTTTCTAATCCATTACTCCCAGAACAAGGTCTGAACAAAGGATTAGCCATCAGCTAATGCAACAAGCCCTTTCTTTGCATCAGCACACTTCAACCAAACTTGATTCCCCGAGAGTTGGCATGCTAAATCTAGGAGACTTAGGGGCTTTTTAACTAACTGTTTTAATCGTTTTTTTAAGGGGAGTTTTAATGGAGATTTTAAGAGGGGGAGAGAAATTGACGGGCCGGGGTTGGGGGGGAGGATGGGGGGGGAATCCCGTCGGGGAGGGTGCCAAGTTCAGCTGATGTTCGCGGTGGTAACTTAACGGGTCCTAAGGTGACAGGGGAGGGTTTAGTTCCAGTTTATCAGGGTCGGGCCATCGATACGGTAAGTGGGAGAGGCAGATATGATGGAGGGGGGGGCACATCAGGTTCGGGGGGTATGCCCTCGCTATTTAAGAGCGATTGCGTGCTCCGGCCCCCCAGGATTTTCCCATTCCCCGAGTGGCCAGAGTACTCGGGACCTGGGCCTTCGGCTGATGTTATGTAACGCTAGATCCGTGGTTAACAAAGCCCCCCTGATCTCAGATCTAATTCGGGAGGGGACCACGGACGTTATGGGCGTTACAGAAACCTGGTTGGGCACCGAAGGGGGGCTTCCCCTAGTGGAGATGTACCCACCAGGTTTCTGAGCATTCCATCAGCCGAGGGCCCAGGGTAGGGGAGGCGGGGTGGCGGTTATTATTAAGGAGAGTCTGGAACCGAGGGAGACCACTGTGCCTCAGATATCTGGGTGTGAATCCCTCTTCGTGAAGTGGGGTCATAGGACTCAGGTGGGCTTGTTGATCATGTACCTGGCTCCTTGCTGCATGACCCCTGCCCGAGCTGTTGGAGCTGCTGACGGGGTTGGCAGTTGAAACCCCTAGACTGTTGGTCATGGGGGACTTCAATCTGCCATCAACTGGTGCGGCATCTTTGGTGGCTCAGGAGTTCATGGCCTCCATGACGGCCATGGACCTGATGCAATTAGTTGACCGCCCTACCCATGTCAAGGGTGGCACCCTAGATTTGATTTTTATCTCTGGCCAGTGGTTGAATGATCTGATTTTAAGTGATTTAGTGGTCGAAACTTTTTTTTTTATTTACATTTATATCCCGCCCTTCTCCGAAGACTCAGGGTGGCTTACAGTGTATAAGGCAAACTTTGTCATGGTCATATCATTTTCTCCTTCGTCTAGACTTTCTGACTGCTACCCACCACCGCAGGGAGATGGAACCAATGCGTTGGTTCAGTCCCAGGCGCCTGATGGACCCAGAGAGGTTCCTGATGGAGCTTGGGCCGTTTCCCGAGAATCTGGCCCACGGCACGACTGAAGAACTAGTCGCAGCCTGGGAACAGGCCGTGGCTGGAGCTTTGGACCATGTCGTGCCTCTGACCCGGCGCCGATCTCAACCAGCTCCTTGGTTCTCCGAGGAGCTGAGGGAGATGAAACGCTGGAGAAGATGCCTAGAGAGTGTCTGGATATCCAGCCGCTCCGAAGCTGACCGGACACTAGTTAGGTCCTGTAGTAGGACCTACCTAGTGGCATTGAGGGATGCGAAGCATTCTTAGGTTTCCTCCCTCATTGCGTCGGCAGATAACCGCCCGGCCGCCCTGTTTCAGGTGACCCACTCTCTCCTTAAACAGGAGGGGTGGGGGGACCCATTATCAGGGCATGCCGAGGAGTTTAATGGTTATCTATACGATAAAATCGTTCAGCTTCGGGATGGATTGGATCAAAATTGGGTAGATCCGGGCAAGAGTTCCGAGGCCTGTCTTGTTGAGGTTGTTTGGGATAGTTTTGATCCTGTGACTCACGAGGACATGGACAGGTTGCTGGGAAGGTTGAATGCCACCACATGTTTACTGAACCCGTGCCCCTCCTGGCTGGTGCTGGCCACGCAGGAGGTGACACGAGGCTGGCTCCAGGGGATTACAAATGCTTCTTTGCGGGAGGGGATCTTTCCTGCTGCCTTGAAAGAGGCGGTGGTGAGACCTCTCCTCAAGAAGCCTTCCCTGGACCCAGCTGTTTTAGGTAATTACCGTCCAGTCTCCAATCTTCGCTTTACGGCGAAGGTTGTAGAGAGTGTGGTGGCATGTCAGCTACCCCAGTACCTGGATGAAACTGTGTATCTAGACCCGTTCCAGTCCGGCTTCCGACCTGGATACAGTACTGAGACGGCTTTGGTCGCGTTGGTGGATGATCTCTGGAGGGCCAGGGATAAGGGTTACTCCTCTGCCCTGGTCTTATTAGATCTCTCAGCGGCTTTTGATACCATTGACCATGGTATTCTGCTGTGCCGGTTAGAGGGGCTGGGAGTGGGAGGCACCGTTTATTGGTGGTTCTCCTCCTACCTCTCTGGCCGGACGCAGATAGTGTTGACGGGGGGGCAGAGATCGACTCCGAAGTGCCTCCTGTGTGGGATGCCGCAGGGGTCGATTCTCTCGCCCCTCCTGTTCAACATCTATATGAAGCCGCTGGGTGAGATCATCAGTGGTTTTGGGGTGAGATACCAACTGTACGCTGATGACACTCAGCTGTACTTTTCCACCCCGGGCCACCCCAGCGAAGCTGTCAAAGTGCTGTCCCAGTGTTTGGAAGCCGTACGGTCTGGATGGGGAGGAACAGGCTCAAGCTTAATCCCTCCAAGATGGAGTGGCTGTGGATGCTGGCACCCCGGTACAGTCAGCTGCAGTTGCGGCTGTCTGTCGGGGGCGAGTCATTGGCCCTGATAGAGAAGGTGCGCAACTTGGGCGTGCTCCTGGATGGGCGGTTGTCTTTTGAAGATCATTTGACGACCGTCTCCAGGAGAGCTTTTTATCAGGTTCGCCTGATTCGCCAGTTGCGTCCCTTCCTGGACCGGGATGCCCTATGCACGGTCACTCATGCTCTCATTACTTCTCGCCTGGACTATTGCAATGCTCTCTACATGGGTGTACTTGAAGTGCATTCGGAGACTCCAGTTTGTCCAGAATGCGGCTGCGCGGGTTATTGAGGGAGCAGCACAGAGCTCCCACGTAACACCTATCCTGCGCAGACTGCACTGGCTACCTGTGGTCTTCCGGGTGTGCTTCAAGGTATTGGTGACGACCTTTAAAGCGCTCCATGGCTTAGGACCGGGATATTTACGGGACCGTCTTCTGCCGGCTTCAATCTCCCAACGACCGGTGCGTTCTCACAGAGAGGGACTCCTTAGGGTGCCATCAGCCAAACAATGTCGGCTGGCAGCCCCCAGGGGGAGGGCCTTCTCTGTGGGGGCTCCTACCCTGTGGAACGAGCTTCCCCCTGGACTCCAACAACTGCCCGACCTTAGGACCTTTCGCCGTGAACTTAAAACCTATTTGTTTCATCTTGCTGGACTGGCTTAATTTTTAAACTTTTAAATTGATTTATTGGGTTTTTTAAATTTTAGTGATTTTATAGGGTGTAATTGTATTTTAGCTTGGCCAATTGAATAAGTTTTTTATGGATAGTTTTTAATATTGTATGGGTTTGTTTTTTGTATTTTAACTGGCTGTTCACCGCCCTGAGTCCTTCGGGAGAAGGGCGGTCTATAAATTAAATTATTATTATTATTATTATTATTATTATTATTATTATTATTATTATTATTATTATTATTATTATTATTATTATTATTATTATTATTATTATTATTCAGATAAACATGACCCCACATGGCCCCATGGCAGTCTGACATTTCTTGCACAGGAACAGAAAGCTCAATGGCAAGGCCCAAGAGAAGTTATAAATAACCCTCATTCTCAACTCCATGTGGTCAGCTGCCTAGGACCTCAAACCCATGTGGTCCTGTTCAACAATAAACCATCTTTCCAATCACCCTCCATGTTTTCAGTGTCTTTCTCCCTGCTTGGAACTGAACCAGATGGATATTTTTTTCCAACAGCTGTTATGAGAGCCATTTAGGTGTACTGGTGAAAATATCTGGCTTTAAACTAGAAGACCATGAGTTTCTGTCCTGTCTTAGACACCAAGCCTGCAGGATCAGCCTTGGGCTATCTTGGAAGCAGCTAAGGGCAAACCACTTCCAAAGTCTTGTTAAGAAAACCGCAGAGACTTGTTCAGGCAGCTACCAGGAGTCAACACTGACTCGAAGGCACGCACATGAACACACACACACACACACACACACACACAGTCAGTTTCCTTGGAATAAATAAAGTATATTGTTCCTTAATACATCGTTAATCTTTCAGTTCCTTTCAGTACAGAAACACAATGAAGCTGATATAATATGTGCTAGCCTTCCAAAATGCCTGTAAGTTATATTAATGCATTCTTAGTATAATTCTGTGATTAGATACACTGTTATGCACATCTTTTTTAAATTATTTCTCTAGTAAAGCAATACAGAAGACAGTACACAATCTAATGGGAAAACTATCTCAAAAATTACCAAAACAAATTTTGCTTTTTGGTAACAACAATATAATTACTTTAAAGCTAGATTTACAAAAGCATATTTTGGTTTATTACTGCACTATCCAGAAGGCATCTGCAGTAAATAAAAATGGCTGAAAATTATTCATGATTTGTGCAAATGACACTAAAAAAAAAAACTACAATTACTCTAAAGTTTGATTTACAGAAATTTGTTTTGTGCCTATTGCTAACATTGAAGCAAATCCTTCTCTGCTGTGTTTTGTGAGAGCAATTAGAAAGGGTTAAATCCAGAATGGGGGAAAAATAGAAATGAAAATTCGAGAAAGTTAACTTTCTTGCCACTGCTTTCTTTGGAAGCCATTATAGCTTGGAAAAGGGTTCATACATAGAACCTGGATTTCTGTTGACTGAGACAGACCAGAATGTAAAATTATCTACTAAATATCAGCAAAGAATGAAATTTCTTTACAGCATGGATCCAGTAGTCTTTTCAACACCTATGATAAAAAGAATTCCCTGCCTAGGCCTCCCATGCTGGCTTATAACCATATTTATCCATTTTAGTACATGGACTTCTGTTAAGTGCTCTTCAAGGTTTATCCCTCAATCTTTAGTTAATTTAGCTCCCAAACCAAGATCCAAAATCCAGGACTAGGATAGAATCATAGGCTTGGAAGGAACCTTGAAGAACTTCTACTCCAGCCCAGCAATCTTCAAACCCTTCCAGAGAAATGGCTGTCCTACTTTTGCATCCTTCTGACTTGTCCTTTACTTATGACAGCTTTGGGAAACTAGATTCTGTAACACTCTGTCCTCCTGCTTCCATATGTTTTAATAAACCAAGGATGTTTGATGTGAATCTTTTTTTGGGGGGAGAAGTCAGATCATTTTATGCAAATATTTATGAGTCATCATTCAAACTGAAAATAAATATTTTCATGTATGTTGTTTTAGATACGTTGCATAACCTGAGATAAGGAAGATGAAGGAATGAAGCAGGTAGAAATAGAAAAATATGAATAGCTTCTCAGCTGGCAATAACAAGAGTATCTCAAAAGGATGGTTAAGCATCAGTAGGAATTCTCAATAGTCATGAAATGCTGTGAGAGGATTGATCAAGTAAATGTTAATGAATAATTATAGTATCATTAAAGGAAATGTTATGACTATCCAATCAGTGAACATAGAAAGTCTTCTTTAGCACAGTTAATGATAGGTTTGAAAAGGTGACAACAGTTTCTTTAATTATACCATAACCAGTGAGGTTTTTTTCCCCAGCCACAGCTTTTATGTCATGATTTTTCTATGCCTGGCCAGCCATGCATACCATGTCTAATAGGTTAGGAGAGTTTCTATTCCCTTTTCTCTTTATCTTCAAATGTGAGTTTGCAACTGTTTTAACTTGGCCATTTTATTTCCCTATTATTGTATTAATAAATATTCTTAAAACATATTTATGATTTTCATATTTCATTTTCTAGCTAGCATTGTTCCTATAATCTCTCATTTTTCCTGTTTATCTTTCATTACTTGTTCTATATATAAAATCTCCTGCTCCTCCTCCTCTTTCATTGATTAGATTTGGAACCTATTTTATATTGTATGTGTTATCTGAACAACACATAGGCAAGCACGTGTCTGTAATTCAACTCTGTACAGATTCTCAAATTGACTAGCTTGTTTTAAAAAACACAGATATTTGTATCCCACAGAAAACAAATCAAGAATCCTTTGTGAAATAATATAGATTGCCTTTAATGAAACCACTGGAGACATGAAGGTGATGTGATTCATTTGCCAAAGCTAATCAAGGCCATCAAATTTGTCTTCCTAAAGCAACTCAAGCCTTGGGTCATTTGTGTCTAGTGCTGCAGCAGAAGCATCCTTTCAATCTTCTCCAATGCTGTCCAAAATGGTCAGGTTTGGGATTGCTTGGAGCATTAGCTGAAGTTTCCCAGCCTGGAAGTGCTTTAGCCAGCTCCTCTCAGCCTTTTTAAACTGCGCTTCCACAGATTAAGATGTTGACCCCTTTCGAACAACTCAACATTTCCCAAATGAAAAGCTATAGCGACTCCAAACTGAGAAGTTAACCTTTTATAAACGAATGTTTTATGACTAATTCACCCCACCATACAACTTTTGTGACTAAGAAAGCCTCCCATGGTGACCATTTTGTTCATGATTTCATCCCATTCTCTTGGAACTTCAAATTCGCCGAAATTATCTTCCTCTGGTTTAAAGCTGTGCATATTCTCTAATTAAAACCAATAAGATTCAAAAATACTTAATTAAGCATAAATTTAACTATTAAACTTTTAAATCACTAGAAATGTCTGAACTGTGCCCCTTTGATCTTTTAATTTAGGGTTAAAATGGTCAGAATTTTGACTAAATAATGTTATTCTGTTTCACTGATTCTTTATTTTTAAATTTTAGAACAGTGATTTCAGGAATATGAATACTAAATAACACTATGAAATACATTTTGTGAGTTTTCCATGCATAGCAGATATGTGATAAAGAGTTCAAAATATTAACATCTGATATATAAATATGAGCAATAATTAATATACTAATTAATTAATCACTCGAAAATGATTTTTTGATAATTACATTCTTGTCTTCTGCAAATATTGGGGGATCATACATAAACAATCCAAATGTTTGGGGAAGAGTTTTTGCATAACCAAGAAACACATTTTTACTGTAAACCAAATTGTCTCATGCTGTTACATAGAGTTTTTGTGTCCTAGGAAAAGAAGGCAACCAATGACATTTATTTTTTTATCTATATTGTCTTTCATTTTTTTAATCTGCATTTCAAAGAACAGTGGCTTCTGTAAAGAGTTCAGAACAAGATTTTTTTCTTGAAAAAGATGAAGTTTCAAAAGATTTAACTTGGCTGGTTTCTGCTGATCTTTTCTTATTAAGGTGAAAATATACAATTTTGACTGGGAGCAACATCCAAAAAAAACAAGGTAATTGTAAAATAAATAAAAAGGTACTCTTACAGCACAAAAGTTCAGTCCAACACCAAACACAAGCAACAAAAAACTAATTATCCTAACCACATAATATTTTTAACTACATCAATAGCAAAAGTGTTTTCTCTCCGCGATACAGTTCTATGGATAATTAGCAAAGTGGGCCAATTTGGTGTAGTGGTTAAGGCCCAATGTTAGAAATTGGGAGCTTGTGAGTTGTAGTCTCATGTTAGGCATAAGCCAGCTGGGTGACTTTGTGCCAGTCACATTATTTAGCCCTAGGAAAAAAGTAAGGCCAAACCACTTACAAAATTGATGCCAAGAAAATTTCAGAAATTTATTCAGACAGTTGTTAGGAGCCAACCTTTATTTGAAAGTGTGCATGTTTGTACACACATACGCACATATGCACATACATAGTTACTTTCTGAAGAAAAATATCTGGAAGAAGATAAACATAATATGCACATACAAAAGAATATCCTACCAAGAAGGATTGATTTTAGGGAACGGGGTGAGAGGATTATTTATTTACTTAGAACATTTATATGGCCACCCAACTCAACCAGTATACAAAACCATTAAATAAAAATAGAAAAACATAATGCATATCATTAAATCAGTCATGGTTAAGGGAAGGTTCAGAAACAATCGTGGACTGACTTGAGGAACAGATATTTTCCTGCAGCTGTGGTCTTGATGAAGTACTGGAGGCTTTGATTTCAAAATCCTTTGTCTTTAATAGCCAGTGCATGAACTGCATTTGAACAGTAATAAATCTTAGTAGTTGATTAAACTTGTTATATATCATTCTATTTTTAGAGCCACGTAGTAAGGCAGTTAAGACACACAGAATGCAGATTGTCTCAGCATAAACAATCCACATTAAGGGCACATTAACATTTCAAGACTTTTTAAGAAATTGCATGGATAATAAAGCACCCCAGGGAACTGTAATCTTTGACACTTATCAGCCTGATGGTGTAAATTAGTGACCTAAGTAAAACATTATAGAAATAATTAGTTATAGGTCACACAGTGACACCTCCCAACAACCAAATGCTTTATCATGTTATTTTTAGTAGGGCAAGCTCTCAGAATATTGTCTCCTTTGAGATGGATGTCGGCACTTCAAAAGCAGGATTCCATCATGCTGTGTCGACTTATTAAAAAAACGAAACACTCCATATTCTAAACAAAAATATATTTCATTTCCATCTATTGAGGAGAAATATACAGAGATTTGGCAAGGAATTCCATGTAATGGAAGGATTATGCGTTGGACAACTGTTTCCAAATCAGGGAGAAGGGCAGTGCTTCTGGCCTGTCTCTTTTTTGCCCAACATCTGTTAAAATTATGGTCCAGGATTGTCGCATTCCAATGGGACTAGCCTTTTCCATGGTCTCCAGCAGAAAAAGCTTACTTCAAATCCTGTCTGCCAAAGAATTTGGGCCAGTGGGGTCAAAGAGAAGAGAGTCTTCTGGAATATTCTTCTACTGGAGGTGAAATCAGACCTCACCCTCCTGGCCTTTCAGAAGAGGTTTAAAAACTGGTTCTGTCTGCTGAGGGGCGCACTATATTGTGAGTGGTTATTGGGTGGAGAATAGATCCCAAGCCCTTCATTGCCCAACCTCTTGATTTTTAGCTTTCTATTGAATCCTTTTAATTTTAATTGTTTAACCTTATTATATAATTTTTACCTTTTTATCACACTGTAAGTTACCCAAAGTCTCTGTAACAGTCAGACAGGCAAAATATAAATTAGAGATCAGTCTATGTGATCATCATTACTTAATGTTTGGGATAAACCTGGAGACAAATTCTGAATAGGGATACACACACACACACACACACACACATACAGCTAATTTGATTCCATTTCATAACATAAGAGAATGAAGGGGATTTCCTTTCCCAAAAATATGATTTTTTCGTATTTTTTTTCATTTAGACAAAATGCATCCCTCTTTAAAATTGGGAGGAGATACTACCACTTGTATCACATTTCCCAGGTGAGAAATGTCAGATCATCTAACTTTTTACTCTTAAAAATCTTTTGTCATTGATTTTCTTTTTAAAAGGTAATAAACACATAAAATCAAGAAGCACATATAGTACCGTCGCTTTGATTTTAATTCCATTCATATTGCTGATATGGTGTAAATGCTCATGTTACACCATATTTCATGCTGTCTAACAGCCATCTCAGAAAGCAAAGTCTTGATTTGTATCAAAAATGGGAATTAAAAGTCCTCTAGGTCATATCAAAGACTCCCTCACCATTAGTCCTTCTTGTGGTTGCTGCGGATGTTGAATTCAAGAAACATCTGGAAAGCTAGAGCTTTCCCATCCCTGTTTTAAACTAGAGACTCAAATTTACAGATTTGGAAAAGTTCTGCTTACGTGTGTGTACAAGTGGAGTTGGGGCATCTTGGCATATGCTCCAAAGCAAGGTTAATAGAATCTCTGCAGGGTCTGAATGTTAATATGATTTGTAGAATCACTTTTACATTAATATCCTTATTTTAAACTTTGTGTTATAGCTTAATTAAGCAATGTGCACCACTGACTCTCTGTCTTGCTGTTGTTATAAAAAAAATATCCAGTGAATTTTCTTGTAGGTTTCTTTTTAATTATTCTAAGCAGTACTTCTCTCTACTACATTTAGGGAAACATTCTAAATACTGTGGTGGGTGACACAATCAGTCAAACGTTGAGACTGGATCTGGCAGTTTTGTCTACCTATCAAGTCCTTTCAAAGGTTCTAGGATAGGCAGATGTTGTTGTTCAATAATATTAAAGATATCATCACAAGACACAAGCTGTTCCAGATAAAGCTCCCTCATGCATTTCACTAATGGTGATGTTGTCAATGCCAAAGGTGTAAAGATGTTTTAGGATTGTACCCAAGGTGCCAATCAGTATAGGTACTATCTTTGCTTTGTTTTGGCACAGTTGTTTTTCTTCTGTTTGCAAGATATTTATATTTTGTGAATTTCTCCAGTTCTTTTTCTTCCCTTCTCTGGTCCCCAGGTATTGCGATGTCCACTATTGAGAAATTTTTTATCATTCTTATCACTCTTGTCTGAATCTCAAAGTTCCAGAATACTTTACTTCTTTGTTTTCTATTACTTTGTCTATTTTGAGATTCCCCCACCAGTTCTTGCTTACAGGCAAATTGTATTTCTTGCAAATATTCCAATGCACCATTGTTGCTACTTTGTTATGCTATCATTTGTAATCAGTCTGCATGATCCTCTTCCAGCAGTTAAGTAGGTCCACCACCATTTCTTCAGCTTCTTTGCAGAGGTGGCAGTTACTGCCTATTGCTGTTTTCTCAATTCTATCTTTTTATGCATTTACTGTATTTTTCGGATGATAAGATGCACCAGGGGTATAAGATGAGCCAAGATTTCGAAGAGGTAAGAAAAAATGGTTTTTGCCCTCTCTGGCACCCAGGAGCACTCTGCAGGCCTCCCAAGCCCTCTGCACGCCCCATTTTTTGCCCGTTTTTGTGAAAAACAGGGTGCGCAGAGGGTTTGGGAGGCCTGCAGAATGCTCCTGGGAGCTGGGGAAGGGCAAAAACTTCCTGGTTTTTTTGCAAAAAATGGGCAAAAAATGTGTCTTCTAATTCAGCTTGAGTCCAGTCCACTATTCCAGCTGTATAGCTAATGACTAGAATTGGCCAAATATTAATTGACTTGATATTTCCTCCACTGATTTTGAACTTTAAGATCTTCAATCTTCTGATGCATTTATTACCAACTTACTTCTTGACTTCAGTATACTTGATGTTGTCAGCCTGAAGGATGCCCAGGTATTTGTTGTAATCTTCTTCATCCAGATAGTTAGCGTTATTTCATAGGGAAGTTTGATTCTTTCAAACATCTTTTAACAAAACACCATGCAGTTCATCTTCACCTGATGCTGACCAATACTTGATTTTCCTTGCCCTTTTCTCCTCTATTTCTGCTGTTATTGTAAGTTTATTTATTTATTTTTGTCACACAGTATATATAAGCATAAGCATGAAATAATTATACAATATATAAGCATATATATGAGTATGAGTATGTAATAACTATATTAATTGGATATAATGAAGGAAAACAATAGGACAGGAATGGTAGGCACATTTGTGCTCTTATGCACGCCCCTTACAGACCTCTTAGGAATGGGGTGAGGTCAATGATAGATAGTTTTTGGTTCTTTCATTTCAACTTCTTTTTTTATTCTTATCCACCAATTTTATCTTAAGCAGCATTCATGTTGTATTTCTTTGGGTTATCTGATAACTGCAACCAGAACTGCATGGTTTTTCCTTTGTCAGGTTTTGACTCATTCATTGCAATCTCTCCATTAATGGTTTGGTAAAAATGCTTTAAGCTGGAGATTCTGCCTATAGTATACCTTATTACTGTTGCTATTGTTGTTGTTTATCCCATCTTTTTAAATATATATATATATATATATAGGTCTTTGGTTGTTCGGGTTTTCTCCCGTGTAAAATTGGAAGTGTCTTGGCGACGTTTCGACGAAGTCTCATTCGTCATCTTCAGGCTTCAGCTTCGTGCTTCTGGGAGCAATGTGTGATCGTAGCTGTTTCTTCCTTTTAACTGCTAGTGGGGGTTTGAACTGATTGGGTGGGAGCTTGGCTGTGCTCTGATTGGCTGGGGTTTTTTTGTGCTCTGATTGGCTGGGGGTGTGTCCTGTTTGGGTGGGGGCTTGGTTGTGCTCAGTTTAGTCTGTGTTGCAGAGGGATTTGAGCTGGTGAGCTGCATTGCTGTTGTTTGGCTTCGTGTTCGTGGTCGTGCTGCATCTTCATAGTGGGTGTCAGTCTGCTGCATGTATGGATTGGAGGGGTTTGAAATGGCTAATGTTGCAGCTGCGGTCTGGCTTCTGGTCCTTGGTCGTGCTTCCTGATCAGTGTGGGTTTGGGTGTGCTTCTGGGTGGATGTGTGGTGGTGACATCCTGTGTGGACCTCGTGAGTGTGGGTCTGGTGTCATTCCTCGTGTTAGGGACACGTTTGTCAATAAGGGCAGGTTTCCAAATGGCTGGTAGGCGGAGGTATCATCTCGTTTGTTCATGCTGTGTGGGCGTTTTCTATCTCGATGGCTTCTCTGATTATTCTGTTGTTAAAGTGTTCAGTTTTGGCGATAGTTCTGGTCTTTTAAAGTCAATATCGTGTCCTGTGACTTTAAAGTGTTGGACCAGGAAGAAGTTGGTTCCTCTTTTTTGAATGAGTTCTTGTGTTCTTCAATGCGTGCACTTATTCTTCTGTTGGTTTGTCCAATGTATGTGGTGGGGCAGGCGGTGCATGGGATTTCATATACTCCTTGATTTTCTAACTCAATTTTGTCTTTGGGGTTTCTTAGGATGGTGGATATTTTTTGGTTTGTGCAGAATGCTGTCTTGATGTTATGTTTGTGGAGGATCTTGCTGATTCTGTCTGTGGTGCCTTTTATATATGGGAGGAGGGCTGTGCCATTTTCTTGCTCTCTGTCTTGGGTTTTAGTGGGGGGTTCTTTTTGGATTAGTTTGGTAATCTTATTTCTCTGGAATCCATTGGATGTTAGTACGTTTGTGAGAGTGTGTAGTTCGGTTTTTAGGTGTTGTTCATCAGCTAAGCATTTTGTTCTAGAGATGAGTGTCTTGGCTACGGAGTTGATCTGTGCTGGGTGGTGGTGTGAGAGTGCATGCAGATAGCGGTTTGTGTGTGTTTTCTTCTGGTAGATGGTGTGTCCTAGGGAGCCATTGGGTTTCTTGTAGACTAAGACATCTAGGAAGGGAAGTTGGTTGTTAACTTCTGTTTCCATGGTGAACTGTATTTTGGGGTGTAGGCTATTGAGGTGTGTGAGGAAGTTTTCAAGTTTTTCTTTCCCGTGTGGCCAGATTATGAAGGTGTCGTCTACGTATCTGAGCCAGAGTTTGGGTTTGTGATCAGATTTTTCTAGTGCTTGGGTTTCAAAGTGTTCCATGTAGAGGTTGGCAATGACAGGTGAGAGGGTGATCCCATGGGTGCGCCTTCTATTTGTTTGTATTTTGTCCGTTATAGATGAAGTATGTGTTGGATAGGCAGTGGTTGGTCAGATCTAGTATGTGCTTGGGGGTTATATTTGTTTTGGATAGCTGTCAAGGCTTCTTTGATTGGCACTTGGGTGAAGAGGATATGACATCAAAGCTCACGAGTAGGTCGCTGGGCTGTAAGTTTTGTTTCTTTATGATCTCTATGAACTGGAATGAGTTTTTACGTGTGAGGCGATGGATTCTGCATAGGGCTGTAGTTGTTTGGCGAGAAATTTGGCTAGGTTTTGTAGAGGTGAGCCTATGGAGCTGACTATGGGTCTGAGTGGGGGTTCCTTCTTTGTGTATCTTGGGAGGCCGTAGAGCTTAGGGCATCTGGATGATTTCTCTCTGGGAATGATTCTTTGTTGGATTTCTTCGCTGATGGGGAGGCTTTTATTTTGGATCTAGTGGTTTTCTAGGTAGGTGGTGGGGTCTGTTTTAGGGGCTTGTATGCAGGGTCTTGGAGTAGGTTGGTTAATTTGGTTTGGTAGTCAGATGTGTTCATAACCACCGTGGCGTTGCCCTTGTCTGCTGGTAGGATTATTATGCTGGTATCTTTTTTCAGGTTAAGTAGTGCTGTCTGTTCCTCTTTGGGTAAGTTGCTTTTGGGTGGCTTGCTGCTGCAGAGGATGTTGGTGATTTCGAGTCTGATTTTGTTAGCGTCATCGGGGTTGATTTTGGTCAGGCTGGTTTCAACTCCGCATATAATGGTCTCAGTGGGGATGTATTTGGGAGTGACTGCAAAGTTGAATCCTTTGGAAAGGACATCGGTTTCAGCTTTGGTGAGGATCCTATCTGAGATGTTATGCACTGTTTGTTTCATGTGTTGCTGTGAGGGTGGAGGGGTTTGTTTCTGGCATTCTTGTAGTCTTCGGAGTTTGTTGGTGTGCGTGTCTGTCTTGAGGGTGGTCTGTGTTTGGCTCTCAGGCGGCAAGTTGTTTGGATTTGTCCCAAAGTGCGGGTGCATCTTGTTGCTGAGTTTGAGGTGAAGTGTGAGGAGATCTTTGTTGATTTGATCTAGGAGGAATCTTTTGTGTGAAGTTCATTTCTGATTAAGGCCAATTCTGTTCTTTTTAGGATCGTTTGGTGGCTGCAGAGTTGGAGTGGAATTTCAATTGGAAGCATTTGGGGATTAAATTTTCATCGCGGCAGTTTCGTAGGAATGCGAGGTCACATAAAATGGAAGCTCTTTGGACTTCTAGTTTTTCATAGGTCCTGGTCAGATGGTGGATTTCCTCCCCGTAGAGGTGCAATATTTGTTTTCTGAGGTTTTCACGGGTGTTTGTATATAGGTCTTTGGTTGTTGGGTTTTCTCCGTGTAAAATTGGAAGTGTCTTGGCGGCGTTTCGAAGTCTCATTCGTCATCTTCAGGCTTCAACCGTGCTTCTGGGAGCAATGTGTGATCGCAGCTGTTTCTTCCTTTTAACTGCTAGTGGGGGTTTGAACTGATTGGGTGGGAGCTTGGCTGTGCTCTGATTGGATGGGGTTTTTCTGTGCTCTGATTGGCTGGGGGTGTGTCCTGTGTTGGTGGGGGCTTGGTTGTGCTCAGTCTAATCTGTGCTGCAGGGGGATTTGAGCTGGTGAGCTGCACTGCTGCTGTTTGGCTTCGTGGTCGTGCTACATCTTCGTAGTGGGTGTCAGTCTGCTGCATGTATGGATTGGAGGGGTTTGAAGTGGCTAATGTTGCAGCTGCGGTCTGGCTTCTGGTCCTTGGTCGTGCTTCCTGATCAGTGTGGGTTTGGGTGTGCTTTCTGGGTGGATGTGTGGTGGTGACATCCTGTGTGGACCTCGTGAGTGTGGGTCTGGTGTCATTCCTCGTGTTAGGGACACGTTTGTCAATAAGGGCAGGTTTCCAAATGGCTGGTAGGCGGGAGGTATCATCTCGTTTGTTCATGCTGTGTGGGCATTTTTCTATCTCGATGGCTTCTCTGATTATTCTGTTGTTAAAGTGTTCAGTTTTGGCGATAGTTCTGGTCTTTTTAAAGTCAATATCGTGTCCTGTGACTTTAAAGTGTTGGACCAGGGAAGAAGTTGGTTCCTCTTTTTTGAATGAGTTCTTGTGTTCTTCAATGCGTGCACTTATTCTTCTGTTGGTTTGTCCAATGTATGTGGTGGGGCAGGCGGTGCATGGCCTACAATAGCCTACACCCCAAAATACAGTTCACCATGGAAACAGAAGTTAACAACCAACTTCCCTTCCTAGATGTCTTAGTCTACAAGAAACCCAATGGCTCCCTAGGACACACCATCTTCCAGAAGAAAACACACACAAACCGCTATCTGCATGCACTCTCACACCACCACCCAGCACAGATCAACTCCGTAGCCAAGACACTCATCTCTAGAACAAAATGCTTAGCTGACGAACAACACCTAAAAACCGAACTACACACTCTCACAAACGTACTAACATCCAATGGATTCCAGAGAAATAAGATTACCAAACTAATCCAAAAAGAACCCCCCACTAAAACCCAAGACAGAGAGCAAGAAAATGGCACAGCCCTCCTCCCATATATAAAAGGCACCACAGACAGAATCAGCAAGATCCTCCACAAACATAACATCAAGACAGCATTCTGCACAAACCAAAAATATCCACCATCCTAAGAAACCCCAAAGACAAAATTGAGTTAGAAAATCAAGGAGTATATGAAATCCATGCACCGCCTGCCCCACCACATACATTGGACAAACCAACAGAAGAATAAGTGCACGCATTGAAGAACACAAGAACTCATTCAAAAGAGGAACCAACTTCCCTGGTCCAACACTTTAAAGTCACAGGACACGATATTGACTTTAAAAGACCAGAACTATCGCCAAAACTGAACACTTTAACAGAATAATCAGAGAAGCCATCGAGATAGAAAATGCCCACACAGCATGAACAAACGAGATGATACCTCCGCCTACCAGCCATTTGGAAACCTGCCCTTATTGACAAGCGTGTCCCTAACACGAGGAATGACACCAGACCCACACTCACGAGGTCCACACAGGATGTCACCACCACATCCACCCAGAAAGCACACCCAAACCCACACTGATCAGGAAGCACGACCAAGGACCAGAAGCCAGACGCAGCTGCAACATTGGCCACTTAAACCAATCCATACATGCAGCAGACTGACACTCTGAAGATGTCTTTGTTGGATTTCGCAGTGCAGCTCACCAGCTCAAATCCCCTGCAGCACAGATCTAGACAGGTGTTCAGGAGCCAATCAGGCACAGAAAAACCCATCAATCAGAGCTCTCACCCAATCAGTTCAAACCCCACTGCTGGTTGGAAGAAACAGCTGCGATCTCAGGTTAAGTAGTGCTGTCTGTTCCTCTTTGGGTAAGTTGCTTTTGGGTGGCGACACTTCAATGTTACGGGATCTCAACAACCATATATATATATATATATATATATATATATATATATATATATATATATATATATATATATATATATATATATATAGGTCTTTGGTTGTTCGGGTTTTCTCCGTGTAAAATTGGAAGTGTCTGGCGACAGCTTTTAAGTCTCATTCGTCATCTTCAGGCTTCAGCTTGTGTTGCTGTGAGGTGATCGCAGCTGTTTCTTCCTTTTAACTGCTAGTGGGGTTTGAACTGATTGGGTGGGAGCTTGGCTGTGCTCTGATTGGCTGGGGTTTTTTGTGCTCTGATTGGCTGGGGTATGTCCTGTTTGGGTGGGGGCTTGGTTGTGCTCAGAATAGTCTGAGTTGCAGGGGATTTGAGCTGGTGAGCTGCATTGCTGTTGTTTGGCTTTGTGGTCGTACATCTTCATAGTGGGTGTCAGTCTGCTGCATGTATGGATTGGAGGTTTCAATTGAAGCATTTGGGAAAACCGAACAACCAAAGACCTACATACAAACACCCGTGAAAACCTCAGAAAACAAATATATATATATATATATATATGTGTGTGTGTGTGTGTGTGTGTGTGTGTGTGTGTGTATGTGTGTGTGTGTGTATGTTTTCTGAGGTTTTCGCGGGTGTTTGTATGTAGGTCTTTGGTTATTCGGGTTTTCTCCCGCGTAAAATTGGAAGTGTCTTGGCGATGTTTCGACGAAGTCTCATTCGTCATCTTCAGGCTTCAGCTTCGTGCTTCTGGGAGCAATGTGTGATCGCAGCTGTTTCTTCCTTTTTAACTGCTAGTGGGGGTTTGAACTGATTGGGTGGGAGCCCGGCTGTGCTCTGATTGGATGGGGTTTTTTTTGTGCTCTGATTGGCTGGGGGTATGTCCTGTTTGGGTGGGGACTTGATTGTGCTCAGAATAGTCTGAGTTGCAGGGGGATTTGAGCTGGTGAGCTGCATTGCTGTTGTTTGGCTTCGTGTTCGTGGTCGTGCTACATCTTCATAGTGGGTGTCAGTCTGCTGCATGTATGGATTGGAGGGGTTTGAAATGGCTAATGTTGCAGCTGCGGTCTGGCTTCTGGTCCTTGGTCGTGCTTCCTGATCAGTGTGGGTTTGGGTCTGCTTTCTGGGTGGATGTGTGGTGGTGACATCCTGTGTGGACCTCGTGAGTGTGGGTCTGGTGTCATTCCTCGTGTTAGGGACTCGTTTGTCAATAAGGGCAGGTTTCCAAATGGCTGGTAGGCGGGAGGTATCATCTCGTTTGTTCATGCTGTGTGGGCGTTTTTCTATCTCGATGGCTTCTCTGATTATTCTGTTGTTAAAGTGTTCAGTTTTGGCGATAGTTCTGGTCTTTTTAAAGTCAATATCATGTCCTGTGACTTTAAAGTGTTGGACCAGGGAAGAAGTTGGTTCCTCTTTTTTGAATGAGTTCTTGTGTTCTTCAATGCGTGCACTTATTCTTCTGTTGGTTTGTCCAATGTATGTGGTGGGGCAGGCGGTGCATGGGATTTCATATACTCCTTGATTTTCTAACTCAATTTTGTCTTTGGGGTTTCTTAGGATGGTGGATATTTTTTGGTTTGTGCAGAATGCTGTCTTGATGTTATGTTTGTGGAGGATCTTGCTGATTCTGTCTGTGGTGCCTTTTATATATGGGAGGAGGGCTGTGCCGTTTTCTTGTTCTCTGTCTTGGGTTTTAGTGGGGGGTTCTTTTTGGATTAGTTTGGTAATCTTATTTCTCTGGAATCCATTGGATGTTAGTACGTTAGTGAGAGTGTGTAGTTCGGTTTTTAGGTGTTGTTCATCAGCTAAGCATTTTGTTCTAGAGATGAGTGTCTTGGCTACGGAGTTGATCTGTGCTGGGTGGTGGTGTGAGAGTGCATGCAGATAGCGGTTTGTGTGTGTTTTCTTCTGGTAGATGGTGTGTCCTAGGGAGCCATTGGGTTTCTTGTAGACTAAGACATCTAGGAAGGGAAGTTGGTTGTTAACTTCTGTTTCCATGGTGAACTGTATTTTGGGGTGTAGGCTATTGAGGTGTGTGAGGAAGTTTTCAAGTTTTCTTTCCCGTGTGGCCAGATTATGAAGGTGTCGTCTACGTATCTGAGCCAGAGTTTGGGTTTGTGATCAGATTTTCTAGTGCTTGGGTTTCAAAGTGTTCCATGTAGAGGTTGGCAATGACAGGTGAGAGGGTGATCCCATGGGTGCTCCTTCTATTTGTTTGTATTTTGTCCATTATAGATGAAGTATGTGTTGGATAGGCAGTGGTTGGTCAGATCTAGGATGTGCTTGGGGGTTATATTTGTTTTGGATAGCTGTCAAGGCTTCTTTGATTGGCACTTGGGTGAAGAGGATATGACATCAAAGCTCACGGTAGGTCGCTGGGCTGTAAGTTTTGTTTCTTTATGATCTCTATGAACTGGAATGAGTTTTTACGTGTGAGTGATGGATTCTGCATAGGGCTGTAGTTGTTTGGCGAGAAATTTGGCTAGGTTTTGTAGAGGTGAGCCTATGGAGCTGACTATGGGTCTGAGTGGGGGTTCCTTCTTTGTGTATCTTGGGAGGCCGTGAGCTTAGGGCATCTGGATGATTTCTCTCTGGGAATGATTCTTTGTTGGATTTCTTCGCTGATGGGGAGGCTTTTATTTTGGATCTAGTGGTTTTCTAGGTAGGTGGTGGGGTCTGTTTTAGGGGCTTGTATGCAGGGTCTTGGAGTAGGTTGGTTAATTTGGTTTGGTAGTCAGATGTGTTCATAACCACCGTGGCGTTGCCCTTGTCTGCTGGTAGGATTATTATGCTGGTATCTTTTTCAGGTTAAGTAGTGCTGTCTGTTCCTCTTTGGGTAAGTTGCTTTTGGGTGGCTTGCTGCTGCAGAGGATGTTGGTGATTTCAGTCTGATTTTGTTAGCGTCATCGGGGTTGATTTTGGTCAGGCTGGTTTCAACTCCGCATATAATGGTCTCAGTGGGGATGTATTTTGGGAGTGACTGCAAAGTTGAATCCTTTGGAAAGGACATCGGTTTCAGCTTTGGTGAGGATCCTATCTGAGATGTTATGCACTGTTTGTTTCATGTGTTGCTGTGAGGGTGGAGGGGTTTGAAATGGCTAATGTTGCAGCTGCGGTCTGGCTTCTGGTCCTTGGTCTTGCTTCATGATCAGTGTGGGTTTGGGTCTGCTTTCTGGGTGGATGTGTGGTGGTGACATCCTGTGTGGACCTCGTAAGTATGGGTCTGGTGTCATTCCTCGTGTTAGGGACTCGTTTGTCAATAAGGGCAGGTTTCCAAATGGCTGGTAGGCGGGAGGTATCATCTTGTTTGTTCATGCTGTGTGGGCGTTTTGCTATCTCAATGACGGGTTTTGGGACCCAGAGAGATGGCATGCATTGAAAAAGAACCTATGGGATTTTTAGATAAACAATTTTTAAGGGTGGAGGGTAAAAGCGGGTATCGGAAACCCGTTGGGGAGAGCCAGTTCTTGCTTACAGGCAAATTGTATTTCTTTGGGTTATCTGATAACTGCAACCAGAACTGCATGGTTTTTCCTTTGTCAGGTTTTGACTCATTCATTGCAATCTCTCCATTAATGGTTTGGTAAAAATGCTTTAAGCTGGAGATTCTGCCTATAGTATACCTTATTACTGTTGCTATTGTTGTTGTTTATCCCATCTTTTTAAATATATATATAGGTCTTTGGTTGTTCGGGTTTTCTCCGTGTAAAATTGGAAGTGTCTTGGCGGCGTTTCGTGAAGTCTCATTCGTCATCTTCAGGCTTCAACCGTGCTTCTGGGAGCAATGTGTGATCGCAGCTGTTTCTTCCTTTTAACTGCTAGTGGGGTTTGAACTGATTGGGTGGGAGCTTGGCTGTGCTCTGATTGGATGGGGTTTTTGTGCTCTGATTGGCTGGGGGTATGTCCTGTTTGGGTGGGGACTTGATTGTGCTCAGAATAGTCTGAGTTGCAGGGGGATTTGAGCTGGTGAGCTGCATTGCTGTTGTTTGGCTTCGTGTTCGTGGTCGTGCTGCATCTTCATAGTGGGTGTCAGTCTGCTGCATGTATGGATTGGAGGGGTTTGAAATGGCTAATGTTGCAGCTGCGGTCTGGCTTCTGGTCCTTGGTCTTGCTTCATGATCAGTGTGGGTTTGGGTCTGCTTTCTGGGTGGATGTGTGGTGGTGACATCCTGTGTGGACCTCGTGAGTGTGGGTCTAGTGTCATTCCTCGTGTTAGGGACTCGTTTGTCAATAAGGGCAGGTTTCCAAATGGCTGGTAGGTGGGAGGTATCATCTCGTTTGTTCATGCTGTGTGGGCGTTTTTCTATCTCCATGGCTTCTCTGATTATTCTGTTGTTAAAGTGTTCAGTTTTGGCGATAGTTCTGGTCTTTTTAAAGTCAATATCATGTCCTGTGGCTTTAAGGTGTTGGACCAGGGAAGAAGTTGGTTCCTCTTTTTTGACTGAGTTCTTGTGTTCTTCAATGTGTGCACTTATTCTTCTGTTGGTTTGTCCAATGTATGTGGTGGGGCAGGTGGTGCATGGGATTTCATATACTCCTTGATTTTCTAACTCAATTTTGTCTTTGGGGTTTCTTAGGATGGTGGATATTTTTTGGTTTGTGCAGAATGCTGTCTTGATGTTGTGTTTGTGGAGGATCTTGCTGATTCTGTCTGTGGTGCCTTTTATATATGGGAGGAGGGCTGTGCCATTTTCTTGTTCTCTGTCTTGGATTTTAGTGGGGTTTGAACTGATTGGGTGGGAGCTTGGCTGTGCTCTGATTGGCTGGGGTTTTTTTGTGCTCTGATTGGCTGGGGGTGTGTCCTGTTTGGGTGGGGGCTTGGTTGTGCTCAGTTTAGTCTGTGTTGCAGAGGGATTTGAGCTGGTGAGCTGCATAGCTGTTGTTTGGCTTTGTGGTCGTGCTACATCTTCATAGTGGGTGTCAGTCTGCTGCATGTATGGATTGGAGGGGTTTGAAATGGCTAATTTCACGGGAGAAAACCCGAACAACCAAAGACCTACATACAAACACCCGTGAAAACCTCAGAAAACAAATATATATGTGTGTGTGTGTGTGTGTGTGTGTGTGTGTGTGTGTGTGTGTGTATGTTTTCTGAGGTTTTCGCGGGTGTTTGTATGTAGGTCTTTGGTTATTCGGGTTTTCTCCCGTGTAAAATTGGAAGTGTCTTGGCGATGTTTCGACGAAGTCTCATTCGTCATCTTCAGGCTTCAGCTTCGTGCTTCTGGGAGCAGTGTGTGATCGCAGCTGTTTCTTCCTTTTTAACTGCTAGTGGGGGTTTGAACTGATTGGGTGGGAGCCCGGCTGTGCTCTGATTGGATGGGGTTTTTTTTGTGCTCTGATTGGCTGGGGGTATGTCCTGTTTGGGTGGGGACTTGATTGTGCTCAGAATAGTCTGAGTTGCAGGGGGATTTGAGCTGGTGAGCTGCATTGCTGTTGTTTGGCTTCGTGTTCGTGGTCGTGCTGCATCTTCATAGTGGGTGTCAGTCTGCTGCATGTATGGATTGGAGGGGTTTGAAATGGCTAATGTTGCAGCTGTGGTCTGGCTTCTGGTCCTTGGTCTTGCTTCATGATCAGTATGGGTTTAGGTCTGCTTTCTGGGTGGATGTGTGGTGGTGACATCCTGTGTGGACCTCGTGAGTGTGGGTCTAGTGTCATTCCTCGTGTTAGGGACTCGTTTGTCAATAAGGGCAGGTTTCCAAATGGCTGGTAGGCGGGAGGTATCATCTCGTTTGTTCATGCTGTGTGGGCGTTTTTCTATCTCCATGGCTTCTCTGATTATTCTGTTGTTAAAGTGTTCAGTTTTGGCGATAGTTCTGGTCTTTTTAAAGTCAATATCGTGTCCTGTGGCTTTAAGGTGTTGGACCAGGGAAGAAGTTGGTTCCTCTTTTTTGACTGAGTTCTTGTGTTCTTCAATGTGTGCACTTATTCTTCTGTTGGTTTGTCCAATGTATGTGGTGGGGCAGGTGGGGCATGGGATTTCATATACTCCTTGATTTTCTAACTCAATTTTGTCTTTGGGGTTTCTTAGGATGGTGGATATTTTTTGGTTTGTGCAGAATGCTGCCTTGATGTTGTGTTTGTGGAGGATCTTGCTGATTCTGTCTATGGTGCCTTTTATATATGGGAGGAGGGCTGTGCCGTTTTCTTGTTCTCTGTCTTGGATTTTAGTGGGGGGTTCTTTTTGGATTAGTTTGGTAATCTTATTTCTCTGGAATCCATTGGATGTTAGTACGTTAGTGAGAGTGTGTAGTTCGGTTTTTAGGTGTTGTTCATCAGCTAAGCATTTTGTTCTGGAGATGAGTGTCTTGGCTACGGAGTTGATCTGTGCTGGGCGGTGGTGTGAGAGTGTGTGCAGATAGCGGTTTGTATGTGTTTTCTTCTGGTAGATGGTGTGTCCTAGGAGCCATTGGGTTTCCTGTAGACTAAGACATCTAGGAAGGGAAGTTGGTTGTTAACTTCTGTTTCCATGGTGAACTGTATTTTGGGGTGTAGGCTATTGAGGTGTGTGAGGAAGTTGTCAAGTTTTTCTTTCCCGTGTGGTCAGATTATGAAGGTGTCGTCTACGTATCTGACCCAGAGTTTGGGTTTGTGATCAGATTTTTCTAGAGCTTGGGTTTCAAAGTGTTCCATGTAGAGGTTGGCAATGACAGGTGAGAGGGGTGATCCCATGGGTGCTCCTTCTATTGGTTTGTATTTTTGTCCATTATAGATGAAGTATGTGTTGGATAGGCAGTGGTTGGTCAGATCTAGGATGTGCTTGGGGGGGTTATATTTGTTTTGGAACAAATAGAACCCCCCCAAACAAATAGAACCCCCCACTAAAATCCAAGACAGAGAACAAGAAAACAAAGACCTACATACAAACACCCGAGAAAACCTCAGAAAACATATATATATATATATATATAACATAACATATGGTGAAATGGATAAGTAAGGTAGGTAAAAACATGGCAGCATATTTTTCTACATTGCAGACATTTTTAAAAGGCAAATGGGTTGCTTATTCCAGAAGAAAATATAATCCAGTATGTTTCCATAAATATTCAGGCTATATTGGGTATTTTAAGAGCTTTTTGCAGAAAATATAGGGTTCTTCCTGTTTTATGGAATTGTACTTTTTAAAGCACTATATAAACTTACTGACATTTTAAATACTGGAACAGATTTTATGGCTATATGTTAATAGGAACTTCAAACCATTCATAGCGCTAATTAAATTTTATATATTATACATATTGCATTACATTACATTGGACTGAATTGTATTACATTATATTTCTACACCAATGAATTTACCAAGACTCACAGCAGGTTCCAGTTAACCATGAAACATATATAATACAATAATTAAAAACATCAACAATAAATATAATTAAAATAATTAACAAAAATCTAATTACATGAAGTAATTCATGTAATTACATGAAGTGATAAGCTATTAAAATCAACCAAGAAACATAACAATAAAAATAAAATCAACCATCAAACATAATAAAAATAGCATGGATGGTAAAAATCAATCAATAAACATGATCTGAAAGAGTTCTGTTTTTGTTTTGTTTCTTTTTAAACATCCTTTCAGAAGATGTTAAACTTATTTGTAAAGGAAACAGTGCTCCCTGGTCCTGGACCCTGCACATAATCGAAGTCAGAAATGAACAGTAGCCTTTTCCAAGGTGATTGGATAAAACAGGTTGAATATGGTCCTGCAAACACCTAGATTCGAAACCATTTAGGCTTTACAAAATTTAAGTGCTGTCAAAATCAGCACTTTGAATTGCATCCAGAAATTTAATGGTAGCCACTTTAGAAATCACAGCACTGATGTTTTTTGTTGCCAGTAGCCATTACCTTCCAGCAATTGGACTGCTCATTTTACACCTATTTCAGTGTCCAATTATTTTTTAAAAGCAGCCTTGTGTAGAATGTACTAGAGTAATGTAAACACAAAGTAATGAAGGGTTCAGATAGGGCCACAACATAGAAAGGACCTCTTAGCCCCAACCTTTACCTACCCATCAGGTTGTAGCTGTGAGTGTGAGTCCAGGAAGACTCTCAAGTCACAGACCTGCTGCCTCTGAGAAATGCCACTGGCACAAACTGAGAATTAAATTGAACAACCAGAAACTTTGACTTGCTTAGGTTGAATTTCACATCCAAATATTCATAGCCGCCATTCACTGCAACCAAATTTTCATGACATAATTGGCATAGCACAGTGTGATGATGTACAGTCAGGTATGATTTGCTACTCACGATACCACATCCCAAAATGACTTCTAGCAGTTCCATACAGAATTTAAATAATGGGGAGTAAGGGATTAAAACATGCAGTATGCCACAAGCAGAAAGAGGCCTGACCTCTCCTTCCCTGGCCACCATTTGGAAATGCTCACCAAGGAAGGTGTGGGCTTATTGCAAAATAGTGCCCAATTCCCATCTTTCAGGTAATTCAGAGGTATGTTATGGTTGATAGTACTGGAAACTGCTGAAAGCTCTAACAGGACCAAAAGGAATACACTGCCCACATCCAAATGCCAACAAGTGCCCTCCAGCAATGAGGCAAATGCTAGTATAGTGCCCAATGAAATGGATCCAAATAATCTGCTCCCTGAATCAATAACCTTTCTTAAAAAGAGAAGGTTAGAGGCAGGCTGATAGTAATTAAATGTGGCCAGATCAAGAGACTCCCTGAAGAGGTATGCTACAGCCTCTTCCAAGACCACAGATACCACTTCAATCCATCAGGCAATGAAGCACTAACAGGTCCTTGGATCTAGTCAGATGAGACCTTGCACAAATTGTTAGGCAACTTTTAGTTTAGTTTAGTTTAGTTTAGTTTAGTTTAGTTTAGTTTAGTTTAGTTTAGTTTAGTTTAGTTTGCAACTAACACATTCCAATCAATCCCTACATCCAGATTACAGCAGGCATTCATGCCATATTCATTTATTCAGTCAGTCAATCAGTTACACACATGTGTACCACATATCAGGTACATAGAAATCAGCCATTGTTGCTGTTAATTGTAAAAATGAGATAATATCTATCACCTGGAGCGCTAGAGATATGCTCAACAGAAAAGAATTTTCATTATCTGTAGCTGTTATCAGCAAACAGGCACAGAACTTCCTAGAGCTTTTGGAAACAATACTATGGTTAATCAGAACTGACAGGCCCCAAGGCAAAGGCCTTAGGTTCTTCCAGTCTTAATCCTTTTATGCACATAACAGAGTACAGATGGGAAATAAGACAAATTATCCATCCTGTATTCTATACCATGAAAAAAGATGGTGGATGGGAAAAATGTATCAGGTACATGCTTACCTAATGGGGTATTGGTAACCCTATATGAAGCTGCTAGTTAACTGTTCACAGATGTTATAAAAGACACAATCATAATGTAGGCTCAACTTGGGGCTCATACCCATGATTGGTCATATTCGGTTTTTGTCTTTCTTCTATTACCAAAGCTGCAGGTGTAACCTTCTGGAGCTCCTCAGTAGATCAAAAGGCCTATTAGAATTGATGCACAGCGAGAGACCACTCAAGAAGCAATCACATCAAGAATTCAGATTGAGTCTTATTGTCAGTGGCTAATCAGTGAAACTCTCTGAAAATCATTGGGAATATCCCCCAACACCCACCAGAATCCATAAGGCCTTTATGGTAGACCATTCAAATTGAATTGTTTCTCCTGCAGAGGTCCCAGGTATGTCCTGCAGACATTATCAAAACCAGGAACTGATCAGACCAGGCAAAGAGCTAAGATAAATGTCTCCATTTCCAGATCATTAATCAACTAATCTGATGCAAACACAAAGTCTTCAGTTGAATTGCCAATATTTATGAAGCCCAAGATTATTTGATTTAAGCCCGATTGCCATAGACATCATGAATGTGCAAGCCCACCCAGATCATCCAGCATTAGAAGATGATAGAATTGTGCTGTGTTCCCCTGAAAATAAGACCCTGTCTTATATTTTTTTGAACCCTGAAATAAGCCTTATTGCTATGCACTCAAAAGCCTGATTGGGCTTATTATCAGGGGATGTCTTATTTTGGGGGAAAGTAATATCAGCTCTAAAATCAGATCAAGAAGCTTTGTCTAGAATTTATGAAATACATTTATTTATTTATTTATTTTAGAAATGTATGTAAATATTATACTAATGTATATAATGCAAATATTATTTTTGTGACATTTCTATATTATTACGTACTCTGCATTTATCTCTTTATACGCAAAAAAAAATATTGTATGTACATCTTGCATTGACAAGAAACTATTATCATTTTGTGTTAGAGAACCTTTTTTTAAAGAAGTAATACCTTTCCAAGTAGGAAGCTTCTCTAATTTTCCAGGATCCAGATCTGTATAGGATTTGTAATCTGCAGTTCAGAATGGATAACTTATTTATCTGATGAAAAATGGAGCTTTAATCATCATACATCATATATACAATCATCAAGAATGGGAACAGAGATAACATTGAAGCATTAGCTCCGACCCTTAGTGTGAAATATTATGGGAAGGCTGGGAAGAAATGGAAGAAAAATCAAACACGAAGAGTCAAGAGACAAGGTAAGTCAGTTGGTAGCTCATCTCATAAACAGCAATTTAGCCCAAAGGGAGAGAAACCTGAGAAAACTTTCCAATTATTAGTGATTGGGTTGGAAATTCCACCTAGAAGTTCCAAGATGCAATATTTATTCCAGGCTAGGGAGCAAGACAGGATGAATTAAAATGGAGAAATATGTATCTTTATATATACATATGCATGTGCATGCTTGCCTTATTGTTTACTGTATTTTTCTATGAATTTTATTTATTTTATATGTTGACGCTATATTAGCGACTGAGTGATAAATTTGTTGTTAGAGTTTCTAATTTTATGTAAACCACTACAGAGAAAGAGATCAGAAAATGACTTTCCTCATTGAGTCAGGGAATTTATTGATAATAAATATGAATGAATGAATGAATGAATGAATGAATGAATGAATGAATGAATGAATGAATGAATGAATGAATGAATGAATACTATTAGTACAAAGAGGGGCATGATTTTCACCAATGTCCCCCTCCCCTACAACTCTCCTGGCTTACCTCACTTAGGTTCTGCTTCACTTAGGTTCACTTAGGTTCTTAACTCTCTTAGGTTCTTAACCTCACTTAGGTTCTGTGCATGTCCAAGATGGACGACTAATCGGCTCTCGGAGTGGCAAGGCTGCACTGTCTCCGTCTGTAGATGCAGCTTGCGGACGTCCTGGGCTGCCTGGGTTTCCTGGCCGGGTGGTAGATCATCCCGGCAGCCACGAGAGGGGTTTTTCACCCCTGAGAGTTCCCTGGCTGCCGAGCACCATGCCAGGAGCTGAACGGCAGCGAAATGGAGGCAGCCATCTTTGTGCGGGGCGGGGCGGCGTTCCGGCCTACCCCAGCCTATTCTCCCGGCTGGCGTTTCGGCCTACATCGGCCTACTCCGGCCTACTCTCCCAGCAGCTTGGTTTCGAATTTTTTGCTGCAGGGGGGGGGTGACGGCAGCGATGGTAGTGACGAGGGTTTCACCCAGCTTCTACTCTTCGCTGGGAATGGCGGAAATACATTGTGGAGCCCCAGCGAGGTCCTTTATGGAACGGGGATCGCTGTGGGGGGGCATGGCCATGGCCGCGACGGTGATGGCGAGGACGTCTGCTATGGATTTGGACAGCGTCGGAGCCTTTCCGGCGGTGGAAACGGCAGTAGACTCTTTCCTCCTTGTTCCCCTTTCCTTGGACACTTTCTGGACTGGATGGACTGCCTCGGGCCGGGTCATTTCTGCTGTGATTCGGCGATGGACTATTTATTTCTCCGTGGATTTTCCTTTCTTCCCCCCCCCCCCCAGACTCAGGACTCTGACTTGGGGAGTTTAGATTCTGGAGCTAGTCTCCCCCCCCCTTTTTTTTTTGGAATTCTGGAGTGTGGATGGGGGTAGCTGGGGCTACCTTTTAGGATCACTATAAGATCATGCATGGGCTTCGGGTTAGCTTTTTGGCTAGTCCAGGTTGAGATCAGCCCTATCCTTGGTTCCTCCCCCTCCTCTCCTGCATACCCTTTTGGACGTGTGGTGTTTATAGGGGGAGGATGCTGGCACCGACTATTTTAACATCTGGAAAGAGGATTCCATGTGAGAAATGTCCATCGTTTTTACCATCTGTGGGTCTTATGTCATCGACCCAAATATGACTGCTTTACCATCTTCTACAGATGAGAGACACATTTCATCTATGCGCCATTTATGCCTGATTCGAGATATGATTTATTCTTCGGCTGAACTCCATCATCTGCGAGGGTCCTCCGCTTCGCAGAAATGGCCCTCCACATTATCGAGGGCCTATCTCAATGACGGGTTTTGGGACCCAGAGAGATGGCATGCATTGAAAAAGAACCTATGGGATTTTTTAGATAAACAATTTTTAAGGGGTGGGAGGGTAAAAACGGGTATCGGGGGAAACCCGTTGGGGAGGGAGCCAGTTCTTGCGATTGCTCACGGCGATATTTCATCAGGTCCAGAGGTACAGGGGAAGCTTCTCGTTCCAATTCCAGAGGGTTGTTCCATCAGTACGGTAAGTGGGAGAGGCAGATATGGCGGAAGTGGGGGGCCGTATCATGTTCAGGGGGTGCGCACTCGCTGTTTAAAAGCGATTGCGCGCTTTGGTCCCTCAGACTTTTCCCGTTCCCCGAGTGGCCAGTCTCCTCAGGGCTTGGACCTTCGGCTGATGTTATGCAATGCCAGGTCTGTAGTAAATAAAGCCCCCCTGATTTATGATCTTACACAGGGGGGGGCTGTGGACCTTATGGGCATTTCGGAGACTTGGTTGGGCATTGAAGGAGGGTTGCCCCTGGTGGAGATGTGCCCACCGGGTTTCCAGGCATTTCATCAGCCGAGGGCCCAAGGTAGGGGTGGAGGGTGGCGGTGGTTATTAAAGAGAGTCTAGAGCCGATGGAGGCCACTGTACCTCAGATAGCCGGTTGTGAATCCCTTTACGTGAAGTGGGGGCATAGGGTGCAGGTGGGCTTGTTGATCGCGTACCTGGCTCCTTGCTGCATGACAACAGCCCTGCCCGAGTTGCTGGAGATGATAGCCGGGATGGCGGTTGATACCCCTAGGCTTATGGTCGTGGGGGACTTCAACCTGCCATCAGTCGGTATGTCATCAACGGTGGCTCGGGAGTTCATGGCCTCCATGACGGCCATGGACCTGACCCAATTAGTTGACGGCCCCACCCACGTTGAGGGAAACACACTGGATCTGATTTTTGTCTCTGGACAGTGGTTGAGTGATCTGGAAGTACGAGAATTAGTCACTGAACCTTTGTCATGGTCAGATCACTCTCTCCTTCGTCTGGACTTTCGGACCACCGCTTAACACCGCAGGGAGACGGGACCAATGCGTTGGTTCCGTCCCAGGTGACTGATGTACCCGGAGAGGTTCCTGATGGAGCTTGGGCCGTTCCCTGGCGATCTGGCCCACGGCTCGGCCGAGGAGCTTGTTGCGGCCTGGGAACAGGCCGCGGCAGGAGCCTTGGACCATGTCATGCCTTTGCGGCCTCTGACCCGGCGTAGGTCTCAACCAGCTCCTTGGTTCTCCGAGGAGCTGAGGGAGATGAAGCGCCGGAGAAGACACCTAGAGAACGCTTGGAGGTCCAGCCGTTCTGAAGCTGACCGTACACTAGTTAGGTCTTTCACCCAGACCTATCTAGTGGCATTGAGGGAGGCCAAGTGGGCCTATGTTTCTACCCTCATTGCGTCAGCAGAGAACCGCCCAGCCTCCCTGTTTAGGGTGACTCGCCCCCTCCTCCACCAGGGGGGGTACGATGATCCCTTACAGGGTTGTGCTGAAAATTTCAGCAGGTATCTGTTTGACAAAATCGCTCAGCTTCGGGACGGTCTGGACCAAAATTGGGTAGTTTCGGGCGAGGTGACGGAGGCTAGTCGTGTTGAGACCATCTGGGAGGAGTTTGATCCTGTGGCTCCCGAGGACATGGACGGGTTGCTGGGACGGCTGAATGCCACCACATGTTTATTGGACCCGTGTCCCTCCTGGTTGGTGCTGGCCACCCGGGAGGTTACACGAGGCTGGCTCCAGGGAATTGTCAATGCTTCCTTGGGTGAGGGTGTTGTTCCCACCGCCTTGAAAGAGGCGGTGGTGAGGCCCCTCCTCAAGAAGCCCTCCCTGGACCCAGCTGTTTTGGGTAACTATCGTCCAGTCTCCAACCTTCGCTTTGTGGCGAAGTTTGTTGAGAGTGTGGTGGCACATCAGTTACCCCAGTACCTGGATGAATCTGTCTATCTAGACCCGTTCCAGTCCGGTTTCCGACCCGGGTACAGCACGGAGACAGCTTTGGTCGCGTTGGTGGATGACCTCTGGAGGGCCCGGGATAGGGGTTATTCCTCTGCCCTGGTTCTCCTAGATCTCTCAGCGGCTTTTGATACCATCAACCATGGTATCCTGCTGCGACGTTTGGGGAGTTTAGGAGTGGGAGGCACCATGTTTCGGTGGTTCTCGTCCTATCTCTCCAACCGATCACAGACGGTGTTGGCAGGGGGGCAGAGATCGACCTCGAGGCGCCTCCTTTGTGGGGTGCCACAGGGGTCGGTTCTCTCGCCTCTCCTGTTCAACATCTACATGAAGCCGCTGGGTGAGGTCATCAGTGGTTTTGGGGTGAGTTATCAACTGTACGCGGATGACACCCAGCTGTACATTTCCACCCCTGACCACCCCAATGAAGCTGTCGAAGTGTTGTCTCGGTGTTTGGAGGCCGTGCGGGTCTGGATGGGGAGAAACAGGCTCAAGCTCAACCCCTCCAAGACTGAGTGGCTGTGGATGCCGGCATCCCGGTACAGCCAGCTGCAACCGCTGCTGACTGTTGGGGGCGAATCATTGGCCCCAATGGAGAGGGTGCGCAATCTGGGTGTTCTCCTGGATGGACGGTTGTCTTTTGAAGATCATTTGGCGACCGTCTCCAGGAGAGCTTTTTGCCAGGTTCACCTGGTCCGCCAGTTGCACCCCTTTCTAGACCGGGATGCCTTATGTACGGTCACTCACGCCTTTGTCACTTCTCGCCTGGACTACTGCAATGCTCTCTACATGGGGCTCCCCTTGGGGAGCACCCGGAGGTTTCAGTTGGTCCAGAATGCAGCTGTGCGGGTGATAGAGGGAGCCACTTGTGGCTCCCATATAACACCAATCCTGCGCACTGGCTACCTGTGGTCTTCCGGGTGCACTTCAAGGTGTTGGTTATCACCTTTAAAGCGCTCCATGGCATAGGACCGGGATATCTTCGGGACCACCTTCTGCTACCACATGCCTCCCACCGACCGGTACGCTCCCATAGAGAGGGTCTCCTCAGGGTGCCATCAGCCAAACAGTGTTGGCTGGTGACCCCCAGGGGGAGAGCCTTCTCGAAGGAGGGCAGAGGTCAGCCCCGAGGCGCCTCACTTGTGGGGTGCCTCAGGGGTCGATTCTCTCGCCCCTCCTGTTCAACATCTATATGAAGCCGCTGGGTGAGATCATCAGTGGCTTCGGTGTGAGGTACCAGCTGTATGCTGATGATACTCAGCTGTACTTTTCCACACCGGGCCACCCCAACGAAGCTGTCAAGTGTTGTCTCGGTGTTTGGAGGCCGTGCGGGTCTGGATGGGGAGAAACAGGCTCAAGCTCAATCCCTCCAAGACAGAGTGGCTGTGGATGCCAGCATCCTGGTACAGTCAGCTGCAACCGCGGCTGACTGTTGGGGCAGTCATTGGCCCGATGGAGAGGGTGCGCAATCTGGGTGTTCTCCTGGATGAACGGCTGTCTTTTGAAGACCATTTGACGGCCGTCTCCAGGAGAGCTTTCTACCAGGTTCGCCTGGTTCACCAGTTGCACCCTTTCTAGACCGGGATGCCTTATGTACGGTCACTCACGCCTTTGTCACTTCTCGCCTGGACTACTGCAATGCTCTCTACATGGGGCTCCCCTTGGGGAGCACCCGGAGGTTTCAGTTGGTCCAGAATGCAGCTGTGCGGGTGATAGAGGGAGCCACTTGTGGCTCCCATATAACACCAATCCTGCGCACTGGCTACCTGTGGTCTTCCGGGTGCACTTCAAGGTGTTGGTTATCACCTTTAAAGCGCTCCATGGCATAGGACCGGGATATCTTCGGGACCGCCTTCTGCTACCACATGCCTCCCACCGACCGTGCGCTCTCACAGAGAGGGTCTCCTCAGGGTGCCATCAGCCAAACAGTGTTGGCTGGCGACCCCCAGGGGGAGAGCCTTCTCGAAGGAGGGCAGAGGTCAGCCCCGAGGCGCCTCACTTGTGGGGTGCCTCAGGGGTCGATTCTCTCGCCCCTCCTGTTCAACATCTATATGAAGCCGCTGGGTGAGATCATCAGTGGCTTCGGTGTGAGGTACCAGCTGTATGCTGATGATACTCAGCTGTACTTTTCCACACCGGGCCACCCCAACGAAGCTATCGAAGTGCTGTCCCGGTGCCTGGAAGCCGTACGGGTCTGGATGGGGAGAAACAGGCTCAAGCTCAATCCCTCCAAGACAGAGTGGCTGTGGATGCCAGCATCCTGGTACAGTCAGCTGCGACCGCGGCTGACTGTTGGGGGCGAGTCATTGGCCCCGATGGAGAGGGTGCGCAACTTGGGTGTCCTCCTGGATGAACGGCTGTCTTTTGAAGACCATTTGACGGCCGTCTCCAGGAGAGCTTTCTACCAGGTTCGCCTGGTTCACCAGTTGCGCCCCTTTCTAGACCGGGATGCCCTATGCACGGTCACTCATGCTCTCGTGACGTCCCGACTGGACTACTGCAATGCTCTCTACATGGGGCTCCCCTTGAAGAGCACCCGGAGGCTCCAGTTAGTTCAGAATGCGGCTGCGCGGATGATAGAGGGAGCCCCTCATGGCTCCCATGTGACACCTCTCCTGCGCAGACTGCACTGGCTACCTGTGGCTTTCCGGGTGCGCTTCAAGGTTTTGGTAACTATCTTCAAAGCGCTCCATGGCTTAGGGCCGGGTTATTTACGGGACCGCCTGCTGCTACCGAATACCTCTCACCGACCCGTGCGCTCTCACAGAGAGGGACTCCTCAGGGTGCAATCGGCTAGGCAGTGCCGGCTGGCGACGCCCAGGGGAAGGGCCTTCTCTGTGGGGGCCTCCACCCTCTGGAACGAACTTCCCCCAGGACTTCGTCAGCTTCCTGACCTCCGAACCTTCCGCCGCGAGCTTAAAACACATCTATTTATCTGCGCAGGACTGGATTAGATTTTAAAATTTAAATTGGTTTTAAATGGGTTTTATTATGTATATTGTTATTTTTAATTATTCGGCCATTTCTAATAAGTTTTTTAACTGATGTTTTATTTTGTATTTATATGTATATTTTTAGTTGGCTGTGAACCACCCTGAGTCCCTAGGGAGATAGGGCGGTATACAAGTACGAATAAATAAATAAATAAATAAATAAATAAATAAATAAATAAAAACCCTCTGGAATGAGCTTCCCCCAGGACTTCGACAACTTCCTGACCTCCGGACTTTTCGCCACGAGCTGAAGACGTACCTATTCTTCCGAGCAGGACTGGCTTAATAGGGGTTTTTAATTCGTTTTAAATGGGGTTTATTTTTATATTATGTATTTTATATTTAAATTTAGGCCATATGGAATAAGTTTTTTAAATAGTTTTTATTGTAATATATTGTATTGTTTTACTTGGCTGTTCACCGCCCTGAATCCTTCGGGAGAAGGGCGGTATAAAAATTATTATTATTATTATTATTATTATTATTATTATTATTATTATTATTATTATTATTATTATTATTATTACTACTACTACTACTACTACAAAATCTTGAAAACAGAAGTAAAACAGTATTTTTAGTAGAATAATGAAGACATCATGTGAAATGAATTTTTTATGATTATTTTCTCCCTGTTCTACCAATATAAACTTTCATCAGAAGACAAAAAAATGAGTTGGTTTATTCTCATGGTTTCTCTTTCTCACAGCAAGGTAGTCTACATAAATCAACATAAACATGGACAAATAAGACTCTATCAAAAAATTACCAAGTGCTGTCAAGGAATACAGAGTAACCAGCTGTGAGATGTGAGATTGGGAATCAATATTTGAGAATTGAAAAACCAAGATTTGTTTGAAATACATATTCTGAGCAACATGACCAGCTGAGGACAGTTTGACTAGCCGCTGTGATTGTAGAAATTAAAAAAAAAATCAGTCTAAAAAGGAATTTACAAGATTCATCAACAGCAAAATACCCTCTATGGAAACTTTATGTTTCAGATCTCTTCTATTTCCCCTCATTTCTTTAGAACATATTTATGGGGTGCGCAACTGGTTGGGTTAGCAAAATGAAACTAAAAATCCCCCTTCTTAAGTTGATGGATAGCTCCCTCAAGAAGAGCTTTGATGTTTCTCTTTATTCTTCTTTCCTCTTGTTTTAAAGTGTTTTTTTTTTATTTCTGTCAGCAGAAAGAAAGTGTTTCCCCACAACCCCAGGAAAGCTGTGACAGTCCTACAGTGATGGTTGAGCAAGTCTTGGAATGTGCAGAAATGGATAAACTTACAAAGGAGAGACAAGAAAAAGAGGAAACAGAATATTATATAGTGTGGGAGAAATGGTACGAATGGCTAGAGGAGAGAGATAAAAGGCAAGGAAAGATCAAATAAGGAAGATATAGGAGTAGAAATGTAACAACAAATAAGAGGAAACAAAAAAATGTAGTTTGTAGAAATGAAATTGTGTACACTGATATTTATATGTATAAATGTAAATAAATTAATATTAGACTTGTACATTGATACATTGAAATAGGGGAGAAAAAAATGGACAAGTAAGAAATATCTAACTGTTGTGAAATTGTTGGAAAGAAATTATTGTTTAAAGATTCTTTTTTGTTTTTTTGAAAAATGTTTAGGAGAATTATTTTCATCCTACTCCTAACTCTCCTATTGGCAGAGAAGTGGGGGAAAAAACTTTTGAACCATCACTTCATGGAGGAACAGGTCTCTGATTCCAAAACAACACTTCCTTTTCTCCCACAACTTATTGCAAGCATTATCACCCATCTTTGCCCCCCTAATTTCTGGTCAAACACTTGCAAATTGTATGTGTGAGGTGGGGTGGGCGGAATGTCTGTATTTTCAAGTCAGTGTTGAATCCTGTCAATTCTGTAGTTTTTCTTGGCAAGATTTTCAGAAGTGGGTTGCCATTGCCTTCTTTTCAGGGCTGAGAGAAATGACTGGCCCAAAGTTGCCTTTGTGTCCAAAGTGGACACAAAAAATGCATGGTCTCTCATTTTCTAGTTTGATGCCTTAACATCTAAGCCAAACTGGCTCTCGATCCCATTTTATGCTATATAATTCATAGCTGCTGAGTGATATAAGAAGTCCAAAGAAATGTTTACCTAGTTACAATAATCTTCATTAAATAATAAAAGAGAAGGGGCTTATTTTTGCAGAATAATTGATTGATTGATTGATCTTCAGACGGATTTGTCTTTGTATACATTAGTTTTATATTTAATATTTAATTTTTCTTAGTTACTGGCAAGATTCCCTCCTTAGAATCATTTTTCATCTCTTTTTTAGTCTCCTGGTACATTGGCTAGATTATGACAGCATTTTATATATTTTTTTGTTAGAACATCAAGAATTTTACATTTAAGTTTTTTAAAACTTCCAGGGGATACCATCTGGACCCAATCACTATTATTATTTTGTTTTAGTTTCCTAAAACTTCATCATTTCTCTTTTCTATTTGTCTCACATCGCCAGATTCCCTTTCTAAAATGTTAATTCAGATATGGGTATTTGCCCAATTTTTTCTGCACTGAAGAAACATATGCACACAAAAACCTTCTTTAGTACTTTCTTTTTTATCCAACATGTTGTCTCCCCAGTTGGCTTTTTATTTCTGAAGTGTTTGGGGTTTTTTTATACAGTTCCTAATTTTGTTATACCAATTTGCTTCACAGAATTATTCCTAATATTGTTTTTCTTACCCTTTCTCTTTTCCTCATATAGGAAAAGCCTTCAATTTTCTGAAATAACTTTTTTTCAAAATCCCTTCAGCTGGTGTTTCTGGCCATATATTCCACACCTGTGTGAAGAATACTGTATTATGCCATTATCTTCTATCATTTGTTATATAACTACTTCAAAACAAATGACGATGCTTAGGGAAAGTTTTCCTTGCTGCCATATATATTGTCAGGAACATTTTAAATGACAACTATTTTTTTTCTTTCCTTCTTCTACATGCCTAATTCTATGGGTATATCTCTTAGTTCAACGTTAACTTCCTGCAAATATCCCTTACCTCAGCCTTAACTTCCTATGATCATCTCTTCCTTCAAATTTTACTTTTTATTAATATGTCTTCCTTTAACCTTAATTTCCTATTAATATCTCTTACCTCAGTTTAATTTCCTGTTAATATCTCTTACCTCAGAAGTTTAACTTGCTGTTAATATATTTTACCTCAAGTTTAACTTCCTGCAAATATCTCTTACCTCAGAAGTTTAGCTTCCTGTTAACATCTGTTACTTTAACTTCCCATGAATATCTATTTCAACTTTCATTGGGTGGATACTGTATTAGAACAGAAATAAATTATGTAATGAGAACAATATATTTAACGGCAATAATAGAATTCACTATTAAAATCATTGGCCAATAGTGTCAGACAAGCTCTTTTCTCTTTAGGATTGGGCAGGATTGAACATCCTTATAGATTGTAAAGGCATCCTCACTTATTTGACAGGGAGGAGAAGTTGCCTTCTTTTATGACCTGCAGTCACTCTGGATGGTCTTTCGCCAAGGGATCCATTTCATTCTCTCTCCATCCCAGGCTGCTGCCTGTAATAATATATCCCTGTAATAATGTATGTATGTATGTATGCCCTTGATTTGGCAAAACAATCATTTACTCTCTGAAACGGGGAGTGATGCTAGTTCGCCTCCTCATGGTAGACCCTGGATAGTACGGAAGTGTGAACCAAACGGCCAGCAACAATTGGCAGCCAAACTACATTGAAGAATTGGCAGTTAATGACAGTTGGCAGTCAGACATCTTTGTAGAACACCTGGCTCTCTAAATACATGGCAACAGATAAACAACATCAAGAGCTTACATCGGCCCAATGTCTGATTTTTTCAACATAGACCACACTGTCCTTGAATAGCTGGGTGGACTGGACATTAACATTTGAACTACTATAAGTCCATGTATTTGCTATACTCCAAATAAATACACTCTCTGAAATGATTTTGTCCTTTTTTTCCAATTTATAGAACAACCCCATCAACAAAGCAGTAAATCCCTCTATTCCAGACTCCTAATTTCTTTGTGTTTTGTGCTGCTTGACTGGCATGAAATCTGTGAGATTGGTAAAATTATCCATTCTATAGGTTGCCATTATTTTATTAGCTGGCGGGCATCTATGCGGGCCCTTCCTTCCTCAGTATAAAAGTATGCAATTTGCCAGTTGTATAACATTTTAAATGTCTTCAAAAGTACATTCGTCATATCCCTGTTCTACAGGAGACGGTACTTTTAATGTATAATTTTATTCAGGAATTTGACTGAATAACTTATTATATAATTATAACAGAGACAAACAAAAGTATTTATTTTACCTGCTGAGAATAGTGAAGGTATTATATACGCTTACATAATGTTTTGCGAGACCTTGAAAAATCAGTTCAATAAAGGAGAAATGTTCAATGGTGCCAGATTTCTGTTTCCATAGAAGATTAAGATTGCATTCAAATGAAAATACTTCACATACTTGGTTGGAGGGCCTGAAACTGGCATGCTTATCCTCAACTTCCATTTTAAAGCTTCTGAATACAAGGACACCTAGAATTATTCTGTTTTCCATCCATTTACTCACTCTGGATCTAATATAAATCACACAACATGCAAAAGGCCATTATGAATCCTAGAATTTTTGTTCAAAGGTAATACTGTTACAGCATATTATTATACCTATTATAGAAGTATAAGATTTCCAAATCCTTGAAGCACATACTGGTTCTCTTCTTTCTTGTTGGACTACCCAAAATGGTCATGTGAGAAGGGTGATTCATATCTCCTTAACTCACAGCAGAGACAAAATACTTTTGGGAAAGGGAATATTTAATTTCATCCTCTGATTTTATTACTTATCTTGGTTTTCTCCAAGAATAGTCCTAGTCTGTAGTATTCTTTCTTCCTCTTTGTTATCAACCAAAGTTATCCTCTACATACTGGACAAGCAGATGGGGATGTCGCCACAGTTAACCTCATCTTCTCCTCCCCTTTAATTGGAATATTGCACCTTTACCTGTATTACTGATGTAAGCCTTCCCAATTATATATAGTGGGCTTTTACAAGACACAGAGTACAGCAACGATACATAGGAGTTTATACATATACAGCTATCATGCTATTTCTTCATGGGATAAGCAAAACTATTCAAAGCAAACAAACAAAAACAATAAGAAATATGGAAACAATCCACTGTTCCCAGAAAAAGGTATAGAAACACATGTACATTCATGCCTCCAACCGACACATTTTTAATGTCACCACAATATTTTTTATGATTTTTCCATAGATTAAACAGCTAAGGGGATATATATATCTGTATCTTACTCCCTGTTACACATTAACCTATTTGCTAAACATTGCATTCTTTCTCACACGTACCTTACTCCCTGTTATACAAATCTTACAACATTCAGCAATCAATTTTGAATTCCATACTTATGCAAACTATACCCTCATGCATTTTACAATTCAGATCAATTCTATTTATCTGCTTTCTTTAAACTAGGGTAGGTTTACAAATAACCCTTGATCTACAACCACAACTGGGATCAGAATTTCCATCATAAAATGACTCCCAGTTGCTGTTAACCAAAAATAGTTAGTGAGTGCCTCTCACAGTCTCAAGGCTCAGTAAGGTGACTGCCTCCAACTCTCCCAATTCACCTATACCCCTCACATCTCTGTCTTTTTGACTGCCATGCACCCTGTTTTATGGGGTAGAACCAGTGGTGGGATTCAAATAATTTAACAACTGATTCTCTGCCCTAATGATTTCTTCCAACAACCAGTTCACCAAACTGCTCAGAAAGTTAACAACAGGTTCCCCCAAAGTGGTATGAACTGGCTGAATCCCATCACTGAGTAGAACTACTTGGAAGGAAGGTGTGGGATGGACGATTTGTGATTTTCTGGTAACTAAAATGGCTGATGATCATGGGAAAACAATTTGTTTGAACTGAGGTACCTGGATACTCAACTGCTTTGAAACTCTTTGAATTTTCGCATTTTGATGCAAAAATTTTGTACTAATCGTTTATCTGGTACTTAACTCAAGAGCTAGAACTTGTCAGTGTCAGCTGCCTTGTTCACATCTATAGATCCCGAATTAGCCAAAGAATCCATGACCACATTGCTTCACATGTAAAACATTAAAACAACAGCAAAGAACTCAAGCAAGATTTTAACTAAGAAACTATAACTAGGTAAAAGAGACAGTATTAATTTGAAAGATAAAGGTTTTGGCAAAAGTGTTTTTGACATTACATGAAATTAATTAATTAACAGACCAGATTTCCTGGGAAGGTTGATTGTTTGATATCAAAAGGAAAAGATCATCATTGCAAGTTACGAAATAAAAAGGTAAGTGCTGTATGAGACAGATTGTGTCATTACAACTATGAAAGACAGAGTGGACCAAAGCCTTAATGGTAAAGAGAAAGTGAACAAGGCAAAAAAGCGGGATGCTTGTTTTTAATTTCAGTTTTGTAACCAATTTACTTCCATTTTTATTTACTGGATTATAAATGAATTTAAAAATGGCAATCACCAGAAAAGCTGCAAATCAGGGTGAAGAGGTTCATTAGAGAAACTGCCAGAAAAGGGAAATAGTCCAGAAATATAAAAATATACATATATTTATAAATATATAAATATTAAAAAATTGAAGAGTTGCAAAAGAAGTTATCTATCAAATATGTTAAAAGTAAGTTTGTTATGTTTTAAGAGAGAATGGAAAAGAGATTTTAAAAAATGAAATAGGAGATGAAAGAGTCACAAAAACATTGAACATCTATAAGTCCCCTTTCAGGAGAAGTTAAACAAATTAATGACAAGTGGAAATTTTAGAAAGTAAAACAGGAATAATAAGCAGAGAGATAGAAAAAAGATTTAGACAACCTGGTGTAGCTTAAATTTAGAGGGGAAAAAATCTGTATGAGATTCAAAGCAATTGTAAAGGATCCTGGGTGGTGTACAATAACATTTATGACTTTCACAAACAGTTAAAGAAAGAAGGCTACCTTTAGTTTCTGGTGAAGGGCATAGAGTATCTCAATGGCTAACCAGATCATACATATGGGAAGCAGGCAAAGCAAGTATTAGTCAATAGATTAGTATGATGGTCAAAGTCATCAGTCTGGAGACCACACAAAATACAAAAACTGAGTTACCTTGTAAAGCCAATGGAGGGGCAACTGGCATTATTCAAGCTTCTTTTATTTTTCAAATAATAAATGTCTGAGATATATTTTATTTATTTTAAATATTTAGATACCTGCCCATCATATATCAAACTCCATGCAAGTCCCAATCAGCAATTAATACAATATTAATAATAAAAGTACATTTATATAAAAGTATATTTATAAATATATTAAAAACATACACATTAAAAACCTGGCACCAAAGTTAAATTTCTGGCATATGATTAATATAATCATAAAATATCGATATACAACAAGGAAACACAGTTTCAGTGCCAAATGTCTCAATTTGTTCAAGAGTCATGGGCCTGGATGGATTTATCTGGCATGGATTTTCTTTCAGTTGACATCAGTACACAAACCCAACAGCAAGAACAGAGCCTAGAGTTATATGAGTAAAGGATGGAGACCAATATCAGATTTTACATATGGAGACAGAAAAGACTTGATTTTTTTATAATTAGCTACAACTGTAACAAAATCCTCAAAATCTCAAAAATCTCAAAATCTCAAAAATTCTCAAAATCCCCAAAGCTTTAACCAAAAACTGTCTACTATTGACCTCACCCAATTCCTAAGAGGTCTGTAAGGGGCGTGCATAAGAGCACAAACGTGCTTACCGTTCCTGTCCTATTATTTCCTTTCATTATATCCAATTAATATAGTTATTACATACTTATGCTTATATATATGCTTATATATTATATAGTTACTTTCATGCTTATGCTTATATATACCGTTGTGACAAAATAAATAAATAAAAATAAACATACTGTATTTCTAATGCATATTACTTCCTTACGAAGGGGGCATGTAGATATTATACTGCTATATCTATATCTATGCTAGCTATAATGCAAAACAGAAAACTATATTGATATTACATTAAAAGTAAACATATTTTAAATATTTTCCTGAATAAGGGTGAAGATCAAAAACATAAACAAATTGACAAGAAGAATCATTGGCTGCAGAAAGAGTTGGAAACCTCCTGTTTATCAATTATTCCTAACAAATTGTGTCCAGTTCTGATGCTGACTGCATTTTCTGTTCTTCCCTGTGTATTTACTTTCCAATATAACATTTAAGAGAAATTGTCTGTTTAAAGTCGACAATTGTTTCCACAAAACTATTCTTAAAACAATTTTCTCTTGGGATGAAACAGGCCTTGCTTAAGCTTAACACAAAGCATATGCAACACTTTTTATGGGAACTGTCTCTTGACACATGAGGAATGTCTCTCAGCACTGAGAATTAAGTCAACAATAGCAATAAGTGTGAAACCCTTAAAGCCTTAAAGACAAGGATGTGTTAAGCCACTCTCAAGATGAAGATGTCATCACCTCTTTGTGCGATTTCGATCTTGTGAAGATTTATTCAGATGGGCTCTGGGAAGAAATCCTCAAACTGAACATAAAAAAAGGAAGGAAAAAATACCAGTACAGCAAGCTTAAAAAGCTATGTTAAAATAAAAGATTATCTTCTCTGGAATATTTCAGATCTGTTATCATGGGCACTTTTTATTTGTTTGTTTTTTTCTTATAGGAAGGAAATATTGAAACTTTAAAAAAATGTAAACTGTTGTGATTGAAATGCTGAAGTAAGAAGTGAGACCGAAGCCTAAAACTACAAATGTACAGTCCTAAATGATACATATTTAAATTCAAAAGAATGCAATAAAGTGAGCAAATATCCAAGACTTTGTTATGATTTGTTATGGGCTGGTTTTGCCAAAAACTGGAAAGTACCTTTAACTGAAAAGTTTAATAAGGACTTTATTTTATTTATTTATTTATTTTTGTCGCACAGTATATATAAGCATAAGCATGAAACAACTATACAATACATAAGCATATATATGAGTATGAGTATATAATAACTATATTAATTGGATATAACAAAGGAAAACAATAGGACAGGAACGGTAGGCACGTTTGTGCTCTTATGCATGTCCCTTACAGACCTCTTAGGAATGGGGTGAGGTCAATGGTAGATAGTTTTTGGTTGAAGCTTTGGGGATTTTGGGAAGAGACCACAGAGTCAGGTAGTGTGTTCCAAGCATTAACAATTCTGTTACTGAAGTCATATTTTCTGCAATCAAGATTGGAGCGGTTAACATTAAGCTTAAATCTATTGTGTGCTCGTATATTGTTGCAACTGAAGCTGAAGTAGTCTTTGACAGGAAGGACATTGTAATAGATGTTTCTATGAGTTAAACTCAGGTCATGTTGAAGGTGGCGTGGTTCTAAATTTTCTAAACCCAGGATTTCAAGTCTGGTGGCATAAGATATTTTGTTGTATTCAGAGGAGTGGAGAACTCTTCTTGTAAAATATTTCTGTACACGTTCAATTGTATTGATGTCAGAAATGTGGTATGGATTCCAAACAGTCGAGCTGTATTCAAGAATTGGTCTAGCAAATGTTTTATATGCTCTGGTTAGTAGTGTAGTGTTTTTGGAGAAGAAGCTACGCAAGATTAGGTTTACAACTTTTAAAGCCTTTTTTTCAATGTAGTTACAGTGGGCTTTGGCCTTAGATCATTTGATATGAAAACTCCAAGATCTTTAACAGGGTGTGGGTCATCTGTAAGCTAAACTTAGTGTTTAGGTTCTTTTTTCTAATATGTAAGACTGAGCATTTGCTGATTGAGATTTGGAGTTGCCAAGTTTTAGACCATTCAGATAAGAAGTCCAGGTCTTTTTGGAGGATAGCTGTATTGTTGGTGGTGTTAAATAGTTTGACATTGTCAGCAAAGAGAACACAATTACTTGTAATATGGTCACAGAGATCATTAATGTATAATATGAAGAGTGTTGGTCCAAGAACACTGCCTTGGACTTGTTTGATTAGAAAATGAATATGAAATATGTCATAGTATTATAAGCTATTAATGATGCATTTTAATATACTAGTCATACGATATTTCAAACCTGTTGTTATCTACTTATATTTCATAATTTATTCTGGATTTATTTATTTATTATATTCTTTTAAAAATAATTTAAAAATGAAAATAAAAAAACAGTGAAATATCATTAAACTTCTAGTTGTAAATGCATGTCCTTTATTATAAACCTCATCGTGGTATTTACATTAGAGTAAACATGTATAACCAAAGTAACATTTATTAGACTGCTATATGTTTCAATTATTCTGTGAAATAAATAGTTATGGCTAATTCAGCAAACTAAAAACTGAAAGAAAATTGTATTGAAAAAGTTTTTTCATTTTTATTTTATTTTTTAAAATAGTTTGGATCAGTTGGTCAATCTATCAACCATGTAACTCAGATCATATTACACATGCTTTGAAAAGGAAGAGATCGCTCTTAAAATATCCATTTCTCTTCAAGAATAAATCAGATGTCATTCCATTTTAAATGTACCCAAACTTTAACTAGAACCAACTCCAGTCCATTAAGAATTCTTTAGATCATTTTTCCATAACACTTAAGATGCCAAAAATTGAAGGAAGAACATATTTGTCAGATAATTAGTAGGCCATTATGTGGGCTATTGGATCAATCAGACAGATCCTTGAATGTGCTATCACTAGTTGCTACTGATGTTATGAAAGTACCGAAGTATACATGACAACAAATGAGAAAGCAGAACTCCATCAGAGATGAAGAATGTAGGAATGAGGCAGAGTTTTACTTGCAATACAATACAAAATCTTTCCCTCGGGAGAAGAGGGAAAGGTGAGCTGCCAGGCAGAGGTAGAGCTCCCCGAGAGCCCCAGAAAAAATTCTAGGGGCAAAAAGGGTGAAAGCTCCCTATTTAAGCCTTGGCGAAAGCTCCGGATCCGGGATCCACTGCATTAATTTATTAATGCAGAACAAAATGCCGCGACCATCTCTGTTATCAAGATGAAGATCAATCTTAATTTACCTTAAGCAGATGAAGCAAAGGCAGGAGGACAGGCTGATGTAAGCACCAGACCTCAACTCGATCTTTGAACGGTACTTGAGAAGAAAGGAAATGGCACCTCTGCTTAATAGGGTGTGAAAACAAAAGTTAAGGAAGTCTTCGTTAGCATCGTTAGCGCCCTTAACTCTGTTTAAACTTGCTGGATTTTATACTTATGTGAAGAAATGTTAAAGAGAAAAGTTGAAGGACTGCAGAATTGATTTACCCAACCCAAATAAGGAGTTTATGAACAGATTTGACTTTGTTGCAAAGTATAAAGTTTAAGTAAGATAGCTTCTGTGCAATTAAAGCCTGCTGTTTTTAAGGAAACTGGTGCCTCGTTAGCTCAAATATATAAATTACAAGAAGAATTGAAGGAATTTCTAAAGGCTCAAATTTTTGCTATAGACCAAAAGTTCAAGGAAATTGAAGAGAAAATAATGAAAGTTAAAGATACTCTTGAAGCTCAGGACGAAGAAATAAAAGAAGATACGGTGGCAGCATTTAAAAGTTTTCTTGAATACACAAATCAGTTGGATGAAAGAGTTGAAGAAGTTAATCAAGTTAATTTGGACTTAAAAAATAAAATAGATGAGCTTCAGACTAAGGTAGACACTGCAGATGAAGAACAAGTTTTGTTGCAATATAGAGTAACGGAATCTGCATTGAGAGTGAGAGGTTTGAAATAAAATAAGCAAGAGAATTTAAAAGTTGTCTTTGCAGAGGTTTTTGCACAGATGATTGGACAGAAACCTGTAGATCTTAAAATGCAAATTGAAAAAATATATCATGTTAATTCATGGGTTGCAAGAGAAAGACAGTTACCAAGAGATGTAGTGATTTATTTTACAACTAGGAAGATTAGGACTGAGATTTTACAAGCTTCTTATAAAAATAAAATTCAAATATTAGGACAAGAGGTATTAGTGTTAAAAGAAATTCCCTCAAAAATTTTAAGAAATAGAAAAAAGTTTGCTTTTTTGGTGGACGAATTTAGAAATCGTCAGATATGGTTTAGATGGGATGTTCCAGCTGGACTAACAGTAAATTATGCAGGAGAGAAATATCGACTTAACACAGTGTTTAAAGCAAGAGATTTTTATACTAATGTATTGAAGGCTAGAACTCCACCACTGCTAGAAGTTAAAATGGGAAGAGAAGTGGATGTGTTTAAAAAGTGTGAGAAGGTAGCAAAGCAAATACAATCTAAAGTAGAGGCTATGACTAAGGAAGAAAGGTTGAAAGCAGCAGGGGAAGAGCAAAGAATGATTGTAATTACTAAATGTAAAGAACAAGGAGTAAAGAAGCAACAATTTCAAACGAAAAGAGTTTCTTTTTCTGGGAAAGGGTAAATCACAAGCAAAATTTATAAAAAGTAGAAAGGATAATTTATAATTGGCTTTAACAGGTAGTTAATTAGATAAGTATAAAACTCAGGAAAAAGTTTTTTTTATATAAAATGCTTTATAGATGGTATTTGGAAATTAAATTGGGGTGTATATGCCTTAATCTGTAATTTAAATGTGGGAGATATATTATATTGATGTTATTTTATTATATAGGGTGGATTTAGTTATGTTGGACAAAAACTGATGTTGGGTCATATAAAGTGTTGGAAAAAATTTTAAAAAAAAGAAATGGACTTGGTTAAGGCTTGTATGACAAAATGGTTATAAAATATTTGGTAACTCATTGATATGGAAATAAGGGGGAGGAAAAAATTGGGTTAAATGTTAATTGTATATAAGTTAAAAAGTTAAGAGAGAAAATTTTATAAAATGTTAAAGTTTGGTTGATTATATAAAAAAAATCTAGAAGAAGATAATGTTTATTTAGTAATTGACGTTATTGGGTATGGATGCTAAAAGTACTGAACTGTTGGAAGCGGTGGAAATTTCAGTGTACCTGAATGAATACCCACAAGAAAATATACTGGAATGAATAAGATGGACTGACTACAATTAGAACAATTATTGGATGAAGAAATATTAAATATCTTATGAATGAACATTTCCTTTTTTTTCTTTATTATGGAGAAGGAGAGTTGAAGTTATACGGGAGGGATGGGAATTTATGGATAATTAGTGTATTTTAGCTTATGATTGTTAGATCTTATACCCTGTATTTTGCTCTGGGAAGTCCAGTGGGGGTGAGGGTGGGTGGGGGAGGGAGTGGGATGTATTGAAAAAAATCTTTGTAAAACTCTTTAATAATAATTAAAAAAAGAAATGGAATTGGTTAAGGCTTGTATGACAACATGGTTATAAAATATTTGGTAACTCATTGATATGGAAATATGGGGGAGGAAAAAATTGGGTTAAATGTTAATTGTATATAAGTTAAAAAGTTAAGAGAGAAAATTTTATAAAACATTAAAGTTTGGTTGATTATATAAAAAAAATCTAGAAGAAGATAATGTTTATTTAGTAATTGATGTTATTGGGTATGGATGCTAAAAGTACTGAACTGTTGGAAGCGGTGGAAATTTCAGTGTACCTGAATGAATACCCACAAGAAAATATACTGGAATGAATAAGATGGACTGACTACAATTAGAACAATTATTGGATGAAGAAATATTAAATATCTTATGAATGAACATTTCCTTTTTTTTCTTTATTATGGAGAAGGAGAGTTGAAGTTATACGGGAGGGATGGGAATTTATGGATAATTAGTGTATTTTAGCTTATGATTGTTAGATCTTATACCCTGTATTTTGCTCTGGGAAGTCCAGTGGGGGTGAGGGTGGGTGGGGGGAGGGGAGTGGGATGTATTGAAAAAAATCTTTGTAAAACTCTTTAATAATAATTAAAAAAAAGAAATATGAGATCTTCATTGAGAGGAGAAAGATATTTTTCCTCCCTTGTCAGTGTGATGATCTGGGGATGGATGCCAGGCAGTGGGTACTATATGACCCATTAAACTTTGGGATAGACTCTTGTCAGTAGAATTAATTATAATCACCATCAAGCTATCTGTAATTTACTCTACCTCCTGCTGATACTTACCATTCCCCAAAGCAAGCCAGTTTGCATGTTAAAAATCAAAGCACACTTAATGTCTAATCTGAGCTAAATAATCAGCTACCCATATTCTTCTGTTTCAGGAGACTAGTGTTATCAAGATCATTCTCTAGCAGAAATAACAATGGACCAGCAAAAGAATTTAAATGGACACGCTGTAGAAAAAAATGGGTACATGATAGATTCTGCATCTATTTCTGATAGGGTGGTTTACTTAGAATAAAAGTGAGCTTCTTCTCCACTTATTCATGAATCGATAATGTGTTAAAATAAAACTATCCACAAAAATGAATGAGGATAGGAGTCACATTTAATTCTGTCTCCTGATATATCTCATTGATTATTAATTCACTATAGTTGTCCTTCTTACTAAATCGAAAATAAGCAAATCACATTGAACTTATTACAACGTGACTCTAACATAGAGTTGTTATTTTAAACCTGAGGATTTAAAGCTTCCAAATCAGTTAAGTCTACGTAATTGCAAAATTGTCTTATCTTTTGCTACACTTCATTTGCTTTGTTTTTTTCTTTCTTTTCTAATACTTGTTTACCTCTCTTGGAATATTTCTTATTTTATACATAGGTGTTTTTGTTTTTGTTTTGTTCTGTCTTGGGAATGAAAATAGGTCTTATCTCTCTTTACTTTCTTTTTACAAGGAAATAATAAATTGATTATCTTGACCTTTTCCTAACTTTTCTTGCTGTGTTAGAGACCAAACTGTTTTCAAAATAAGACTGCTGATTTTTATAAAATTAGAACATTTTCATCCTGCTTTGGCATTCTTTTCTCCCCGAGGCAGAACAATTTTATCTATTATCTCTTATATATGGCTTCTTTTCTTACTAAAGTATGCGATTCTCAGGCTAAATTTGTTACACAGCTGCTACAATATGTATGAATAGAAACATAGGCATGTGGTATCCTTTTTCACTTCTTCCTTCTTAAACATATGAAGGTCTACTTCTGAGTAAACATATTTATTTTTGTGCCTTCAAGACATTGTTGACTCCCAGTGACTACCTGGGCTAGTCACTGTCATTTTAATAATTGCAGTTCTGCATAATTAGGTTTCTTTCCCCTATATTGAAAGGTACTGTAATGTATCTTTAAATGGTTTTGGCGGGAAACAAGCACGTTGCTGATTGGTTAAAGCCGCCGGTTGAACTGTATATAAGGAGAGGTTTTTCCCCAGCCTGGTTGCTGGGTTCACCATATATTAAAGAGCTGTTGTCACTACCCTGGTCTCCAGCCTCGTTACTTCCCGAACTTAACACTGGCGACGAGGATGGGATCTCGAGGCTAAGAGCACCAGGAACGAGCTGAACGCACGGAAGAACCGAACCCAGCAAACTCAGGGCAGAATCGCGGAGATGGCCAGCTACACTCCGCCCGCACCGTTTGACCCATCCAGGGAGAAATGGGGAACGTACATGACCCGTTTCGAGAGTTTCCTCGAGGCTAACGAACTGCAAGGAGTTCCAGACAACCGCTAAAGGGCATATTTCCTGAGCCACTGCGGTCCCGAGGTCATCGACATCGCGGAAGCCCTGGCAGAGCCAACGCCGGTACAGTCGGTATCGTGGCAAACTCTGCAAAATCTATTGAAGAACCATTTCGCGCCAACACCGTCCAAATACGTACGGCGTTTTGAATTTGGAGAGCGCAGACAGCAAGAGGGCGAATCCATCAGCGATTACATGGCCGCCCTGCGAAAAGCCTCCAAGGACTGTGGGTACCGAGACTTGGATGAGGAGCTGTTAGAGCAACTCATCCGTGGGGTCAGAGACATTCGTTTGCGGAGGCGGCTGCTATCAAAAAGCAATCTAACGCTGGCAAACGCTCTGGACGAAGCCAGAGCTCATGAGATGTCCACCCAAGCGGCGGAAACCCTACAAAAGCCACTCACGCCAGCAGCGGCCGAAATCAACCCCGGTCCACCATGAAGAAATCCAGACCGAATCAGACGGCGAGGATGAGGAAGGAGTTTGCCTCACCGAGAGAAGGGGCAAAGAAGACCGGGATGAATGCGGAAGTTGCGGAGGGCAACACCAGCGTCAACGATGCAAGTTCAAGGACGCTACATGTCGGCGGTGCGAGAAGAAGGGGCACCTGGCTCAAGTCTGTCGAGCACCCCAACCTTCCCGCCGAAAATTCAAACCAACCAATCAGAGCGCAGGATTGGCAAGGCAACCCGCGATTGGTCAAAACAAAAAGGGCGCGAACTCAAATCAAACGACCGTGATCATAGGCCGTGCAGCAACCCGCGTCGAGAAGAAAATCTTCACTAAACCGAAAATCGAAGGAGTGCCGTGCCGACTAGAAGTGGACACCGGGTCAGCGATCACAATCATGTCCTGGGACACTTTTGCGAAAGCTTTGCCAAGAATCGCCAAACGCAAACTGCAAACACAGCGGCTACGAGTTCACGACTACCAAGGGAATCGCATCCCTGTTCGAGGGACCACCTCCGTCAGCGTCGAGTACGGACCACACAAGAAGACCCTGCCCATCACAATAGTCGAAGGGACCCTGCCAAGTTTGTTGGGACTAGACTGGTTCCGTGCATTGGGCATGGGAGTGACTGGCATCTACAGAAGTGACTTTAACCTAAAAGACACACTCATGAACGAGTTCGAAGATGTCTTCAAGGACTGCCTGGGCAAGTACAAGGGGACCCCTATTTCCTTCAATTTAGACCCCCAGGTAGCCCCATTGGTAAAAGGCAAGGAGAGTCCCTTTTGCCCTTAAACCCAAGATTGACAAGGAGATAGACAAGCTCATCAGTCAGGGGATTCTGGTGCCAGTCGATCACGCAAAGTGGGAGACGCCAATCGTCACCCCAGTGAAACCAGATGGGTCAGTTAGAATCTGCGCTGACTACAAGGCGACGTTAAACAAAGCCTTGCAAAAGCGCTTACCGGTCCCGTGGTGCAACACTTGCTGCACTCGCTGGGGCAAGGGCACGTTTTTGCCAAGTTAGATCTGGCCCAAGCCTATCAACAACTGCCCGTAGACGCCAACACAGCCGAAGCCCAGACAATTGTGACTCACAGAGGTGCTTTCAAGTGTACCCGGTTACAGTTTGGGGTGAGTGTGGCTCCTGGTCTATTTCAAAATTTAATGGAGCGACTTCTGCAAGGGCTCCCGGGGGTAGTCCCCTATTTCGATGATGTATTGGTATCAGCCGAAAATTTAGAAGAATTGGGGGAACGTTTGAGAAAAGTTCTGGGCATTTTCCGGTCAGCTGGTCTAAAGGTTAAAGTGAACAAATGCCAGATAGGGGTAGAATCCGTCGAATTCTTGGGCTATCGAATAGACAAGAAAGGAATTCACCCCACTGAGAGCAAGGTCAAAGCAATAAGAAAGGCTCCAGCGCCTAAAAACAAAGCAGAGCTACAGGCATTCCTGGGTCTAGTGAACTTTTACGCGGTCTTTTTGAAAAATAAGGCAACCGTTGCCGAGCCGCTACATAAGTTACTGGGAAAGAATACTGTTTGGTCTTGGGGAAAGACGGAAGCTAGGGCTTTCGAAGCAGTAAAACATCTACTATCAAGCGATAGTTTACTCATACAGTATCATAGCACAATGCCATTGGTATTAGTTTGCGATGCTTCCCCTTACGGGGTGGGGGCTGTGCTCAGCCACAGGCTTCCAAATGGCACAGAAGCCCCAATAGCCTTCTATTCCAGAACGATGTCCTCGACAGAGAGGAACTACAGTCAGTTGGATAAGGAAGCTCTAGCTATAGTGTCAGGGGTAAAAAAGTTTCACGAATACGTTTTTGGTAGAGACTTTGAAATTGTTACAGACCATAGACCACTGTTAGGGTTACTGGCGGGGGACCGCCCAACGCCCGTGGCACTTTCGCCCCGATTGACCCGATGGACTATCTTTTTAGCCGCCTACTCCTACAAACTGTGGCATCGACCGGGAAAAGAGTTGGGGCATGCGGACGCATTAAGCAGATGCCCACTACCAGGGGCGATCGAGGACCCCACTCCGGGGACGCCCATACTGTTGATTGACTCTCTGGACTCTGGCCCAGTCACGTCTAAGGAGGTGGTTCGGGCGTCATACCGAGACATTATTTTGAGAACTGTACTGGGTTGGGTACAAAGAGGGTGGCCCGCTGCGCCGGGCGAGCGTTTTAAAGAGTTTGTAAAGAAACGTGGGGAACTGTCGGCCCAAGGGGGGTGTCTGCTATGGGGGGATCGAGTGGTGATCCCAGAGAAATTGAGGAAAAGGGTGTTGGATCTCCTCCACGAGGGGCATCCAGGGATCGTAAGGATGAAGGGTTTAGCGAGAAGCTATGTGTGGTGGCCCTTAATGGACTCAGAAATTGCTGAAAGGGTAGGGAAATGTCAGGCCTGCCAGGAGTCCAGACCGCTACCCCCAACGGCCCCGGTTCGGGAATGGGAGAAACCCCAGGGGCCCTGGTCTAGAATACACATTGATTTTGCCGGCCCCTTCCACGGCCAAACCTTCCTGGTAGTAGTAGATGCCTACTCCAAATGGCTGGAAATCATTCTCATGAGATCCATGACAGCCGAGGCCGTGATCTCAGTCCTACGGCACCTATTTGTAACCCATGGGTTGCCCGACACGCTAGTTTCCGATAACGGCCCGCAATTCACGGCAACCCAATTTGAGGAGTACTTGGCAGAAGAGGGCATCCGACATGCCCTCTCGGCGCCTTTCCACCCTGCGACGAATGGCCTTGCAGAGCGTTTTGTCCGGAGCGCAAAAGAGGCATTGTCCAGACTTAAGCCAGGCGACTGGCAAACAAAAATCGATGTTTTCCTGGCTGTCCAACACAGAACCCCCTGTGTCACAACCGGCAGAAGCCCAGCCGAATTATTAATGGGCCGAAAGCTCAGGTGCCCCCTAGACCATCTAAATCCAAACTATACGCCGGAGGGTTACAAGGGGGAAATAGGAAAAACAAGAGAAATGGACATAGGCGACCGAGTGTGGGCACACAACTATGGTGAAGGCCCAACCTGGATAGCAGGACAAATCCTAAACAGAACAGGTCCAAAATCATACTTGGTGGAGTTAAAGGACGGCCGAGTATGGAGGCGCCACATAGACCAAATACGAAAACGCATAGCCGAACAATCTGAATTAATCGAAACGGGCCCTGACTATACAATGTTTGATTCCACAGCTGACTCAAACCCGGAAAAAGCGCAAAACTTATCTGAAATTCCGGAGGTCCAGCGACGCCCACAGGTCCCAGTAGAAAACAGCAGGGACGACTCTGCTAATAATCCAGGGCCGGATGGCCTAGAGAAGGAGCTGAGAGGAGCAAACAGCCCCTCCGGTCAGCTTGACCCACTCCCAGGGAATGTACTGCGCAGGTCCGAAAGAGTCAGGAGACGCCCAGTCTATTTGCGTGATTACGTTGAAAAATAATATGTAAATATCATGTAAATATGGGTAAAGTGTTTTCTGGGGGGAAGGAGTGTAATGTATCTTTAAATGGTTTTGGCGGGAAACAAGCACGTTGCTGATTGGTTAAAGCCGCCGGTTGAACTGTATATAAGGAGAGGTTTTTCCCCAGCCTGGTTGCTGGGTTCACCATATATTAAAGAGCTGTTGTCACTACCCTGGTCTCCAGCCTCGTTACTTCCCGAACTTAACAGGTACTCTGATATTTTGCAGTCTCCATCTGCATATGACCTTCCTCCAGTGTGCTGGGATTTCCATTCATCCATCATTATTGCTAATAAGAAATATTTGTCTGAAGTGAAACTCATTAACATACATGGAACCATCAATAAACATGAAATTTTACAGAATAAATGTAACCAGCCAAGGATCTACAAATCTAGAGTTTGATCTGCAGGAAGGGTAGAAGGGTAGAAAATTAGAAAGAGGAGAAAAAATAGTAAGAATATGAACAAATACAAATAGCTAAAACTTTGGTTTACGTTGCAGCCTAAGGCATTAGATCAAAGACTTTATAGAAAGCTCCAGAATCTGAGTTTTGTAGAAATATTGAAAGGGAACAGAGATGACGCCATGCAGGTGTTTCTAGGCACCATCCATCCATTCCAGAATTGTCGTCCTTCATGGAGGCAGCATAGGACAATCATCTCATAACATGATTTGTGCCATTAGGCCTCTCTTCCCCTTCCAATCAAGATCCAGAGACTGATCAGAGTAGATCAAAGTACATTGTACTTTGCCATTTAAGAGACTCTTCCCAATCAACTTGTCTTTTGAGCATAAGAACTACTATTTTTAAATGGCCTGTAAGTGGAGTGATTTCAATCAGGTTTTTTTTCCTGAGTATCTATGAAGGAAAAGTGATGTGTTTTAGCTATAAAGATCCCAAACAACCTCAGCTATTTCACACACCAGTCTTTTCCAACCTTGGGATATTCTAAGTTATGTGAACTTCAATTCCCAGAAATCTCAGAAACTACCATGGCTAGTTGGGAAATCAGAGAAATGAAATCCACACAACTGGAAGCATCAACACTGAGGTGGTGGTCTAGAGCATTAATAGTTATAAGTTTCAGGCACCCATATCATCAAATTCTCCCATCCCAATCATCAAATTCTCCCATCCCATCCTTTAAGCAGCAAGAAAAAATAATCCGCCATGTTGAGTTTCAAAATGCTTTGCATTGCTATATGCCTTTCTACTTTTAAAAAGAAAAGTACAAAACATTTTTTCTGGATATTAAAGGATTATGTGTATGTGTGTGTGTGTGTGTGTGTGTGTGTGTGTGTGTGTGTGTGTAGGTTTGGCATATTTGGATCTTTTCCCATGTAAGGTTGAGAGTATCTTGGCGACGTTTCAATGAGGTCTCACTCATCATCTTCAGGCTGGTGCTTTCGGCTTCGTGCTTGTGCGAGCAAAGCATGGTTGGAGCTGCCGTCTCTCTATAAATACTGGTGGGGAGGTGGGGAGTGTTGCTGTGAGCGGGTTGGTTGGCTGTGTGGTTGCATCTTGATTAGTAAATGGAGTGGGTGTTTGCAGATTGGTCGAGATGGGAAGTGTTGCTGTGAGCGGGTTGGTTGGCTGTGTGGTTGCATCTTGATTGGTAGATGGAGTGGTTGTTTACAGATTGGTCGGCTGTTTCATAGCATCCTGTGTGGGTGTGGTCCTAGTCTTTTGTTCCTGAGCTTTGGTGTTGTGGCCTCTGGAGTTCTGTGATGTGATGTCTTGAGCAGATGGCTGTGATGTAGCATCCCGGGTTTTGGTTTGGCTCCGAGTCCGAGGTCTTTTCATGTGTTCCTGGTGTGTAACAGCTTGCTTTGTGTGGGGATCAGAATCATATATATATTTTAAAAAAGGATCCCTGATAGCACCAACTGCTTTGACAGCTAAGTGCTACATACTGAAATTGCCATCTGCTATTCTTTTTTTCTTTTTCGTGACACTATTCCCAGTCTCTTTTACAAATAGAACGGGAGTGAACTCAAGGGATTTTTAAAAAAATAATCATTCTTGTGACCTTCTACATAGAACGAAGTTTAGGAAAACAATATATCATGTTCATCAAATATTACATGGCCATGTAATGGTTTTAAGAGCTAATTGAGGGTTAAATATAAGCTAACTACAGTATATCTCTGAGCATAGAATGCTGGCTTTCCTCACCAAGATGTTGATAAAACTGGCTAACTGTCCGTGTCTTATACAAACATTCACTTGTATGCATGGGAGTTTGATGGTAGATATAGAATACAGCCAGCATAAAGCCCCTTCACTTTCTCTCTCTGATCTTCCTGGAAATTACCCAGATTTCCAAAATGCTTTAATACAATATAGCTCTCCACATAATCATATAGCACAGGACAGGGTTATGGGACCAAGGACGTCTACCCATCCTACTAGTTCAGATAGGCGAGAACAGTCCTAGCCCCTTCCCCTAAATATTGGCATCTGATGGGAGCTTTATATGACTTTTCTGTGGAAACCTGTCCCCTAAGAAATGCTCTGCTCCTGATGTTTGGCAGGCCTCCATACACCTAACCTTCTGTGAAGTTTTGAAGAGCTCTGGGAGAGGACTAGCACTTTAAAACTTTGATTTGATGCCCAGGTTTAATTGTTTTTAATATTTTATTTGGTTTGGTTTTATAGTTTTAATGTGATTTTAATGTGTCTTTTGGTCTTTGATTGGAAGCCATCCAGAGTTGCTTAAAAATGGGAAGCTATATAAATGAGATTGATGATAGATAGATAGATAGATAGATAGATAGATAGATAGATAGATAGATAGATAGATAGATAGATAGACAGACAGACAGACAGACAGACAGACAGACAGACAGACAGACAGACAGACAGACAGACAGACAGACAGACGCAGGCAGGCAAATGATGGATGGATCAGAGACTATATTAAATAGGGGCACAAATATCACAGATTGAGAAGACTAGGTAGCAAGGTGTGTGGGTGATCTGTCCTCTGCCCATTTTCACATCTTCAAGAGAACTTCTTGAAACATCTTTAGATTCGTTGAAACCTATTTCATTAATAATGGAGAAGACCCATACACCGATCTAAAAATCAGTGATATTATATGCTTTTCTTTTTTTTTCAGGTAAACGGTATAATCCTGCAAAGAGAAGTGATATGCATTCCAGAATGTGTGAAATAGTTCCAAGGGTAAGCCTAAGTATTTTGAACAAATGGAAAAAAGTGTTTTATTTTTTTGAATTAAGTTATATGATGTACTACTTTTGAACGTAGCATATAATTTAAATTTATTTGATAATACAAAAAAAACCACAAACAAGTAGACAAAATGATCATAGTAATTCTGTGTGCAACCTGAAGGAATATTCACATCTCACACTATCTTATTATTATTGTATATTTTCCCACCATTTGAAGAGAGCTTGTGTCTAAGTGACACATTCATCTATGTTCACTAGGCCCACAAAGTATCTGATAATTCTGGTGAAGAGTTACATAAAAACTTTTTTATTCCAGTAAGAATGGACTGGATGTAAACATCAACACACTGGAAAATAGATGTTTAAAGATCAACCAATAGATGTCTAAAAATTTAACCAATCATGGCTAAATAAGTTTTAAATCTTTTATCTTCTTAGAAACATTGATTAAATAATATCAGTGATTCTTCCCACCATCAAAGAAGAACAATTCTATCTAGACAAGTGATGATAGACCAGTTCAGTCAACCTATTCAAAAGTTGTGATTTTAACATTTACAGTCTATTTTTTGTTTGTTTGTTTGTTTAATGCTATAGGTTGCCTTGAGTGTTTGAAGAGGAAGACAGGATATAAGAATAAATAAATGAACACACGGCCGGCCAGATAAATGGATGGATTGATGGATGGATGAAGCCAAGCCTTTCTGATTTTCATAACAAATATATTAATCAGCCTTTTCATGGGATCCACTGATTTTAAAAGTTCTATCAGATCAGGAATGCATGCATAAATAAATGAATAACGAAGGCATGTATAGAATGTTAATTGCAGCCAATTATTTTAAGCCTGGTTTTGTTTTTATATTTTCTTATAACCATATAGTACTGAAATATTAAAACTTTTGTTTGATACAATTATATGCAGATGGATTATCATCCCTGGTTGAATATGGTAGAAAATAAAATTCTAGTCTTTTGAATAATTAATATTATTGTTTTAGCAAATCAAAGATTATGGAAGCATTTCTTCTTATCTGTGGTACACTCTCTCATTATGATATATGTACCAGATTCCTATGTGCATTTTCTAAGCAGTTGTATCTGTCACCATCAGTAAATACTGCAAGAACACCACTCCTAAGAGCAGATATGTAGAATAAGTAAGAAAGATTTCTCTCTCTCTTTCTTCATATACATAAAGCAGAAAGAAATCCTCCAGAACCTTTTTGCTACAAACATGTCAGTTGTACAGGATAGCTTAATAGTAAGTAGCCAAAAGCAAGCAATTACTGAATTCAATAATATCCTAATGGAAACACATATATCCTACTTAATGCAAGATTTTCTCCTGTATGCAAAAAGTATATACATTAGTAATTTAATGGCAACATTAAGAGTATTTTTTTCTTAACTGTTTTAGGATTTATTGTGAAGGTGGGGAAAAAAAATCAATCCTAAACCAATGTTGTTATTCCTCATGTGAATGTCATTTTGGATGCCACTTCCATACATCTGTGTCTTAAGCATGTTTACTCAGATATACATTTCAGGGAGTTTAAAGAGATTTGCTCCCAAGTAAATGTGTCTAGAATTATGATCTAGTATCGGGGTGAAATCCAGCAGGTTCTGACAGGTTCTGGAGAACCGGTAGCAGAAATTTTGAGTAGTTCAGAGAAGCAGCAAATACCACCTCTGGCTGGCCCCAGAGTGAGTGGAAATGGAAATTTTGCAATATCCTTCCCCCAGGAGTGGGGAGGGAATGGGGATTTTGCAGTGTTCTTCCCCTGGAGTTGGGTGGGAATGGAGATTTTGCAGTATCCTTCCTCTGCCCACCAAGCACACCACATCCACCAAGCCATGCCCACAGAACCGGTAGTAAAAAATATTGGATTTCACCACTGTCTAGTATGTTTTGAGGATTATGTAGAAAACTAAATTGGGCTGAATACCCTTAAAGTAGCAAATGAATCCATATTCAACAATGGGTAATTTGGAGTTTTGGTTTCTGTTTTCTACGTGAGGTGCTGGAAAAGGGTTTCTTCCCCCTGCACATTGCAGTAGGGAAGAAGTCTCATGCTATATTTTTAGGTGATTTGTATTGATTTAATCCTAATTTTTTACTCAGTGCACCTATATTTTTACAGAGGCCTGCCTCTTCCTGTGCTTGACAGAGGCTAGCATAGGAAGGCCAATACTTATTCTACATTTATTTTCTTTATGGGAAAGGCCATGTATTATAATAGCTTAATCCTATCTAATTGCTTAAGAAACTGCATCAAAGAGACTCCAAACACATACAGGTAGTCCTTGACTTGAGATCGATTAAATCCAACATTTCTGTTGTTAAGTGAAACATTTGTTAAGTGAGTTTTGCCCCATTTTAAGACCTTTCTTGCCATAGTTGTTAAGTGACTCACTGCAATTGTTCAGTTAGTAACAAGCCAGATTAAGCGAATCTGGCTTCCCCATTGACTTTGCTTTCAGAAGGTCTCAAAAAGTGATCACTTGATCTCAGGACACTGCAACCGTCATAAATATGAACCAGCTGCCAAGCATCCAAATTTTGATCATGTTACCATGGTGATGTTGCAACAGTCATAAATGTGAAAAACGGTCATAAGTCACTTTTTTCATTGTTGTTATAACTTTGAACCATCACTAAATGAATGGTTGTAAGTCAAGGACTACCTGTTATACTTACTCAGAATGCTATTTTTATCTGTATCCATTATTTATCATTTTCTTGAGCTATCATTTAAACCAGTGGTGGATTTCGCTTACCTTTGCTATCGGTTCGCCCATGCACACGCACACGCGCTTGCTTCGCTTGTGCATGTGCCACTTCTGCATATGTGTAGAACGTATTTGATGACATCCGGGTGGGTGGGCAGAACCTCCCACCGCTGCTACTACCGGTTCGCCTGAACCGGGGTGAACTGATAGCAACCCACCACTGATTTAGACACAATAGGATTATAACTATTTAATATAGTTATACTATATATGATATATCTGTATATTTAGGGAACAACAAGCATTTATAAAGCCTTTTAGGAAAGTACAAAAAAATTAAGTTATTTTTTCATTTTCAAAACTTCCTACAATCATTATACATTGAAGAAGGAACTGTAGAAATGGAAAGAGTAAAGAGGCATTCTATTTAACTTTTATCTTAGTAACAATTCAAGAAACATCATAGAAACATCATAAGAAAAAGCTGCTTATTTGGAGAAATTATCTTCTAAATATATACTGCTTGCTATCCACAGCCAGCAAATAAAGGAAAGGCTTTATAACAGAAATGAAACATCACAAGGCGGATTAGTAAACTCTCTGAGGGCAGCTGAGACCCACACTAGCAAGGAGACAGTTATTTATTATGCTATTTAAAACGGGAAAGTAGTTCGCTGGAGAACAGATTTAATACTTCTGTGAGACAAACTGTGACTGAGCACAGGCTTCTGACTCACTAAGAGAAAGAAACGGAATTAATTTTTGCATTTTTAAACAGTTGTATGTGGAAAAATTACCTGGCTAGCTTCATCCATTATGCTAGCTGTTCTGTAGTTTCTTGTGGTTTCTTTACTTTTGGCAGAATCGCATGCAAACAAGTGATTGATCTGTGGTTTAGCTGGGAGTAAAACTAACTACTATGGTTCAAAAAAAAAAAAAACACGTATAAACAGCTTTAGCTGAGCATGATGCATGAACCCAGATGGGGTAATGTTTAATTGGAACGAAGAAAGACTTGACTTGCAAAAGAAAGAAGGTTAGGCCTCGAGTGATGTTGGCCGATTATTTTGTGGTTAAAGTTGTTCAGATATTTGCTTTCTAGCTTGTTCATATACATGATCCAGCCTCATTTGAGCTGTGGCAATTTAAAAATGCTGCTAAATAAACAAACAAACAGAATAATCAAATAAATGACCCAGGGGTGGGTTCTACTTACCTTTACTACTGGTTCACAGCGGGATTGTGCTCATGTGCTTGCTTTGTTCGTGCACGCACACTTGCTTCTGCGCATGTGCAGAAGCTTCCTGATGACGTTGGGGTTGGTGGGTGGAGCCTCCCCCGATTTTACTACCAGTTCGCAAGAACCGGTCTGAACCAGGAGCAACCCACCACTGAAATGACCATGTGAGCAAGATAATAATAATTATTATTATTATTTATTAAATTTTTATACCGCCCTTCTCCCGAAGGACTCAGGAATGTTCAAAAAAATGCAGAAGCCATTTCTAAAGAAAACTGCTTTGTTTTTACTTAGTTTGAGCTACCAACAAATGAAGAATATTAAACATTGTACAATTGGTGGTAGTGATGTTTTCACATCCACATAACATTATATAGCCATTCCCAAGAGATACACGGGATATGGGTATACATGGGATTCAGGCAGTGCAGTTGTTCCATTTTTCTTTTTCTGAAACATGGAACAAAATATTTCAACAATTATTTCAATCGGCTGTTTTCTTCCAAGCTTAGGACAAATAGGTGCCACACACCTTTTTGTTCCATGCCCTTGGACCTTGCATTAACATGTTTGCAATAACTCTGGAGCTAAATCCTATGTTAACCTGTTTCCCCAAAATAAGACATCCCCTGATATATAAGCCCAATCGTGCTTTTGAGCACATGGTAATAAGGCCAAGCACTTATTTCAAGGTTCAAAAAAATATAAGACAGGGTCTTATTTTCGGGGAAACACGGTATTTGTTTCCTCGCATATTGTGGTGGAAAACTTGTTCCATAAGGTTCAAAGGGCAAAGGGACAGGCAATCAAATCCGAGTTGGAAATGCAACTCAGCTTCTTCAGTAAGCTTTCTGGAGCTTGGAGTAAGGAAGCTTTCTGGAGAGATAATGATATCTAGCTGAGTACATGTTTACCTATTTTGATGTGTGAGGGGGATTTAAGCGTGGTAAGAGAAGTATTCCATTACCCAGAGATCTTGCAAATCTTTGCAACCTATCATAGCTGATAATGTTCTTTGAATACCCTTTTTATTTCTTCTATAGGTAGGCAAATTGCCATGAAGTAGCTTGCCAACTGTTACCCACAACCAACCATCTGCCAGCCAGTTTGCTTTAGGATAGGGTTGTCCAATCTTGGCAGCTGTAAGACTTGTGGATTTCAAATTCCAGAATTCCCCAGAAGCCATACTGGGAGGTGAAGACCTGGGAGTTGAAGTCCACAGGACTTGAAGTTGCCATGATTGAACATACCTGTGCTCTAAGAGCTCTAGGCAGTGTGCTTTGAGCAAATGGCTTCCATATAGCCTGCTATCAGCTGCTGCTATTACTACTGTTCATTTGGTTAGCTAAATGCCTACCTAGTTTATTTATTTATTTGGTAAAAGTATATAACCACCCATCTCACATATGCGACTCTGAAGGGCATACCAAATTAAAAACATAAACACTATGCAACACAATAATCAAAAAAATAAAATTCATTTCAAAAAATAAAAACCATTAAAAAAACATAATCTGTGGGACAGCACACTCAATTTCTCCAGCATTACAGCCTTAACCACCCTATTTCCTGGAAAAGGCCAAATTAAAATGAAGGGTCTAGATCAGGGGTGTTAAACTCGTGTCATCATGTGACATATCGGAACTTTTTTCCCCTTCGCTAAACCGGGCATAGGCATTGCCAGTGTGTGACGCATCCAGCCCGTGAGCTATGAGTTTGACAGCCCTGGTCTAGAGCACACATTTATGGGCATAGCTCCCTACATAAAAAGGGCCTTCCCAGGGGACATCAGGTACAAGATTGTTGGCTGCAATGCTAGCCATATTTACCTGTGCTCATCAATGCACATCTCTGACATCTGCACAGGGCTTAAGTCAATTAAGACTGACAACAGGTAACAAATTCCATATGTAGCACCATTTCTAGTATTGTTGCTGAGCAACGAGCAGAAATCCTGTCTGATATTCAATGAAAGATCACCAAATAAACCACAATCTTGCACATCCTAATAGAGGGATAGTCAAAAACAGACTAGAATTTGGAATGACTTTTAGAAGACTATGTGTCAGAAAAAAATTAAAATAAGATAATAACAACAGCTAAATATAAATAGCAGTGGCTAAATCAGGCTTCCAATCTAAATTTAACTGCAAAAATGAAGAAAACTTGAAGAAAGTTTTGTGTAAAAGGACTGGGAGCTCCGCCCGGTTCTTCTACTGAAAACAGTAGCATCATCATTAAGCAAAGGCAGCGCAAAACATTCTGATATTAAAATGTTCTCACAGAGTTTATCTGCACTGCCAAATTACTCTGTTACTAGTATGGTCCAGCAGCCATTTTTGGAGGATATGAACAAATGATATTCTGTTATTACCTTTGGTCTACCATGAATGCAGCCTTTAAGACACATTTTCTTGTTTCCAGTTTAAAGAAGTGATTTCAAGTCCTAGAATTCTCCAGCCAGCATGAGTGGCTAGGGAATTCTGGGAGTTGAAGTCCATCTGTCTTAAAGTTGCCAAGGTTGAGTAACACTGTAAAATCTTGTTTATGTGATATGCAGTACAAGGCCATCTCCTTTGAGGTTCCTGAGCTATGGAATTCTTTCACTAGAAGTAGGTTTAGATCCCACCATCCCAGTATTTAAGAAAGCAGCAAATCATTCATTTCTTTTCCTCAGCTTTTAACTGTTAACTAATTTTGATCATACTGTGATTCTAATTAGGGTCTAAGACAAATCACCGTGGCCGACTTTCTGTGGAACAAACTTGATGTATCAACTTGACATGGGTTAACTCACCATAGGACAATTCAACATGGAATAACTCAACGTGAGATAACTGGACACATTCCTCTCTTAATATTATTTGGGTGACCAGCTGCCTCTTCCACCTTTCTAAGTTTTATTAAAATCAGTAGCACATGACTCTCATCCCTAGAAGAACCAGTGCCACTTGGGAAAACTGCCTAGGCAGATACTGGGAGAACTGGAACTGGGAAGTTGCAGGACATGGTTGTACTGGCATCTATTTAACTAAACTAAGTCCAGGCCTTCCATTCTGGTTTCCAAAGCCAACCCAGCTTAAGGGAAGCAAAAGTTCCCACCAGCCCGAACTCCTTCTCCAAAAGTTTCCTTGTCTCACTTCCTCCCCCCCTAAAAGGAGGGGAGGGGTAGATGGAACCCCTATTTCTCCCTTCTCCTCCCGAGGTTCTGAAGGGAGGAAAGGGCAGCTTGCAATAAGTGGAAGGACCAGGGCTTTGGCACCTGGAGTCATGCGGCAGCAGAAACTGTCTCCCCTTGCTCAAGGCATCTTCTAGATTGACTCCACTAGCCAATAGCCAAGCTTCCAATTGTGCCTGGGTTTGAGGAGAAAAACCTCTCCTTCAGCCTGCTCCATTGGACCCTGACGACTCCTGGGCAGAGAGAAGGTCAAGCAGGGATGGTGACAGGGTGATTCCCTCCTGACAGCTATTGCCATGAAGGTTCTTCCTGCTGAAGTGTCCAGTCTGGAACAATTACTTCCCTGCCTTACATGGGAGGGGGCACTGGAAAGCGAGGCGAGGAAGCCTTTGGAGAAGGAAGCTGACAGGAACTTTTGCCTCCCTTAACTTGGGTTAGTTGGCCACGGTGAGTTGTCTCATTCCATCTAATTATACTGATTTTATGCTGTGGTTCATATTTTCCGATTTCTTTGGAAATTATACATTGCCAGGTAGCAATCTATATGCAGAAAGATATAATCTAAAGCTAACAAGGATAAGAATATTTAGACAGTGAAAGTTTGTGTGTTCCTATGGTGAGAAATAATTATCACTGCATTTGTTTAAATTGTTATTTGTAAAATAAAGCAGGTATTTCTTTTAAACAATTGAATGAAGATCTCCAATGAATTCTAATTTTTTAAAAATTGGAATAAATAACTCTTTCAAAAAATTTTCTGTTTGTAAGTTTGTGCTGAAAGCAATTGGTGAGAAAATATTTCCTAAATGTGTATTGGGATCAATTAATTGTGTGAATTGAATATTTTGTTTGATAGCAGTTCACTTCTGGAATATCTTCTTATGATTCCATTGGCTTTTGTTTGGAACCTGCTTCTGACAGATACATATATTCACATAGATGCACAAATGTGAGATATATGCGCAAACCCAACACTTCTTCTAAAGGGAAAAGTCGCTCAGACTTTCAGATGGAGTGGGATACCCTAGGCGACTTTACTTTAAGGTAATTGGGAACTGCCCACAATTGGTTATAAGATGGGTGGCTATATAAATATTTTAAATAAATAAAGAATGTCTATATCAATAAAATGGGAGCCAAATACTACACAAAAGTATTCAATTTGCAAAAATTAGTTTTTGGCAGACAACCATTTAAAGCAAAAATGATAATATCTTTAAGCAATTATTTCTACTATTAAAATTATGTAAGTTTAGTCTCAAAGGGAACCTCACAGTTTTAAGACACGTGTGTGTAATGCATTATGCAGTGAGCAATACATTTTCATAGAATTGCACAACAGATATCATCATTCCTGACCTCAATATTATATTTATATTTCAGCATTGTCATAAGTGCTGCTAATTGTCTAAAATAAACCGCCTGAAGTGTAAAATGTGAAGAGTGTCTCCTTAGAGCTTTTTGTTCTGTTTAATTAGAACTTGCTATTTTAGTGATGGCACTCATTATCAGGACTGTTTTGCTCATTACAGTGAATGTGGCAGCAACACACTACTGAGTCACAGATCATCATACGTTTACACAATGCTTTTAAATAACAACCTACATAGCGCTGTTATAAAAGAAGATCCCGGAGTCTGCAGACTGAGATGCTGTTGCTGATGCTGAAAGGGAGAAGGAATCATGTAACCTTCCGAGATGAAGTAGAATCTAGGAGATGCTTTAACAAAATGGAGGCAGTCACCTTCTTATTTTGTTTGTGTGCCCCATTCACAACTCAAGTAGAGGCAGGAAAGAGTGTTTAAGATTTCTAGTAAAAACAGGTCATAAGTAATGGGACATGAACTGCCACAGCAGATTCTTCGATATGGTAGGTCACTGCAGGTCCTTCTTTCTCCAGTGTGATTCAGAAAATAGAAGTAAGCTAATCAATAATAAAGCATCTGGAGCTTAAGAATTAGAAGTCCAGTGTTATTCTTTGCCCGTCTTGCCTGCTTATGTTGTAGTTCAGAAAAGAGGCTTAATTAAGCCTTCTCTCAGGACAATCATTTCATTCTAATCTAAATTCTACAGTCTTTTCAAATAAATGTGATCCACATATAGTTGGAGGAACCATGGGGAACCACTTAAAGTTTGATCTCCTATTTTACATATAATTTTGGTTTCAAATACAGGTTACACAAACTCTTCAGTAGGTAAGGATTGGCCTATATACTAATTCCTGCATTGTAGATTAAGAGCCAATTTTTCCCCCCAATGCAACAAGTTTTCTAATGAGGGAAAATTATTTGTCCTTGGGTTTTAGTCCTTGATAAAGTTCTGAGGGTCCGTATAAATATCAACTAAGGAAAGCTTTAGATTTTTCTAACGTAATGTGACCATCCGTAAGAACTAAGTCTATAGCACAATGTATCAAAATCAAATGTATTATAATGAAAATATATAACATTCTTTTAAATAAGCCCATTTTTAACAAGTCTTTGAAGCAGAACTTGTTTCCTTTACATAAAAGGAATATAAAATAATGCGTAAAATATATAAATATTAAAAAGAACGTAAAAATTCTTTTATACTTAAAATAATTCCTTATATAAAAGGATTTCTACTGTTGTGATGATGTTATCTGTTCTGTTCAACAACAATAAGCGGACTTCCAGAAAGAAATACATTTTCTTACAGGCGGGTGTGTGAACTGAATAGCAAGCCAATACAGACATCTCCATACCTTCCATCTCAATTTTTAATAGCAAAGCTAAATGGGTTTTAGAAATACCAAAAGTTCTTCTTTTCAACAGAAACAAAACATTTCCAGCAATACGTTTATCCTGGAATGCCACAATTGCTTCAGAACAATAATAAATATATAAGCACACATGCAAGAAACAAGCAGCCTAACAGAGATTGAGTCCAAGTCTGATATCATGAAGGAAAAATAGCACGATTTCAGGAAACATCTCTTTGCTGTTATGCAAAGCAGAAGCTTTTTATCTTCTATAGGGACATTCATATGTGAAGCAGCCAAATAGAGCAGTGAATAAACCACCTTTACAACACAACACTGAATTCTATATAATTTACAAGAAGTGACAAGATTTTACTTTACCTCACTTTTAGGTTCCCTTGTTGTGGCTGCCCATCATAAACAGACAAAATATCAAAATCTTCTTCGAGGGCGAAAGTATGGAATGATAACTGTATCCTGTTACGTTCGCCTGTGATTATGATCCATGTGCAGTTGGCGTAATTTGGGTAGCCATGAGGGAATCCTGGGCTTTCTATCGTCCCATTGGGGCCTTGTACTAAACCTCCACAGTTCTGACCTGGAAGACAAGAAGGGAAAGAAGAAATTAATACAATTTTAATGATATTTTTCCTCTGTCCTATAGTAAAATCCACACAAAGCAGGCTTGAGACTGAAAATTTAGCATTTTAAGATGTAATTCCATTTATTCATGCAGTGTTGAACATTGAATAGAGTAAGTGGCAACAAATTTAGCTCCTGCTGATTTTCACGAAGCTATTTTTCCCCTCATTCTTAAAGGAATAACCATTAGGAATAGGCTTCCTAATCCACCACTGGTGATCGCTGGTGAATTTGGTTCATAAACACAACAATGTACTCCTTCAGTTTTCCTTATTATAAGACTGGACCTTTTCACTGAAAATAATGGAGCAAAGTTTTAGAACTTAAATTCTAAATATCAAAGCCCCCTTATTTTATTTTATTTTATTTTCTTCCTTGGCACTTACATTAGTGTTTTACAGTGAATGTTTAAATTGTTATTATAGTGTAAACCTTGGAAGCAGCCAAGATAGATTAGATAGTAGTGGAATGTGAGTTTGATTAAATAAATAAATAATGGTTACAGGGAAAAAAAATTCTTCTACTGAATACATTGGAGGGTTGTATGAACATTTTTTTAAAAAGAAACAATTCTGAAATATCCCAATTTTTCCCTCCCTGCATGATGTGAGTGAGTGTTAGACTCAAAAATCCCTAAATTAGGTCGACAAGAAATGTTTCAGTTTCCTCTGGTTCTTTTATGACTAAATTCTAAGATTCAACAGAGAACATGTTTATTCCCAATTTGATTAGTATATCCTACTGAACCATATGGGGGCATGCTGCTGATTAAATAGGCAATTCAGCAACAAGTAGCCTTGATTTATGACAAGCAGGGTTTTTTTCTATCCATCTTGCTGAGCTCATTAATCCCTCAAATATAGATATGCCAAAGCTCAGAATTACATTGAGGCATAAAATCAATCTGTTTCGTAATGAATAAAATGTCTGCAAAGGTTGGGGGAGGCATTTTGTGCACAATGCTTGGATTCACACACAGTTTTGGCATAAATATATTCCTAACACTTGCTGTTATGCCCACAACAAAGATTATTTCAGGCAACTTTTTATTATGTCCCAAATACCTATGAATAGGTTTCTGACTTTAAATATTAACTTGAAATGCTGTCAAATGCTTGTGGGAATTTCCAAATCCTAACATAAAAGATTTAATTAAAGAAAGGATTTGCAGGTTAAAACTATGGCCTAATAAATTACCATTTTCTACTGAGTTTAAATCTGCAACTCTAATGAGTAGATATTAAAGCTGTGGGAATTCAGTAGGCCTGTTAAAAGAGAAGGATTTCCCAGCATATCTGCCAATTGTTCATAGCAAACCATTATAATGCAGACATTGCCACATTTCTTCCTCTAAGTGTAAAGCCTTTTAAAATTAAGTAGTTCCTAAAGATATATTTATAACCTATTAAACATAGCTTAAATTGGGAGTGGGGACAAATCCACACTCAACTGGCAATAGGAAACTGTCATTAGTTGCATTTTATGAATACTTCCTTCTTATTGCAAATTGCCAAAAAAAAAAATCTAGGCACAGTCAGCTTTATCTTTTTTTTTTTTAAAGCAGTGTTCTTATGATGGAACTGGTGAAGAGAACTGAAATCCTTCTGGAAAGCCTCATCACAGAGTCGATTTATTTGATTTATTTGACTGCCTGCATATAATCTCTATTGAAGGCAGACTGGATGTTCTTCTTAGCAAGGATCTTATTGGAGGAAAATGCTAGATTAGGTGCACCATTTCTGAAATGCAGATATACTAGAACAGGGGTGTCAAACTGGATTTCATTGAGGGCCACATCAAGGTTGAATTTGACCTTGGGGGCGTGCGGGGCAGGGCTTGGCAAGGGGTCGTGGTCAGCACTTGTGTCAAGGGTGCCTGTGATGGCCCGAGCACCCTGCCAGTGAAAACGGGCTCCCAAGCTCTGTTTTCAACTGCAACGGCCTCCTCTATCAGTGAAAACGGGCTCCTACATCACTCTGTCAACAAAAACGGAGCCTGGGAGAACCACATGCAGCCCTCATGAGCTCTGTTTTCGTTCAGAGGCACTTGCAGGCCAGTCCTTCGCTGTTTCCAGGATGGCCCTGCAGGCCAGATCTAAGCACCTCACCGGGCAGATCCAGCCCCAGGCCTTGAATTTGACACCCCTGTACCAGAACATAAAGTGATGGAGCTAGGCTGATTGTAAAATACTATACATTAGGATTTGTTTGGGGGTGGGGGAGGAATGGTGGCTAGGACAGGCTTAATAAATTTCAAACATGTGTGTTCAGAACCAGCAAGTTAATGGCAAGATTTTTTGTTAAGGAAACTGAAGGTCAAGGGGCTAAGTGAAAATTATAATTAATTCATACATACTCCCTCTGCATCAAGTTCAATGACCAAGTTCTCTGTATACAGGAAAGACTGTAACTGGGGTGAGAGACTAGCTATAATACTAAATTCTAATCTGGTTTATTTCATAAGGACTTACTATCTTATGTGAATTGAGCCATGGGTTCACAAACGGTGGCTTATAACCAAATGCATGAAGTGAGCCACTACTTCAACAAACTAAAGTTAAAACGTATCAGCACAAGATATGAACCCAGCCAATGAGGAAGGGCCAGAAATAAAGAGAAAAAGAAAAGAAAAGGACACAGATGGAGTGGAATTGGAGTGGAATTCAGTTATAATCGACAGAATTTCAGTTGTGCCTGTATTAAGTCTAGGCCATTATTAGTCTGGGTCAGTTTCTAGATCAGCAATCTCCAAACTTGGCAATTTTAAGACTTGTGGATTTGAACTACCAGAATTCCCCAACCACCATGTCTGGCTGAGGAATTTTGGGAGTTGAAGTCCACATGTCCTCTGTGTGTGTGTGTGTGTGTGTGTGTGTGTGTGTGTGTGTGTGTGTGTGTGCGCGCGCGCGCGCATGTGTGTGCGTGTGTGTTTATGTGTATCCTAAAATAAATAAATTAAATAAATATAATGTGGTACAGTGCAGAATGACATTCCATTCTTGTCTGGTTCAACTTTTGTAGGGGGTGGGGGAGATGGCAAGTCTTCTCACTAAAAGAGATTTATTTTCTTAAAGCCTGAATTTCCAAAAGGAGGCGGGATGAAAATGTAGTAAACAAAAGGCAGAAGAGAAGAATTAGGCTTTTCTCACCCATAATGTAATCGAGCCTTAAAGAAATGTCTTGAAAAAAAATGGTTCATACACCTAAGGGTGTCATCTGCAACTTGCAAAGCTGCAGAAGCTCAATTTTCAAGAGAAATAAAAGAGTACTTTTGTTTCAGCCTCTGGGAACTGTGGAAGCCTAAAATAAGGCTCTGAGGTGCTTTCAACCTGTAAATGTGGAAAAACACTCCCACATGCTTCATTTTAAATCAGATCTCTTGAGGGTTAGATACTACTTTATTCTCTGGGAGTTTTGTATTTTAAATTTCTTATCTATCCCTAGCTCATTATTGAATTTGGTTTCTGTACTAGCTTAAATAGTTGTTTTTGCTTATAAAGTTCTGCCTAGAATCCGGCAATTTCAGGTTTGTTTTATTTAATTGCAGGTTCCAATGCAAATCCATTCATGTTGAAGATCAATGCCACTTTAGATTCTAAACTTCCTTGTACTACATTCCCTATGGCCAGGGGGTGGGATTCAAGTAATTTAACAACCGGTTCTCTGCCCTAATGATTTCTTCTAACAACCAGTTTGCCAAACTGCTCAGAAAGTTAACAACCTGTTCTCCCGAAGTGGTGCAAACTGGCTGAATCCCACCACTGCCTATAGCTAAGGAAAGTTTTCCACTGATAGGACGAAAGAGGGTTGCAAAAATACAGAAATTTATTTATTTTATTTTTATTTATCAAACTTCTATACCGCCCTTCTCCCGAAGGACTCAGGGCGGTGTACAGCCTTCATTTAAAACAATAAATATACATATTAAAATAACCATTAAAAAGCTTATTCAATGAAAGGCCAGATTAAAACCGTCGATTGACCATAAAAATACCCAATAAAATTACCATTAAAAGTTTAAAATTTAAATTTAGAATTTAAAAAGTCAGGCCAGTCCTGCTTGTATAAATAAATAAGTTTTCAGTTCCCGGAAGGTCCAAGGTCAGGCAATTGGCGTAAACCGGGGAAGTTCGTTCCAGAGTAGGTGCTCCCACAGAGAAGGACCTTCCTGGGGCCGCCAGCCGACACTGCTTGGCGGACGGCACCTGAGAAGACCCTCTCTGTGAGAGCGCACGGGTCGGTGGGAGGCATGTGGAAACAGCAGGCGGTCCCGTAAGTACCGGGCCCTAAGCCATGGAGCGCTTTGAAGGTGGTAACCAAAACCTTGAAGCGCACCCGAAGACCACAGGTAGCCAGTGCAGACTGCGCAGGAGAGGTGTTACCGGAGCAACGCGGTGCTCCTCAATCACCCGCGCAGCTGCATTCTGGACTAACTGCAGTCTCCGGTACACTTCAAAGGTAGCCCCATGTAGAGAGCATTGCAATAATCCAGTCGAGAAGTGACGAGCATGAGTGACCGTGCATAAGGCATCCCGGTCAAGAAAGGCGCAACTGGCGGACCAGGCGAACCTGGTAAAAGCTCTCCTGGAGACGGCCGTCAAGTGATCTTCAAACGACAGCCGCTCATCCAGGAGAACGCCCAAGTTGCGCACTCTTTCCGTTGGGGCCAGTGACTCGCCCCAACAGTCAGCCGCGTTGCAGCTGACTGTACCGGGATGCCGGCATCCACAGCCACTCCGTCTTGGATGGATTGAGTCTGAGTCTGTTTCTCCCCATCCAGACCCGCACGGCCTCCAAACAACGGGACAGCACTTGACAGCTTCGCTGGGGTGGCCTGGGGTGGAAAAGTACAGCTGAGTATCATCAGCGTACAGATGATAACTCACCCCAAAGCCACTGATGACCTCGCCTAACGGCTTCATGTAGATGTTGAACAGGAGAGGCGAGAGAATCGACCCCGCGGCACCCACAAGTGAGGCGCCCGCGCCGATCTCTGCCCCTGTCAACACCGACTGCGACCGGTCGGAGAGGTAGGAGGAGAACCACCGATAAACGGTGCCTCCCACTCCCAACCCCTCCAACCGGCGCAGCAGGATACCATGGTCGATGGTATCAAAAGCCGATGAGAGATCCAACAGGACCAGGGCAGAGGAACAACCCCTATCCCTGGCCCTCCAGAGGTCATCCACCAACGCGACCAAAGCTGTCTCCGTGCTATAACCGGGCCGGAAGCCGGACTGGAACGGGTCTAGATAGACAGCTTCCTCCAGGTACTGAGGGAACTGCCGTCCCACCCCCCTCTCTACAACCTCCGCAACAAAGCGAAGGTTGGAGACTGGACGATAATTACCCAAAATAGCTGGGTCCAGGGAAGGCTTCTTGAGGAGGGGTCTCACCACCGCCTCTTTCAAGGCAGCGGAAAGCCCCCTCCATCAAAGAAGCATTTATAATACCCCGAGCCAGCCTCGTGTCACATCCTGAGTGGCCAGCACCAGCCAGGAGGGCACGGGTCCAGTAAACATGTAGTGGCATGCAGCCTCCCCAGCAACCTGTCCATGTCCTCGGGAGCCACAGAATCAAACTCATCCCAAACCACATCAACAAGACGAGCCTCAGTCATCTCATCTGGATCATCGCAATCTTGGTCCAAGCTATCCCGAAGCTGAGCGATTTTATCGTATAGATAACCACTAAACTCCTCGGCACGTCCCTGTAAGGGGTCATCCCGTCCCCCCTGGTGAAGAAGGGAACGGGTCACCCGAAACAGGGCGGCCGGGCGGTTATCTGCCGACGCAATGAGGGAGGAGGCGTAGGAACGCCTCGCCACCCTCAGTGCCACTAGGTAGGTCTTTGAAAAAGACCTAACTAGTGTCCGATCAACCGGGCGGCTGGACCTCCAGGTGCTCTCTAGGCGTCTTCTCCGGCGTTTCATCTCTCAGCTCCTCAGAGAACCAAGGAGCTAATCGAGATCTGCGCCGGGTCAGAGGTCGCAAAGGCACGACACGGTCCAAAGCCCCAGCCGCGGCCTGTTCCCAGGCCGCGACTAGTTCTTCAGTCGTGCCATGGGTAAGATCCTCAGGGAACGCCCAAGCTCCGTCTGGAACCTCTCAGGGTCCATCAGGCGCCTGGGACGGAACCAACGCATTGGCTCCGTCTCCCTGCAGTGGTGAGTAGCGGTCTGAAAGTCTAGGCGGAGGAGAAATGATCTGACCATGACACCGGTATTGTCACTAAATCTCTTACTACCAGATCATTAAACCACTGTCCAGAGATATAAATCAGATCCAGCGCAGATCCCCGTGTGAGTAGGGCCATCAGTTACTTGAATCAGGTCCAAGGCCGTCATGGAAGCCTGGAACTCCTGAACCACTGTTGATGACAAGCCAGCCGATGGCAGATTGAAATCGCCCATGACCAAAAGTCTGGGGATCTCAACAGCCACCCGGCAAGCACCTCCAGTAGCTCAGGCAGGGCTGTAGTCACGTAGCAAGGAGCCAGGTACGCGATCAACAAACCCATCTGATTCTTATGGCCCCACTTCACAAGAAGGATTCACAGCCGGCTATCTGAGGAACAGTGGTCTCTCTCGGCTCTAGACCCTCTCTCATTACAACCGCCACCCCTCCACCCCTACCCTGGGCCCTTGGCTGATGGAATGCTCGGAAACCTGGCGGGCACAGTTCAACTAGGGGCACCCCCCCTTCTGCACCCAACCAGGTCTCCGTAATGCCCATAAAGTCCGTGGATTCCCCCTGGATAAGATCGCAAATCAGGGGCCTTGTTAACCACGGACCGGGCATTGCACAACATCAACCGGAGGCCCGGGCTCTGAGGATCCTGACCTTCCGGGGAACGGGGAAAGACTAGGGGGCCGGAGCACACGATCGCTTTTATACAGCGAACACGTGCTCCCAACGAACGATACGGCCCCTTGCTTCCGCCATATCTGCCCCTCCCACTTACCGTACAGATGGAACCAACTTCCAATTCTGGAACGAACCCTCACCCTCCCTCGGACCAGATGAAAACGCCGTGAACTGGGACTGGGACTGAACCAACCCTCCCGACGGGATCTCCCCTCCGTCACTTTCCTCTCCCCTTTAAAAACCCTTATTAAAAACCTATGTACAAAACCCCATAAATTCTTCTTCCTCGATGCCACCTCTCCGGGTCCCAAGACCCCTCGTTAAGGCCGGCCCTCGATAACCCAGATGGCCATTCCTGCGAGGCGGGGGAACCTCGCAGTTGAAGAAGTTCGGCAGCTGTATATTTCATGCATAAAGATCTAAATAACAGCGGGGAGAGGAAAAGTTCCCGGTCAGTAGATGGTATTGCGGACGATGGGTGAAACCGAACAGTCACAGACAACGGCCAAAAGGCCGGTAGGGCAACAGTTAGATGAAATAAAAGTTGGGCTGATGAATTCTGCCCATAATGTCGCCCATCGACTAAGGTCAAAGTTCCACCTGCCAGAGCTGTTCGTATCCAAACCGGCGATAACATTGCCGCTCAAAAGTCGGCAAACCGTCCAGGCATCCGCAAAGATGGCAAATGCGGTCAATGATGGTGAATCGTTGGGTTGTTGGTATCCGTGCTGCTAAGCAGAGCTGCCAAAAAATCAGCGGCCCACACTCAGTCGCCGATGTCCTGACGACCGGCTGCAGCAACCCTCGGCCAAGCCAGGCCATTTCTAGCGCGCGCCAATCCGCGCCCTTCCAAAATGGCGGCCGTCGTTCATCATCATTAGTAGTGGCCTCCGATGGTATCAGGGCCACTGTTGGTATCATTGCCGCTGGACGCTTCAGCCGGTGACACCCATGCTGGGTAATCGGCCACTGATGACCCATGCGGCCGCCTGGCAGCGAACCACAAAACCGGGCCGGCTCTTCTCAGCGGGCGCTGCTACCCGCCCGGCGCCTCTGCCCCGTTCCTGGCAGCCGGGGGTCCAACAGGGCCCACAGGTCTTCATCCGGCTGTCGGGAAGATGGTCCACAGGGCGATAGCTCCAGGCCGCTCGGCAACAGCTCTCCGGTCTTCCCGGCGGGCGCTGGCGGGATGCTATAGAAATGCTAGCCTTTCCTGTTTAAATGTGTATCAACTGTTAAAAATCAGAGATGAAAAATGTTTTTTAAAAGTACCAATTGTCCACCCCCCACCCCCACCCCCACTGTGCCTTAATTGCTCTAGGGTGATGAAGAGATGAAGCAATGGCCTAGTTAGGGAAGTCCATAGTTACCTGGTTAACAAAATACACCTTCCTTTCTTTCTGTCCTAGCTATTAAGAATTTGGAAAATTGTGCATGTGTATGAGAGGTGTGAGTAATAAATAACTTACAGTAATGCTTATGTCATCCTGGTCAATGTAAAATAATTAATTCATGGGGGATATTTTATAAAAAGTTAACCATCATATTTCTTTGGTAGACCCATTATGAGATTGCAAAAAAGGCAGCCAGTTTGGTCTAGTGTTCAAGGTACCAGCTAGTAACTAGTAGATTTGTGAGTTCTAGTCTGGCCTTAGGCATGAAAGCCAGCTAGGTGATGTTGGGCCAGTCACTTTCTCTCACCCCAACCATAGAATTTTCATTGTGGGGAAAATAGGAGAAGGAAAAATATTAGAAATTTTCGACATCTTGAGTAATTTATAAAAAAAATAAAGGCAGGATAAAAACAAACAAATAAATAAAATTTTTAAAATATTACATTTAACATGTTCTTGAAAAGAATATTATCAATATGTTATTCAAATGTATGTGTAAATAGAAAGAAAACCTTGTGATTTTGGCTGGCAGGAGAAATCCATGGATAATGAAAACAAGGGTATTTATGTGCTTTTATAGAACATTTAAAAAAAATATATATATAAGGGATTTTCTTGAAATAGCAGGCTCTTTATGTCTTTCATTCTTAAAAGAATAATCTTACCCATCCCTAACCTTCTATTTAAGATGTTAAACACATTTGCGTCCTTTTGTCATTGACCTAGTAAATGAATTTTGTACGGTACGATACGTTTCAGATGTCTGACTTGTTCATACAGCTGGATAGAACCTTATAATAGAATAAGATATTGAGTTAGAATTAAAAGTTAAGCTCCCGTTAATTGGATGGACGAAAATGGCCCAAGATTTATTTTTCTAGGGCCTTTATGATGCTATGTAACCCTGTAGAAGAAAGTAGAAAAAAAATGTTACTGATTATATTGGTGGGTGTATACTAGGGATGGGTTCCTAATCCTATCACTATCAGTTCGCTCGTGCACATGTGTGGCACTTCTGCACATGCACAGAAGCTTCTGTGCATGGACAGAAGTGCCCAGGTGGGTTACCGGTTCGCCCAATCCAGTGCGAACCGGTAGCAACCCATCACTGGCATATACTCTCTGCAAACATATATCTATTGAAAAACAAACTATAAGATTAGTTCCCAGCAAATCTTTGATATGCTCAAGTGATAATTAATAGCTATATCATACGACAGGGTTCTTTTAAAATTATAGGATTGTAAAAAGCACTGGGTGGACTTTTTACTTTATTTATTTTCTTTATCCTGGCATGAACAGTTCCTGCAAACTGCTTTTTCCTGCTATGTGTTCAGGGCATTGCCTTTGATTCATTCCTAGCCCATAGCAAAAGAAATTTAAAGGAAATGCTTTTCTTCTTCTCTTCAGAAAGAGCATGCATCACTTCAGCCAGGAGTGCTTGGTCACTCCTGGGTGAAGGCAGCTGGATTTCAGCAGCTGCCAGATCCTTCCGTGACCATTTGAGACTGGTCTACAGCTAGCCCTTGACTTACAACCATTCATTTAAGAACTATTCAGAGTTACAACTGCACTGAAAATAGTGGGCAGTTCTTACACTTATGACCATCAGAGCATCCCCATAGCCAGGTGATCAAAATTTAGGTGCTTGACAAGCTGCATATGTTTATGATGGTTGCAGCCAACCAGGGTCATGTGATCACCATTTGTGACCTTCCCAGCCAGCTTCCAACAAGGAATCAATATGGGAAGCTAGATACACTTAATGTCTGTGTGATTCACTTAACAACTACATGTGCAAATCTAGTACAGGTAGTCCTCGCAAAATGACCAATTACTTAACAGTCTTTGACTGTAACTTTGAAGTTACAACAACCCCCTGAAAAGCTACCTATGACTCGGTTCCTGAATTCCAATGGTGGCACATACACAGCTACATGACCGCATTTTAGATAGATGGCAACCGGCTCATCTTTATGACAAGTTGTAGCATTCTGCAGTCACATGAACGCAACTTATGACATTTTCTAACAATTGCTGGCAAAAAAACAAACAAACAAATAGGAATGAATGGATTTGTTTAATAACCTGTATATTTGCATAACAACCACCACATTAGCTTTACAACAGCAGCACTTGCTTAATTACCATTGCAAAAATTCATAAAATCAGATTGGTCGCATTGGTGCCTCAACTTATAACTATCATGATTTACAATGGAAATTCCAGGCTCCATTATGGTCATAAGTTGCGGATTACCCATATTTTAAGCAAGATACTACACTGATTTTCAACTCTTGGTCCCAAAAGGTGAACCCATAAAAGATCAATAAACTAATACTGTTCCATATCTTGCTCAAGTGACAGCCTGTAGAACAAATGATATTAAATAACAAAAGAGAAATTGTATTGCTAATATTAACATTTGTACTCTGTGCATTAGGATGAAACAATCTTTAATGTCGGGACATGGGATTGCAGTTTTCTATTTTAATAAACTTATCTATGTTCAGACATCCACCATACAGCTAGATGATTGAATTGTTGTCTATGAAATTTTATTCATACAGGTATTTTCTTTTCAGCACAGTAAACTCTAAGAGAATAACAAATATAAATTGTAATGTATAAATACCCTATTAAATGGATGTTTTAAAATGAAATATTAAACATTTTGAAAACTTTGGTTTGGTGCCATTATTAAGAGCAACAATAAAAATCAATTTATTGTTTTCATTAGATTTTATCTTCTTAGTTCCCTTAACTAAACTGATGAATAGTACATAGACAAGATTCAAGAGTCAGACTATAGGAATGCCACCTCGAATCACTATATTGTGAGATGGGTGTCTATAAAAATGTTTAAGTAACTAAAGAAACATTGCAATCTCTTCCAAACTTGTGTCTGCAAAATTTTTGTAAATTTCTCCCAGGTCAGCATCTACTCAGATTAAGATGCTCCAGGAATCAGAATAGCAACAGTAGCAAATACAAACATTAATATAGTAGTATTCCTTTTTCCTTTCTCTATTAAAGAAAATCAGTGTGTAATTCTTAAGTTATGCACAGAGTGATCCAGTAGAGAAAGTATTAAAGGGAATTAGCTTCAAAAGAAAGTCTAGGGATACATATATATAGCATCACAAAGCTGGCCCTAAGGGAAATTTTCCAGTACACAAGTAGCCAAATCCTCCCAAATGGAAAGAAATGTCTTGGTCAGTGTTTCTCAACTTGGCAATGTGAAGATGTGTGGACTTCAACTCCCAAGATTCACCAGACACCATAGTTGACATATACTGATCTAGATAATCAAAAATCAACATCAGTAGTTATGAAAACCTTTGAAAGGCTAGTGATGTCCCATCTGAAAACCATCATGGATCCACTGTTAGACCCACTGCAATTTGCATACCGAGCAAATAGATCGACAGATGATGCTGTTAATATGGCTCTGCGCTACATCCTACAACATCTTGAATCTCCAAAGATCTACTCAAAGGTCCTCTTTGTAGACTTTAGTTCAGCATTCAATACCTTCATACCAGACATTCTTCTAACTAAACTAAATCAGCTAGCCGTACACACTTGTAAATGGATCACAAGCTTCCTAACAGACAGGAAGCAGAAAGTGAAGCTAGGCAAAATCACATCAGATACCTGTACAATTAGCACAGGAGTCCCCCAGGGCTGTGTGCTCTCTCCGCTTCTCTTCTCTCTATATATCAATGACTGCATCTCAAACAACCCATCTGTTAAACTACTGAAGTTTGCAGATGATACAACAGTGATTGGTCTCATTCGAGACAACGATGAATCCGCATACAGATGGGAGGTTGAACAACTAGCCTCATGGTGAGTCCGTAACAATCTGGAACTGAACATACTCAAAACTGTACCACCTCTTACAATACTAAACAACATAGTATCAACAGTAGAAACCTTCAAATTTCTAGGTTCTATCATATCTCAAGATCTAAAATGGACACCTAACATCAAGAACATCATCAAAAAAACCACAACAAAGAATGTTCTTTCTGTGCCAACTCAAGAAGCTCAAACTGCCCAAGGAGCTGCTGATACAGTTCTACAGAGGAACTATTGAGTCTGTCATCTGCACCTCTATAACTGTCTGGTTTGGTTCTGCAACTCAACAAGACAGACACAGACTTTAGAGGATGATTAGAACTTCAGAAAAAACAATTGCTACCAAGCTGCCTTCCATTGAGGACCTGTATACTGCACGAGTCAAAAAGAGGGCTATTAAAATATTTACAGACCCCTCACATCCTGGACTTAAACTGTTTCAATTACTACCCTCAAAATGATGCTATAAAGCACTGCACACCAGAAAAACTAAACATAAGAACATTTTTCCCAAATGCCATCACTCTGCTAAACAAATAATTCCCTCAATACTGTCAAACTATTCATTAGGCTGCATTACTAGTACTTTTTGTCTTCTCATCATTCCTATCACCCATCTTTTCCCACTTATGATTGCATAATTGTAACTTTGTTGCTTTTATTCTTACAATTTATATTGATATTGATTGTTTCCTGATTGCTTATTTGTACTCTTTGACTATCATTAAGTGTTGTACCTTATGATTCTTGACGAATGTATCTTTGTTGTACACTGAAAGCATATGCCCCAAAGACAAATTCCTTGTGCGTCCAATCACACTTGGCCAATAAAGAATTCTATTCTATTCTATCAAAAGTTCAATTGACTCAGGCATTTTTTTCAGTCTGAGTCTTAGTCTTGGGCCCTTAACTGGTGAATGGAAACTGAATTCAAAGCTACCTTTTTTTCTTTTGGAATATGATTTACAGGATTTTCTGTGAATTAACCCAGCACTATTGTTTGCAGTTTTCTATAGACATGAACTGACTATTCTCTAACTCAACCGTCCCCGACCTTTGAGGCTTGGCAGCCCGGTTGGAGAGGAAAGGGGGGAATGGAGCCATGTGAGCAGCAGGCTGGCGCACACACATTCATGCACTCAATTTCTGTGCGCGTGTCGACACACACACACATGCACATGCAAATTGACTTGTGCATGTTGAGCCTGTATGCAAGTGTGCATGCACACTGGCCTCCACGCACGCAAACTGAGCTGCATGTGTATTGGCCCGCCACTCACACAGCCCTGTCCAAATAGGCCATGGCCCGGGGATGGCCCAAGGGTGGGGACCCCTGCTCTAACTAATTGACTCCCTCTCTGCTAGCAAAGTGAAGCTTGGAAGCACCCAAATTCTATGCAGTCTAAGTATACTTACTTGGAACAGCATGAATGTGTATATGCTGGTATTGTAAAATTTCACTGAAATGGTTATGGGCGGGGGGGGGGGAATAGAATATTGGTTTGATTTCTTTATTTAGAGACTGGTTTAAAAATCAGAAATGTTTTACCTGCTTTTATTTGTTTTTACTGAAAATGTTTTTTTAAGCGTTAGAATAATTGAATTTGGCTCTTGCAATGATGTCTTCTATATTCTGTTATGCAGGGGTGTGATGGTTAAGAGGTTAAAGATGCTGAGCTTATCAGCTGGAAAGCCAACAGCCCAGGTTCAAGACCCAAGTGCCGCACACCAAGGTGTGCCCCTGTTTCTTGCCTCAGCTCCTGCCCACCTAGCAGTTTGAAAGCATGCAAATGAGAATAGATAAATAGGAACCACTTCAGTGGGAAAGTAAAAGTGTTCTGTACATCTTTGGCATATAGCCATGCTGACCACATGACCCTAGAAATGTTTTCAGAGAGTGCTGGCCAGAATCGGACACAACTGGACACGACTTTACCATTACCATATTCTATTATATAGATATCATCAATATAATTGGACTCTATATAGTTAAATATATAGTTATATAGTTAAATATATGTCATATTTTTTTTATTTGCATTTATATCCCGCCCTTCTCCGAAGACTCAATATTGGGAGGGTTTTGGGTGTCCTCCAACAATGCCAGTGCTACTTCCTGATCAAAGGCTGAGAAGAAACACGCACACACAGAGTGAATATATGAGGGGGTGCCCATTTCCCATAAAGGAACACTATAGTACTCCAATCCTGTCCCTGGTAAGACATTACAGAATAAATGGAAAGGAGATACAATGACTAAAAAGTACTTTTGTTGTGATTTAGTTTGGCTCTTTTGGGGACAGAAATCCTTGCTTGGCTAAATACTGAGCTTCAAGTATGACAGAATGTCCTTATTTTCTGAATGCAAGTCAGAATGACATAGCATCCTCTACAATTAGGATGAAGTCCATCTTAACACAGAGCTACTGTTCATAAGGTTGCCAATTACTGTTTTTTGAAGCATATAAAATAAACTTGGTGCTTTATGCAAACAGTATTTATGGTTTTGCAGTTGCTTAGCAACCAGCAAGTAGCAAGATAGAGAACACAAAGTAGAACAAATAAAGGGCTGCTTTTCGATGAAAGAATCAAAATTTGTGCCATATTAAAGCTATGATCATAGTCCATTCCCATTCTGCATTTATCTTACATACAGCTATGAATAACATAGGTTTTCCCCCCTTAGCTACTGAAAAGTAATAAGTTCCTATCACAAGTTGATTAAAACATACTTCAACATGTTCAAACAACACATTACTTTAAAGGTTTACTTTAAAGATCTGACAATAGTGCAAACAATTGAAGTGTAGTACACTCCTCTCACAATAAACTCATTTTAAATCCAACTCTCTGCAAGAGTAATTTGCATTGCTAAAAATTATCTATTAGAACCAATAGAAATACCTGGCTATATATACTGAAAAAGGAAAATATTGGTTCCAGATTAGGGTCATCATGCATAAGATTCTGTTGTAAGATTGTAAGATTTAGTTTTATTATCTTTTTTAAAAAATTAAAGATGCCAAATTGAAAGCATAAATTCCACAAAACATGGTACATAAAATACAAGAAAATGATTTTTTAGCAAAAATTCTGTGTTAATCTATCAGTTTTAATCTTCTAAAGATTACTGAGGTTTTTTAAAAATGCTTTATATGAGAATTTAATTTTGGCAATCTAGTCATAAATCAATCCATTTAAGTTTGTTCCAGGCATATGTATATTGTCAATTTGTCCATCGAACTGGTATTCTCTATCCAGTATAACAGAATAACAATGAATAGGGTTGGACAAGAAATAAGGATGCAAGCTGTTCTAATTAAAGCTGCCTTTTGCAATTGACTGAGTGTCTTTTTGTCAATGCCAGTGGTATCATCATAATGGCCATCATCATCTATTGGATACTGTCTACCTCACTAACTGGATAAGAGAATGCCTTGAACCACTCATGAGAACAAACAAATTTAAGTATTTATTTAATTTATTTATTTTTGGCCAGCATCTCCTACTATGCTGTTTTTATCCAAAGAGTGGCATGGTTTTGCTATCTAGAGGGACAGTAATTTAAAACAGGGGTCTCCAACCTTGGCAACTTTAAGCCTTGGCGGACTTCAACTTCCAGAATTCCCCAGCCAGCAAAGCTGGCTTGGGAATTCTGGGAGTTGAAGTCTGCCAGGCTTAAAGTTGCCAAGGTTGGAGACCCCTGATTTAAAAAGCAAGTGTCTATTCAAGACTCTAGAAGCCTTGATCAAAAGCTTTCAATTATCTTGCCATAACTGTCTCCATTCTTGCTCAAAGTTATATTGCGATCTACTGTTGGCTGAAGAATTGGTGAGATCAATTCCATTGGTGAAAGTAGTAAACAGTGACATCAACATAGGTTATGTATTCCTTTGTTTTAAACCTACATTGATTTTCTTACTTCCTTCTACTTGTATAACTTTGAACATTTTCAAAAACAAGGACAGTGAAATAAAGATCATAGACTTCCCAGAGTTTACTCAAACCCACATACTGTAGCATTACCTACATCTTCTTATATTTGAAACCCTCACCCTCCTTCAAACACTTATCAATATCTATTTTAATAGTCAAAATATGTCTTCTGGATGTGTTTCCAAGACAGAAAATAATTCCTCAAGGCTTTTATTATTTTAGAAAATAAAACTGTAAGAAATGTTTTCAACGATAACTAGAATCCCTAACTCTGCACCAGGTAACCTTTTTTTTTTTTTTTTACAAAGACAAGATGTAATTTAATTGCCAGGGAAAAGTGGACTTTGCAAGGCCGGGCCTATTAACTACTTCTTCTAGTATTTGCAAAGAGATCTTCAAATCCCTCTGGGGATAGTCTAATATATAACATTTGCAGACCAAGATGGATTTTTTTTTAATGAGTCCAAAATATCACAGATCGCCTAATTCTTAATCAGAATTTTGCAACACATATGATTCTTTTAATTAAGTCCATATTGATCTTTATTTTCTTATGTAACAGTTTCCCAGGAAAGCCTCTATTGTAAATCCTGCTAGGTTTCACATCATGGGCAAACACATGCATAAATTAGGAAGCTTGTACCTACTCTTGCCAGGATTGGAAATCTCTAAAATTTTAAACTTTTGAATATTTTTAACTACCAACACACTCACATGCCAACATCCTTCCACCGTGCCAAATATCAGTCGTGGTACAAAAATTCTTAAATGCATCTAAATCAAATGGATCCTTTCAGTTATTTTTTTTTCTTCTATTTGTAATAGAAAGAATAGATAATATACCATTTGCTATGGAATTCTGCACATGATATGGCTGCACTGGATCTTAAGCCGGTCATTCTAAATAGATTCCATACAAATCTTTGTGTTTTTTTTCAGATATATTTTCTCTTCATATCTTTTCAGAAGTAATAAAACTACCCTGCTCATAGCTGCTTTGTTAGATTAATCTTCAGGTAGTAAAATATGATTCCTGCTCAATTTGGGAAGAACTAAAAGAAGCGGCATCTATTCTTAGCACTGTAACACGAAAAGTGGACATCAGCTGGACATTAAACTGATATCAAATTGAGATTAATGCATGGCAATAAGGCAGTGCTGAACACCCCTCAAGCTAAATTGAAACAAATCCTTTGCTATGCATATGGCACAAGCAGATCCTTTATTGTCAATTTGAAGTTGTCAGAATGTTTGCCGGTTGGCCAAGAGCGCCTGGCTTTTTGACAAGCAGCCATGCAATCTGATCAGGAAATGACTGGGCTAAGGAAGTTGGATACATGATGGAATGCATTTTTAACCAGTTATTGGAATGTTCTGGACTAAATCCACATTTTCAGCTGGAGCATCAATGAAACAATACAATTTTCTTCCTCTGAATTCACCAGTAGGGGTCAGAGTCCAGAAAAAACTGGAATGTATTTTAAAGAAAGAGGGAAAATAGCAATCCTTCAAGGACTTTCTGGTTTCAGTTTAGTAAAGACTTGAAATAGAAAAGTTTTGTTGCTGTCAAAATTGTACTAAATCAATGAATTTGAAGGGGAGGGGGAAGTACAGAGTAATAATAAAACGGTCATCTCATCACTTTGAAGGATGGAGGCATGGAAAAAGTGCCACAGAGACAATGAATCCTCCCCTTCAATGCAGCCTCCACCTTCTATTCACACCTACATTTCTTTCCTCCATGGTTGGCCACATCTTTTTCATGGAGCGCACATTGGATATAAGCAGGAAGCCATTACAACCAGTAATTTATTTTCTATTGCAATGTTTCCCAACTTTGGACTATTTTAAGATGCTTCCCTGGCAGGAGAATTCTGGGAGTTGTAGTCTACCCATCTTAAAGAGCCCAAAGTTGAGAAATACTGTTCTGTTGTAATCTATTGGTCTGTTTCTCATAGGAGAAGCAGACTTCTTTTCAAGCACTCAGACGCACCAAGGTATGAAGGAAGCCCACGAAACTTTACAGTGGGAAATGGCTTAAGTTAACACAGTGTGGGAGTGATCCTTGGACCTCATAGATATGCAGCCATATGCCCCACACACCTATATGTGATCTGCATTCACTATCAAACCTTTGAGATGCCCCCCTCCATTCCAAGTGCCCTTATAAGGAAACATTCACAGCAAGCTGAACTGACCCTGAGTGGCAACATGGGCAACATTCAGTCAAGCACCAGTAATCTACATTGTTGATATTCACTGACCACATCCCAGAGATAGCATAGCTTGCATGTTGACCTAGTAGGGAAATGAATTGTAAGAAAGTCACCCCAATGACTTTATCAGCAGCGTTCCCATGTGTCAGGCTGTAATTTACACTGTGTCTGCCTTTTTCTTTGTCACATTTTGGAAATGTAGTAGACTAGACATCAGCTGCTTTTGCTCAGGGCTGATCAGGGCTAGTGCTTTCTTGGGATCCCATTGTACACTGTATCTATATATATGCATGCAGATCAATTTATGTTGTATCTACGAAGTGATTTGATTGCTTTCAGTGAGGCAGGTTTAGGCCACAACAGTTGGTGCCATGATTTGGATCAGAACAGTGAGAGGGATGGAGGCTGCGAATACCTTGCACAGCACTCCTGACACTTTGCAGGCTTGTGGTTGGTGCTCCTTTCCTTTTCCCCTCTGATCCTGAGCCTGCTTGAAGATGCACTTATTTTTTATTTATTTATTTGTCAAACACAACAGTATATATAAGTATAAGCATGCAATAACCATACGAATTGGATACAATCAAAGGGAACATTAGGACAGAAATGGTAGGAATGCTGGTGCTCTTATGCACGCCCCTTACAGACCTCTTAGAAATGGGGTGAGGTCAATAGTAGATAGTCTTTTAAAGCTTTGGGGATTTTGGGAAGAAACCACAGAGTCAGGTAGTGCATTCCAGGCATTAACAACTCTGTAACTGAAGTCATATTTTCTACAATCAAGATTAGAACGGATTACATTAAGTTTAAATCTATTGTGTGCTCGTGTATTGTTGCGATTGAAGCTGAAGTAGTCTTTAACAGGAAGGACATTGTAGCAGATGATTTTATGAGTTATACTCAGGTCATGCCGAAGGCGGCAGAGTTCTAAATTTTCTAAACCCAGGATTTCAAGTCTGGCGGCATAAGGTATTTTGTTGTGATCAGAGGAGTGGAGAACTCTTCTTGTAAAATATTTCTGGACACGCTCAATTATATTAATGTCCGAAATGAAGTATGGGTTCCAGACAGGTGAACTGTATTCGAGAATTGGTCTAGCAAATGTTTTGTATGCTCTGGTTAGTAGTGTAATCTTTCTGGAGAAGAAACTTCGCAAGATTAAGTTTACAACTCTTAAAGCCTTTTTGGCGATGTAGTTGCAATGGGCTTTGGCACTTAGATCGTTTGATATGAAAACTCCAAGGTCTTTGATGGGGTGAGGGTCATCTACAAGGTAATGTCCATCAAGCTTGTATTTAGTGTTCATATTCTTTTTCCAATGTGTTTCCACAATGTTTCCAATGTGATCATTTGCTGGTTGAGATTTGGAGTTGCCAAATTTTTGACCATTCCGACACAAAGTCAAGGTCTTTTTGAAGGGTAGCCACATTGTTGGTAGTGTTAAATAGTTTAACATCATCGGCAAAGAGAACACGATTACTTATAATATGGTCACAGAGGTCGTTAATTTATAATACTTGGGGACATATTAACTTGGCCTGGGAGTTGTTTCTGGCTACTGGTTGATTGATGTACTTGAAAAGCACTGCTTTCAATAAAGGAGAATATTTGTAGCTCAGGGTTGAAATGAGGGCTCCTTGTGCTCTCTGAGCTTGTAGACGTTTCATTACTCAAACTAGGTCAGTACTGCTGGCACTGATGATGTTACCTAGTTTGGGTAATGAAACATCTGCAAGAAAGCAACCAAGCTCAGAGAACACAAAGGACCCCTCAGGCTCTGCTTTACGAGAGCAGGTTTTGGCCACATCACCCATTAAATTTATACCATAATGGATGGACTCAAAGAGCCGAGGATCCTCTTTTGCCTACTTTTTTTTTTCAAGTAGTTGTGTTGCCTGTTAAGTTTGGTTGATCTGAAGCCAGAATGAGGATACGATCATCCCAAGGAATCCAAAATCCATTTGCTGACATCATTGCAAAATTTGTAAGAGTTAATTAAAGCCAATACATTTCCCTATGCTTTGATTCCAGTGGGATTTTTATTGCATTTTAACGTAATTGAAAATCCCAGAGCAATGATACGTGAATGGAATATGCGAATAATCGCACTGATAGTTAATTGACTGGGTATTACAAATTCAAGGCCCAACAGTCTGAAATAGTCATGAGTAAAGTTAAAGTCTATTGCCAGTTAAACGGATTACATTACTTTGTTTGGAGAGCTGTCTCCTAAAAATCTCCAATAGAAATACTTCTTTTTTTTCTTTCTTTTTCTTTTTCTTTTCTTTTCTTTTCTTTTTTTTTTTTTTTGCAATATTAATGTGTTAATTTTTATAGGGGTATCAAAAGAAAACAGCTGGTAAATGTTTTCTCTGGGGCGGAAAGTGTTAGGTCAATAATTTTAGTATCATTATTTTGGACTCTTGGTGAGTGTATTCTGGGATTCAGAGAAATGTAGAGCTGTGGTCTGCTTCTGCTGTTTGTCTTCTGCTTTTAGATTTAGCAGCTGCATTCTACAGCTTTCTTCTATTAATTAAATAAAATTGATCATACATATTTCGTGCGATCACAAAAATTAGCAAAGCTGCCCAAAGCATCTTAGTTTTGAACACTTCAAATGTATTACTAACAGGAATTAATTAATTAATTGATTAATTAATTTTCCTGCTTTTTATTATTTTTACAAATAACTTAAGCAAGCAAACATGTCCAACATACCTTCCTCCTCTCATTTTTCCCGCAACAACAACTCTGTGAAGGGAGTTGGACTGAGAGAGAGTGATTGGCCCAAAGTCACCCAGTTGACTATCATGCCTAAGTTGGGACTAGAACTCCCAGTCTCCTGGTGATTGGCCCAAAGTCACCCAGCTGGCTTTAGTGTCTAAAGGCAGGACTAGAACTCCCAGTCTCCTGATTTCTAGCCTGGTGCCTTACAGCTCTCTGCTAAAATGCTATAATAGTATGAAGATCCATATTATATATGTATATGTACTGTATATGTATATGTATATGTACATGTACATGCATATGCACATGCACATGCACATGCACATGTATATGTATATACAGGATATAGCATATGTGTATGTGTGTGCATGTATGGGTATGGGTATATATCAGGGGTGAAATGCTCTGAAGATTACTACCAGTTCGCTTCGCGTACGCAGGTGCACTTTGCACGCAGACACACCGCAGGCACTAAGAAGCCTTTTCTGAGTCTGCAAAGGTAGAACAAGGGGGGAACAGCTGTGCCATGCGATTTAGATTCACTAAGGATTTTCTGCTTTCTAACAAATATAAATTGCACAGCACAGCTAATTGTCACACAGCTGATCGTTGGAATTTTTTTTTTACTTTCTTTAGCAGTTTTTACTACTGGTTCTGGCGAACTGGTAGTAAAAAATGCTTAAAAAGTAGGAAAAAAAAGTTCCAACAATCAACTGTGCGACAATCAGTTGTGCTATGCCATGCAATCGTCGGAACTTTTTAAAACTTTTTCTAGCATTTTTTTTACTATCAGTTCCGGCGAACCGGTAGCATTTTTTACTACCAGTTTGGGCAAACTGGCCTGAACCGGTAGCATTTCACCCCTGGTATGTATACTTTTGAGAGTGAGCATCAAAAATTTTAATGAGTGTGTTCACAGAAAAAAGGGACAATAAAGGTTATCTTATCATACTATCTGTTGTTAAATTTTATCTTGAACATTATATTTTTCTTTATTTCTTCTGCCTTCTATACCATCCTTTACATTCCTTTGATTAAAAAAAATGAGTATTGGAGAAAGGATGGAAAAAGAAAAATGTGGTTAGTATTTTCGGTGTTTTCATCATCCAAAAAGACTTATTCACCACATGAAGCAGGTGATGGGAAATGACAAGATGGCAATAAATACTGCATTGCTAATCCAAGCAAGTTTAGAACAGCATTTCTAAATCTAGTATCCTCCAGATGTTGGCTATAAAATCTAGAGATAAAGTGCTGCGCACATTTTAAAAATGCTGAGTAAGAAATATTTCAGACTGCATCTAAACACAGCATCTCAGTTTTATTCATTAAAGAAGCCTGGGTTTTCTTAGCACCCTTTAAAAAGAAAAAGAAAAAAAAAAGACAACACAGCTTAAAGCAATCCAGCCCATAAAGTTAATGCAAATTTTTTTCTGGCTGCAAGGGAGCCTTTTAATTAAACTTTTTTTCGGCTGTTTTAGTGTCTGCTGCCTAGTGGCTATCTTCATTGTTTAATTTACCGTTTCACTGTAAGTTAGATATGCTTGAGCTGCTTGCAGGATTTGTTTCATGCTTCCATTTTTAATTTAAAAGTTTTAGGTACTGTTTACTTTCAAAACGTTGGGATTTTTAAATAAATATATAATTACATAAGTAATGTGTTTCTTATAAGATGTGAGGGAGGTTATCTGGGACTGGAAAAGTCAAGGAACAATTCTTAAGGTAATGATTTTGCAAGACCTCATCTAAAAGCACAACTGATGCTTCTGAGAACCTGCACAAACAAGCTGGTCCTAAATTTAAATAACTCTAATGACAGCATTCATTCATGAAGAGATTTCTATGTCACGCTATATGTTTCATCCCCATATAGTAAGAGATTGCTACAACAATTTTAATCAAACAATCTCTTATTTGAAGATTTCTCTATTTCTTTTGCAGTGCGCCACCAGAATTAATTTTCGGACTAAAATATCTTCTAGTGGAACAGCAGCATGATAGTTTGAAATAAAACAAGGCTTCATATTTAATAATGTGTCCATTATAATAGTAGGTCATTCTTATCTGACATGATGAACACATAAACTCACTTACAATGCAGGTATAGGATAGGGTTTTATGGAAAGTGCATCACACATTGCATTTCTATTCATACCAATTGAATAAAAGATTTGTCCGTTATGTGGGATTGGATTGTAAGAGTTAGGAAACGGAAATGAAGCAGGAGATTGATTCATCTATTTCTGTCATTGTAATGTTTTCTTCATAGCTAATACTGTCTTCAAGCAACGAAAACAACAGGTCTATACATGGACGTCATCAGATGTCAAATTATATTATTTGAGATATATTATTGTTAAGAGGAGATGGAGGAGGAGCTCAATTATAGCATGAAACAGATGACCAGGTGCCGACTGGGGAACAGATCACGAACTGCTCATGTGCAAGTTCCAAGTAAAGTTAAAGAAGAAAGGTAGCTGCTTTCCATGATAAGGTCTCGAGCATATATCCATCCATATATAGCCATATACAGTTGTGCTCATAAGTTTACATACCCTGGCAGAGTTTATGATTTCCTGGCCATTTTTCAAAGAATATGAATGATAACATGAAAACCTTTCTGTCACTCATGGTTAGTGTTTGGCTAAAGCCATTTATTATCAATCAACTGTGTTTACTCTTTTTCAATCATAATGAAAACAGAAACTACCCTAAATGACCCTGATCAAAAGTTTACATACCCTGGTGATTGTGGCCTGATAACATGCACACAGGTTGACACAAAGGGGTGTGAATGGCTATTAAAGGTACCCATCCTCACCTGTGATCTGTTTGCATGTAATTAATGTGTGTGTATAAAAGGTCAATGAGTTTCTTTGGCTCAGTTTTTGTTAACTCCGATAACACATATCCGACTTTCCACAAACGTACCAGCAACGATTATGATGATTTAACTCATATAGATTTCACAGAAGACAACGTTGGAAAAGCTCTTCACAACTTAAAACCATCGCTATCTATTGGACCCGATGGACTGTGCGCATACTTCTTTAAAAAACTTTCCATTAATATAGCAGAACCCTAAGTATTATCTTTGAAAAAGCTTTCACTACCAGTTCTCTTCCCAAACTTTGGTCACTAGCCACAGTCATCCCTATCTTCAAAAAAGGAGACCCCAGCTTAGTCGAAAACTACAGACCGATCTCCCTTTGCTGTGTCACCTGCAAAGTCATGGAATCTATCATCAACCAATCCATTACCTCATACTTAGAAACAAACAACCTACTCTCCAACAAACAATTTGGTTTCAGAAAAAAATTATCATGTAACTTACAACTTCTGCACTGCAAAAACATATGGACTTCAAATCTTGATCAAGGCAAATCAATAGATGCAATCTACATAGACTTCTGCAAAGCTTTCGACTCAGTAGTACACGATAAACTTCTCCTAAAACTAATATCCTATGGCATCTCAGGACCCCTCCACAAATGGATATCTGCTTTTCTGTCTAACAGACAACAAGTGGTCAAAATTGGCAATGCTCTATCAAATCCTGTTCCTGTCAAGAGTGGCGTTCCTCAAGGCAGTGTTCTTGGACCAACACTCTTTATACTATACATTAATGATCTTTGTGACCATATCTCAAGTAATTGTGTTCTCTTTGCTGATGATGTCAAACTATTTAACATCACAGACAATACTTCTATCATTCAAAACGACCTTGATCATCTAACCGCTTGGTCTAAAAATTGGCAGCTCCAAATTTCAACCAGCAAATGCTCAGTCTTACATATAGGAAAAAAGAACCCAAAAACTAAGTACATACTAGATGGACATTACCTTACAGATGACCCCCATCCCGTTAAAGACCTTGGAGTTTTCATGTCAAATGATCTAAGTGCCAAAGCCCACTGCAATTACATAGCAAAAAAAGCTCTAAGAGTTGTAAACCTAATCTTGCGTAGTTTCTTTTCCAAAAACACCACACTATTAACCAGAGCATATAAAACATTTGCTAGACCAATTCTAGAATACAGCTCGCCTGTTTGGAACCCTCACCACATCTCTGACATCAATACAATTGAACGTGTCCAGAAATATTTTACAAGAAGAGTTCTCCATTCCTCTGAAAACAATAGAATACCCTATCCCACCAGACTTGAAATCCTAGGCTTAGAAAACTTGGAACTCCGTCGCCTTCGACAAGACTCCGTCGCCTTCTGTAAGCTTAACTCACAGAATCATCTATTGTAATGTCCTTCCTGTTAAAGACTACTTCAGCTTTAATTGCAATAATACTAGAGCAACTAATAGATTTAAACTTAATGTCAACCGCTTTAATCTAGATTGCAGAAAATATGACTTCTGTAACAGAATCATCAGTGCTTGGAACACTTTACCTGACTCTGTGATCTCTTCCCATAATCCTAAAAGCTTTATCCAAAAACTTTCTACTATTGACCTCACCCCATTCCTAAGAGGACCATAAGGGGCGTGCATAAGCGCACAAACGTGCCTACCGTTCCTGTCCTATTGTTTTTCTTTTCTTCTTTCTATATATATGCTTATACCTCCTTATATTTACCCATATATGTTTATATACTATATAATCTTTTGTATGATTCCTACATATATTGTTGTGACAAAATAAATAAAATAAAAATAAATAAAATAAAAATAAAGTTTCTGGTCTCCTAACAGACCCTTGCATCCTTCATCCAGTGCTGCACTGACGTTTCTGGATTCTGAGTCATGGGGAAAGCAAAAGAATTGTCAAAGGATCTGCAGGAAAAGGTAGCTGAACTGTATAAAACAGGAAAGGAATATAAAAAGATATCCAAGTAATTGAGAATGCCAATCAGCAGTATTCAAACTCTTATCAAGAAGTGGAAGATGAAGGGTTATGTTGAAACCAAGCCACGGTCAGGTAGACCAACTATACTTTCAGCCGTAACTGCCAGGAAAATTGTTTGGGATGCAAAGAAAAACCCACAAAGAACTTCAGGTGAAATACAGGACTCTCTGAAAACATGTGGTGTGCCCATTGCAAGATGCACAATAAGGAGACACTTGAAGAAAGATGGGCTGCATCCTTGAGTCGCCAGAAGAAAGCCATTACTATACAAATGCCACAAATATGCCAAACAGCACAGAGATAAGCCTCAAACATTCTGGCACAAAGTCATTTGGAGTGATGAGACCAAAATTGAGCTTTTCGGCCACAACCATAAATGCTACATTTGGAGAGGAGTCAACAAGGCCTATGATGAAAAGAACACCATTCCTACTGTGAAACACGGAGGTGGATCGCTGATGTTTTGGGGATGTATGAGCTACAAAGGCACAGGAAACTTGGTCAGAATTGATGGCACAATGAATGTGGTATGTTAGCAAAAGATACTGGAGGACAATTTGCATTCATCAGCCCTGAAGCTGGGACATAGTTGGACTTTCCAACATGACAATGATCCTAAACACAAGGCCAAGTCGACCTGTCATTGGCTACAGCAGAATAAAGTGAAGGTTCTGGAGTGGCCATCTCAGTCCCCTGACCTCAATATCATTGAGCCTCTCTGGGGAGATCTCAAACGTGCAGTTCATGCAAGACAGACCAAGAATTTACAGGACCTGGAGGCTTTATGCCAGGAAGAATGGGCAGCTTTACCATCTGAGAAGATAAGGAACCTCATCCACACATACCACAAAGACTTCAAGCTGTCATTGATGTTAAAGCGGGCAATACACCGTATTAAGAAATGGACTATGTAAACTTTTGATCAGGGTCATTTGGGTAGTTTCTGTTGTCATTATGATTGAAAAAGAGTAAACACAATTGATTGATAATAAATGGCTTCAGCCAAACACTAATCATGAGCGAAAGAAAAGTTTTCGTGTTATCATTCATATTCTCTGAAAAATGGCCAGGAAATCATAAATTCTGCCAGAGTATGTAAACTTATGAGCACAAGTGTATATCATATAGATAGGAGCGAGGGAGCGAGGGAGAGAGAGAGAGAGAGAGCTCTCATACATAGATATATCATATATATCTTATATACATATATATCAGGAATCACTTTGAATTCATGAACCTCATTGATAGAAAATGAGAGAAACTGTGGAATAAACTTAAAAGTAGTTGTTATGTTCAAATGAAAAAAAGAGAAGAAAATAAACTGGGTATCAGAACAAACCATGGAAATTGCCAAGAAGTGAAGAGAAGTCAAAGCTAAGAAAGGCAACAATCTCAGAAAGGAACTTTAAAAAGAGTTTCAGACAGCTGTTAGAAAAAAGAAGTAAAGCTACAGCATCTGTACAGGTAGTTTTTGCTAACTGAATGACCACTTGTTCAGAAACTGTTCAAACTTGCAATGGCACGAAACAAGTGGTACTTACAAACCAGTCCTCGAAGCCATCACACCATCCCCATTGTCACCTGATTGTGTTGTCAATTCTTGGTAACCAGCTTGCACTTATGATAGTTGGAACACTCTGCGGTCACATGCAACCTTCTCTGCTGACTTCCCACAAGCAAAGTCAATGAAGAGGTCACCAAGGAAGGTTGCAAATCATTCTGGTAAATCCACTCCCCATCCTCCCTGCACTTGCCTGGTGCAGCACCCTGCTTCCCCAGCCCCCATTCACTTGCACCAAACTGGATCCTCCTTTCATCCAATCCTGTGCTGCCCCCCCACACACACACACATACCTGGCACCCCTGCACTCCTTAGTTAGTAGTCTCACTGTTTTCCACTTAATGTGCTCTGCTCATTTGAGGTTATGATGGATAACAATCCAGGGCCTGCCAGGATTGTTATTGCTAAGTAATGTGACCTTTGCGTTTTATGACTGCATTGCTTAGCAGCGGCATTCCTAGTTCCATAACAGTAACCATTTTTTCCATGCAAAAACGTTGAGCATGGAAACAGGGGAAAATAAGGGAAGCCTTTCAAAACATTTCTGAACTCAGAAGGAGGTTCCAACCTCAAACTGGAATGCTAACCAACATCAATGGACATACAGTTACCCATTAAAGGACAGGAGGAATACTAGAAGGAGTATACTAGACATCTGTACAGTACAAATATTTTGGTGTTGGATAAGACTCCTGAGAATATTATGGACAGCCAAAGAAGCAAACAAATGGGTCATCAAACGAATCCATCTAGATTTCTGACTTGAGGTTCAAATCAACAGGGTTCAATTATCCTCCTTTGGACACATTATAAAAAGGCCTCGCTTCCTGGAGAAGACTTTCGCCCACCTCTGTCCTAGTACACCTGTTTCAATTTCAAGGTCCTAAGACGATCATTTGTGCCCTTGGCATGTTGTGGCAGTTTGCTCTGCGCGCGAGGCTATCTTTGAAAATCACCTGGAAATTTCCATGCAAATGGAAATCTATGGGGAACTCCAGCTGAAAAGGTTTTTCTTATGAAGCAAAGGTAGCTTGTACTCCATGGCTTGTTTTCAAAGGCCATTGGAATGTGATTGTCGAAAATTATTGGTGCTGGAATGGTTCTATTTTTTTAACAATTATTGTTAATATGTGAATTTGTTACGTCCTGGAGGCTGGGGTGGCCTGTAAAATTTATAAACAAACAAGCATATTCTGTTGCAATGTATGGGCTAAAATTTCTTATTTTTTTCCCTTTTTCTTTTCTGTAACTTAGATCTCACTGCTTTAATAATTTTTTTCATCAAAATCTGTCTCCTGTCATTAACATTACTCTTAGCGTAGTCAAATATTTTCAGTTTGTTCTATCTTCTTCCTAATTGGCTTTCTTAGTGATTTATGTTCCATGGCAGGAAGAAGTAATTAATCATATGCACCAATATGCTGCCATGCTTATTCTTTAGAGTAAAAGGAAACTGTTATAAATTTGGATGTCACTTTCCTAGTCATAACATTGCATTAGAGATTACTTAATAATTTTGGAAGCTTCTGGAACTCAGACATGTTTGCCATGTTATTGGTTACATTTCCATATTAAGCCATCCACAGTAATTACTATAAATATACACACTAGCTCTTAACTGATCCTTTCAGCTGCTTTACCAGGTTAGTCTCTTCTTTGTGGTTAAGCATGGAGTAACAGCTAGCTAACTATGGTGTTGCATTCTGAATTATATCAAACGGAAATATGAAGAATCTCTGGCTTCATGTGATTCTTTAAATGAGAGGTGAGTTGGTAAATATGATTAAGGAATTATGTAGGAAGAGGGTAAGATAGCACATTTATTATCATTAAGTACCTGGAGGAGTTTAATATATTAAATGAAAATACTCAATGAATAGACTTTCCTGTTCATATCCATTTTATCCTTTCAGTTTAACCTAACAAACTGAGAAACAGGTTTATTGGATATGACTCTGTATTCTCCATCATGTTTTAAACAGTGGTGGAATTCAAAAATTTTATTACCGGTTCTGTGGCTTGGTGGGCATGATGTGGCTTGGTGGGTATGGCTTGGTGGCCATGGCAGGGGAAGGATACTGCAAAATCTCCATTCCCACCTCACTCAAGGGGAAGGATATTGCAAAATCTCCATTCCTCCCCACTCTGGGGCCAGCCAGAGGTGGTATTTGCTGGTTTTTTGTTTTGTTTTTTTGTTTACATTTATACCCCGCCCTTCTCCGAAGACTCAGGGCGGCTTACAGTGTATAAGGCAATAGTCTCATTCTATTTGTATATTTTTACAAAGTCAACTTATTGCCCCCCCAACAATCTGGGTCCTCATTTTACCTACCTTATAAAGGATGGAAGGCTGAGTCAACCTTGGGCCGGGCTCGAACCTGCAGTAATTGCAGGCTTTGTGTTCTTAATAACAGGCTTTTACCAGCGTGAGCTAAACCGGCCCTTTTGGTTCTCCAAACTACTCAAAATTTCTACTACCGGTTCTCCAGAACCTGTCAGAACCTGCTGAATTTCACCCCTGGTTTTAAGTAATTCTTACTTCAAGAAATCTATAATGTAAAAAGCAGACCAAATGTACCTTAATAAAGGAACTATCCGAACCATACTGAGAAAAAAATACAGACACTTCCTGCTTTTGAGATCTTTCTTGTTCTACTTGTATAGCTGTTCGGGTTCTTTTTTTCTTTCCTTTTATAGTTCTGAAGACACAATTTGAAGCTTAATAGACCGATGCGCACACAATAATTGGTAAGAATTTTGGAGTTCTGAACACAGTTTAGTAACAAAATGGTGAAGACATAAGATCCACAAACAAAGACCAAACTTGTGCTCATTCTGTAAGTATAGACTGAAATTGATCTAGTGTTAGGAGAGGAGGTTCTGCCACAGTTTTCATATATCCATTTTCAGAAGGCATCAGATTGAACCATTATACATTTTGAAAGAAAGATGGTTAAACTGCAGTTTGGCTGGTTAAGGCAGGAGTGAAATGCTATCAGTTCGCTCTGGTTAATGCTAACTGGTAGTGATAAAAACTACAAGTTCAGGCAAAATGGTAGTAAAAAAATGCTTTAAAAAGGTAAAGAAAAGGTTCTGATGATCACGTGGCAGCTGTGCCGCCCGATTGTCAGAACCCTTTTTTTCTTTTTTAAAGATTTTTTTACTACCGGTTCCAGCAAATAAGTAGTAAAAAAAAAAAAAAGCTTTAAAAATGTTGTCTGACGATCACAGTTGTGCTGTGTGATCATCGGAACCTTTTTAACAAATGTTTTTAAATCATTTTTTTACTACCAGTTCTGGCAAATAGGTAGTTAAAATGCTTTTTAAAAGTAAAAAAAAGGTTCTGACAATCACGCAGCACAGCTTTTTTTTTACTTTTTAAAAGCATTTTTTACTACCGATTCGCCCATCTGGGTAGTAAAAAATGCTTTTAAATTTTTTTTAAAGTTGGCCACACCCACCCAGTCACATGACCCCCACCAAGCCACGCCCACCAAGCCACGCCCACAGAACCAGTAGCAACAAATTTTACATTTCACCATTGGGTTAAGGCAAATTAAGCTAGAATTGCTCACCCTAAAACCTCAATTATCATTTATAGACAGTCTGGCTCACTATTCAGGTAGAAGGAAACTTGAGAACCAGCTCAGATAAATCCCATTTCTATGTTTCACACTAGTTGCTTCAGAAGGCGAGACTGGCTCAAATTTGGGAAGAAAGGAATATGACTAAAACAGAGGTAAGAAACATTACCTAGCAGGAGCTTGCAATGGAAATATTGACCTTGTGGAATTTGGGCCCCTGTCTCTTGCCCCACCCCACCCCACAAACAAAAATTACCAGGTGTTCTATCTGACAGCCAACATAGAAATGGTCAGAGAAGTACATAATTCCTTACAGGATAGGAGGTTTGATTCTGCAGTGGGCTAATTGGGGCCCAGCAAGTCTCCCATCTCCCTCAAAGCTTGTTTCCTTTTCTCACAGAAAGTACATTTTTTGACATGATCTCTTTGATCTGGCTTCACGCTGCCTCAACAGTGGTTGGCAACATGATAGTAGCTACGCTGTGAGGATCTGTTTTCTTAAAAATGCAAGTGGGCTGTTTCAGAGCCAGGATCCAAATGCTGGGTACATGGGCCTTCTAAGCCCTTAATGCTCAAATGGTATAGGGCAGGGGTCTGCAAACTTGGCTCTTTTAAGACTTGTGGACTTCAACTCCCAGAGTTCCTCAGCCAGCAAAGCTCTGGGAGTTGAAGTCCACAAGTCTTAAAAGAGCCAAGTTTGCAGACCCCTGGTATAGGGCAATGTATAGAAATAATAGCTTGCTTCAGTTTGGACTGTTTTACAGAAGTTATCATACTTTCCCATTGAGTTCAGCTACATCTTCTCTAATTCCCTTTTTTTAGGATTATTAGAATTTTAGAGCAAAGCTATCTATTGGTTGTCTGGATTTTTGAAGCCCAGGTCAAATTGCTCTACGGTTTCTATACTTAAACATCTGTGGAAAGCAAATGGCAAAATAGTCATGACATCATGATGCTAAATTTGTTACTCACATCCTTCCATCAGATATCAGAAGACTATTCCTGAAGAACCATCTTGCCCCAGTGGGATTGGCCTACCCCACTTGCACCGGCAGAAGAGTTATACTGAGGGTCCCATTAGTCATGGAATTCTTGCTAATGGGATCCAGGAGAAGATCCTGGTCTTAGCCTTCAGAACGGGCCTTAAAACCTAATTTTGCTGGTTGACCTGGAGCTCCAATGAAGGCTGCCATTTTTGAAGTGGTTCCTGGGTTAAATATAAGACCCTACCTCCATCCCATTGTATATTCCCCCACCCATCTTAGTGAATTCCTAATTTTAATGTTATTCTTACTGTTTTTATCATGCTGTAAGCCAACCAAAGTAGGCTTGGTTGTATTTTGTTTGTCTTGTCTGTCTGTCTGTCTGCTGTTAAATTTATTTGCCACCTATCTTACCATGGGGCTACTCTAGGCAGCTTACAAAAATAAAAAGAAAGAAATGAAAAGAGTATAAACAGGGCAGAATAAAATAATGGAATAATAAAATAATGAAAAAGAACAAAACAAGAATACATGATTTATAAATATAATAAATAGATAAATAAAATTTAGGATGGGAAGGTCTGCACTGTATGTCATGACACATCATTTTCCCATTTTCTTGTTTGTCTGTGCACACATTATCCCCTGGTGCCAAATTGATAGGACTTTCTTACAGTCCCTAAATAAGTATTTCTCAACCTGTAGATCTTAAACAGTATCCTGAGTAAGAATTCTGGGAACTATAATCCAGATTGTGGGGAAAGTTGTCAAAAATCTAAGGAAGATTCTTTCTAGTGAACTAAAATGGATTTTGTCATTATTCAACTTTCACTTTTTTACACAAGGGTGAAAATTTCTCCTCTCCTTCAGCCATCAAAAAATCCTGCAAGATTTTATGCTGCAGATATCTACTTAGTCCACGGAAGTTAGGAGAACCAACAATACTTAATAGGGAAGAAAATCCGAAACCCCAATGCCTAGGAGGCAATTCATCACTGCACATTCTTTAGAAATTCTGTAATTGCAAATCAATTTTTAATAATTTCACCACTCAGAAATGTGTTAAGGCTTTCACCCAGTCGGGGGGGTGGGGGGGGAGAAAAGCCTTCAATTATTCTTGATGTTGACAAGTTGATTTAGTAGCTGTTCTTAATAGCTCCTTGTATATTTCAGCTATTTACTTTTCTTCTTAAAGATACCACCGAAACTACTGTTCACTTCACAGGCAACTTTTGCTCCCTTTAAAAAGAAACAGGGTTTTCAAATTTCAAATGCATATGTACCGGTAATCCTTGAGGTGACAACAGTTCACTTAGCGACCGTTCAAAGTTATGACATCCCCACCAAAAATACGTGCAGGGAAACCAAAATAGTTTGTGGGGCTAAAACAAAAAGTAAAACCAGAACTTTCCAACTTCTCGCAAGAAAAAAGTATGATCTCGTGAAGGTGGAAAGGCTGAACAAACTTTTTTTTGGTTTCCCTGCACGTTTCTTCCATTTGAAACCCAGCTTTTCCATTTCTCCAGTGAAAGAAGAGCATCTTGAGCTGCTGGGAGAAACGTGATAGAACTGAAAAGGAGGTTTGTTTGGAAATCCCTCTTGAAATATTTAAGGAGTGCTTTTGGCAAGCAAGGGAAGCAGGGCAGTGGCACACTGAGCTCTCCAGCTCTGCAGTGGCACAATTTGTGAAATCCTGGAAGGTTCGTGTTGTGTCCCACCACCCATTCTGACGAACGAATAAAGGAAGTCCGTGACAAACTTGGCAACGAAGCCTCTGCAGCTTGCCAGGTTCCTTCGAGGTTTATCAGGGCAGGCAGGAGTCCAAATTGTGACTTCAGCGATAGGGTCTGGTATCAGCAAACTCGATAAGACTTTGCTTGACTCAAGGTTGGAATGCCAAAAGCAGGTCCTTTATATAGGATGTGGGGTGTGGTTCCATGACTCAGCATTTATCCAGGCCTGACCCTCCCTTCCTTCTGCTGGCGTCGCCTCTCAGATCTCCAGAAGCGAGGGTCTTCCCACTCTAAATTGTCTTCAGCTAGATCTGCTGGCAGCTTCTGGGAAAGGGAGGGGTCAGAGGGAGTAGGGCCGAGTGATTCCAGCACCTGGCTACCTTCCTGCTCTGATGGCTGAGCCAAAGGAACACACGCTTATGAGTGAGGTTTATCGGGCTTGTCCTCCCACTCCTGGAATCCTCTCCGGGCATGGGGCCAGGGCCGGGGGCTGGAGGCATGACAGGCCATTCATCTTCATTATCAGACTCGGAGTCTGATAAAAGGCCCGGTTGGAGACGGGAGGGGCCCGGCTGAGGAGAGGAGGGAGGATGAGTCACAACAGTTCAGCATTCAAGCAAGCCATGGGGGCAGGGCCATGCCTGCTTGTGAGGGAGGCTGGGGCTCAGCAGGGAAGGGGAGAGGCCGACCCAGCGCTTCTCCACCTGGTTGGACAAGGGTGTTGGCATACAAGGCTGCACAGGAGGTGAGAATGGGCAGCACGGGGCTCTCAAACATAGTGCCAAAAGTAAGTTAGTGGTAGGGAAGAAAGGCCCAAGTAGCTTGGGAGCCCAAGGGGTCGGAAGAGGAGTAAGGGATCTCTCAATGGGTGTGGGGAAGCCTTTGGTGGATGGATGCAGTGATCTTGTCCCTGCACTAGGCTCCCCATGGCCTTCCCCACCCTGAGATACCTCATGTGCAGTCAACAACCCGCGCATTTGATTAGCGAACGCATGGGCGAAAGCAGGGAGTTTTCACGTTCATTTTACGTGATTCACTCCAACAAATCCTCAGTTATGAAAGTAGTTGGCAGGCTCCGTTACATTCCTAACTCAAGGACTACCTGTACATATATAAATATATAAGTATGTTTGTCAATAATTCAATTTTACACAGTATTGATCATATGCAATACGTTTTTGGAAGTAACTTTTTTTCTTTTTTTTTTGCTATTGCAATTTCATCCTGCTTTATCTAGTTACATTTAGATAAAAATATGCACGCACACATGAAGACACGTACACAAACCTCAAACTAAATGGAACAATCCTTAAGAAAATGGATGTAAAAATGTAAGAGAAAAGGGGAACAACAAAATGTGTTTTCCACAAATGGGATCTCAATACAAGTTAATTCCCTTAAGGATGTATTAGGCTGAATTGTATAAACTGCATCTTTCCTTGCTAGCAATATGGGAGAAATTATATAAATACGCATTTAAATGCAAAATTTCCCATTTGTTTGCACCTCTATGCAAACCTAGTATGCTGGAATAGTTATTCATCAAGATCGTATAGAACTGATGCAAGAGAGTATTAACAATCCAATGACTGCAGAGAATATAAATCCTTCCATTCTCCACAATTCAGTCAGAAGGCAAATCAATAGATGCAATCTACATAGACTTCTGCAAAGCTTTCGACTCAGTAGTACACGATAAACTTCTCCTAAAACTAATATCCTATGGCATCTCAGGACCCCTTCACAAATGGATATCTGCTTTTCTGTCTAACAGACAAGTGGTCAAAATTGGCAGTGCTTTATCAAATCCTGTTCCTGTCAAAATTGGCGTTCCTCAAGGCAGCGTCCTTGGACCAACACTCTTTATTCTATACATTAATGATCTTTGTGACCATATCTCAAGTAATTGTGTTCTCTTTGCTGACGATGTCAAACTATTTAACACCACAGACAATACTTCTATCATTCAAAACGACCTTGACCATCTAACCGCTTGGTCTAAAAATTGGCAGCTCCAAATTTCAACCAGCAAATGCTCAGTCTTACATATAGGAAAAAAGAACCCAAACACTAAGTACATACTAGATGGACATTACCTTACAGACAACCCCCATCCCGTTAAAGACCTTGGAGTTTTCATGTCAAATGATCTAAGTGCCAAAGCCCACTGCAACTACATAGCAAAAAAAGCTCTAAGAGTTGTAAACCTAATCTTGCGTAGCTTCTTTTCCAAAACACCACACTACTAACCAGAGCATATAAAACATTTGCTAGACCAATTCTAGAATACAGCTCTAGAACCCTCACCACATCTCTGACATCAATACAATTGAACGTGTCCAGAAATATTTTACAAGAAGAGTTCTCCATTCCTCTGAAAACAATAAAATACCTTATCCCACCAGACTTGAAATCCTAGGCTTAGAAAACTTGGAACTCCGTCGCCTTCGACAAGACCTAAGTTTAACTCACAGAATCATCTATTGTAATGTCCTTCCTGTTAAAGACTACTTCAGCTTTAATTGCAATAATACTAGAGCAACCAATAGATTTAAACTTAATGTCAACCGCTTTAATCTAGATTGCAGAAAATATGACTTCTGTAACAGAATCATCAGTGCTTGGAATACTTTACCTGACTCTGTGGTCTCTTCCCATAATCCTAAAAGCTTTAACCAAAAACTTTCTACTATTGACCTCACCCCATTCCTAAGAGGACCATAAGGGGCGTGCATAAGCGCACAAACGTGCCTACCGTTCCTGTCCTATTGTTTTTCTTTTCTTCTTCCTATATATATATATATATATGCTTATACCTCCTTATATTTACTCATATATGTGTTTATATACTATATAATCTTTTTTGTATGATACCTATATATATTGTTGTGACAAAACAAACAAACAAACAAATAAATAAATAAATAAAGAATTGAAGAAGTTTCTTCAATGAGAAGTGAAACATCTTCAAAAAAGTCCAGTTGCTTTTTAGAAAAAAGCACCTTTGGGAGAACTGATACACTGTTTTCTCAAAAAAATTTAAGGGTAAAATGTTTACATTAGAAAAAAAATGGGTAAAATCTATTTTTCCCCAGAAGACTACTAATAAAAATATATGTTGGGAAAGGTGTGTGTTTGAAAGGAGTCTTTTAAAAAAAATTGTTTAAGGATATAGAAAAAGGAACCTGAGGCTGATAAATGAGCAAATAATCAAAACTGTATTTATCAGATTTGCTTATTCATGTACCTAGCTTCTCCAATGTAATTAGCCTTTGTAAAATTCAACAGAATATTCTTTGTAAATTATATAAATCTAAGATAAATTAAGAAAATGCTTTCCTGAAATAATTTTGGTCTTGATTAATTTAGTTGTCTTCATCTTGTTGGGGTGGGGTATATAAAATCAAAATATGCTAATGGTTTATGATGATTTTATCTGGAAAATCTGACAAGTGTAAAACACAGTTCCAAATAATTAAACACACTGCACAGCAAGCTCATTCTCAATTGTAATCATTTGAATATATTAGCTCATTGGACCGGATGGCTCAAGTTTTTTGTGGAGACCATATGATTCTTACATATCAAAATTTATGTTTAAATTTAGCATCTCTTTGGAACACTGCATCCAAAACTGCAGATTACAAAAGATGCATTCCTGTTCTACTATCCCTTCTCTACTATAGAAAAAAAAAACATCAGAGTGTTATTATTTTGTGTCATTCTCTTACCATGTACCTACTTATGATGTGCATTTAAAGGAATAAATAAAGGAAAGAAGGAAGGAACATTTACAGTATGGATGGTAATGTTTCATTAAAGTAATGCACACAATATTTTTATACATAAATCTTCTCTAAAGGAAGCAGTCAATGCACAGAACAATGCATTTTAATTTGCATAGTTTCCATGCATAATTTTAAAACTGCATTTTTTTAAAAAAAGTATTGATCTGAATGACTACTTTCATGGCTTGCACAGAATTTTCTCAAGGAAAATGTACAATATTCTGCATTTTGCATAAGCCCTGTGGGTCTGTGTGTGTGCATGTGTGTGTGCAGGGCTATATTTACAGCAATAATAAATGACATTAGTTTTTGCAATGGGAGGTCCCCTCATTTTCCTCCTTCCTGAATCCATTATTTTCCATTATCTAATCTGCTTTGGGGAGTATTCTAAGCCTCCTGAACAGATAGAAGGATGCAAAGAGAATCCAAGACACAGAACAGCCAATTGGTCAACAAAATCATACAACTGATGAAAAAAAGCATCATCGGTTATTGCTCAGTTTTAGGCAAATGTACAGACTCTATGTCAAAAATAATTTTAAAAAAACCTTGAGGAATTGACAAGGCCAAAGTGAGACTACAAAAATGTGATGTAGAAAACAGAATGATGTCGCAGGGTGTGTACAGGTGTCAGGTTCCAAGTAATGCGCCCATTACAAATGGAACTCGAAGGCATTGCATTTCCTCAAAAACAAATTTATTTAGATACATTATCTTGGCACTACTGGTGGAAAGCCAGTAATTCCTGTGCTTTCCCCCCCAATATAAATAATAGTTTCTCAATTTTCCAAAACAAACTGTCACATTGTCCAACCAAGATGAGAGCTGGTTTCTTGGTGACTTCTCTCCTCCTCCTCTGGCCAGCCAGCCATTGGCATGTACTTAACTCATTGCTAGCTATGTTGTTTTGGCTGAAGGATTTATCCTCTTAAGCTCCAAACTGTATCAAACTGAATTGATGCCAGAGTACCCAAGGATACAAACAACCCACACGCCAATCAAATTCAGGCTTGACAACAGGTAGGCATCGATGTACAACCATTTGTTTAATGACCATTCAAAGTCACAACAGCACTGAAAAAAGTTACTTAGGACCATTTTTCACACTTATGACTATTGCAGCATCCCTGTACATTACATGATCAAAATTCAGATGCTTGACAACTGACTCATATTTCTGATGGTTGTGTGTCTCACTTTTTGCGACCTTCTGACAAGCAAAGTCCATGGGGAAGCTAGATTCACTTAACAACTGTGGCAAGAAAGATGTTGTGGCCTGTTGGCCACCAGCCCCTTCAGCAGCCAAATCAGAGGAGGAGAAGGAGGCGTGTGAGACAGGGTCAGCATCAAGGCAACCTGAGAGCTCTGAGGGAATGGAGCCAGCAGAGCCAGCAGAGAGAGACAGAGGTGGAGCCTGGGCTGTCTGTCAGCCCTCAGATAGAGACAGGTCTGGAGGTGGTTGATGAGGAAGAGGAGGAACAGCTGGGACCAGTGCCTGATATGCGGATGCACAGAAGGCAGAGGAGAGGAGAGCAGTGGAAATCCATGGGCCGATCCTTGGGAGGGAAGAGCCACTACTGCTAGCAAAGACCCACTCTAGCTCTGGGGATAAAAGGCAGCGGTGGAGATGAATAGATGTGGCAGACAACTATTCATCTTGTTAGCCTGCGGTGAGAGAGAAACATTTTGCCGGGGCTGCCGGCGTGCCTAATAAAGGAATCTTTGAGTTAATTTCAGAGGGTTTGTCGTGTTTGGGGATCTGGGTCAGAACAAAAGGTCGTAAAATAGGCCCAAACTCACTTAACAACTTAGCAATGGAAATTTTGGGCTCAGTTGTTGTCATAGGATGGGGACTACCTGTATCATTTTTCACTTTAGAAAAGTAATTGTTATATATGGCCAAAGAAAAAGTAATCTTTGTTTAGGCTTCTAAAGTAACGCCATTACAGCTACCATGGTCATTTTGATTTAATAGCTGGTTAAGATGCTTGTTTCTATACAATACTTAAAATCATAAGAAGAGAAAGGGTATTGATTATACCTGATATATGATGTTGCCTTTTGGAAAGATATAATAGCTAAAAGCTGGGTGTTATTGACTTGCATTTCACATACAAACATAGATCATAGAATAATAGAGTTGGAAGGGATCTCAGACCCAAAGGGGCTTTTTTCAAGAGGCAACTGGACTTTCTGGTTTTTTCTTTGAAGATGTTTCGCTTCTCATCCAAGAAGCTTCTTCAGCTCTGACAGGATAGTGGGGAATGAAAGGACAATCCCGTCAGAGCTGAAGAAGCTTCTTGGATGAGAAGTGAAACATCTTCAAAGAAAAAAAACCAGAAAGTCCAATTGTCTCCTGGAAAAGCACCTTTGGGACAACCATGACTTGGATGACTGAGAATCTTTACAAAAGGACCTCAGAGGTCCAACCACCTGCTTGAGCAGGAGACCCTATACCATTTCAGGCAAATGGTTATCTAGTCTCTTTGAAAGGCTCCAATGAATGGACTCAACTTCTGAAGGCAAGCTATTCCATTGGTTGATTACTCTCTCACTGTTAGGAAATTTCATAGGAAAGAACATCGTTAAGATGTTCTGCTGCTCTTTCCTTTTGGCTGAAAGGAACTGTCATGCCAACCCGTGAAAAACACAGAAAATCATCCTTGAGTTTTCAGCTTCTCTCTATGATTTGTTATTCTCCTGTCACTATGAATAAAAATGTTACTGGTGTTTTTGTAGAACTTCAACTCTTCCAAAAGAAGACTGACTTGCTATTTGCCAACTGGAACAATTCCAACATGTAAACTTATTGTGCAAATAAAGTTAAAATATATATTTAGGTGCCAAATTAACAAAAGTTGTGAAGCCTTCATACTAAGAAGACACTAGAATTTTGACTAAAAGAGAAAGCCATGCGCTCCTATGATAACAGAGGGATATATATATATATACACACACACACACACACACACATACACATATATATGTGTGTGTGTGTGTGTGCGTGTGTACATATACATACACATACACAAACATATACATATACATATACATATACATATACATACAATGATGAATCTTAAAATGAAGAAAGTTAATATCCTTATTACGTGCCAGGTTATGATTTGGATAAGGAAAATCTAGGAGTTACCCTTTGGATAAAAAATTTTTATTAAGCCATCTCTACACATGTATATCAATCTTGAAATAATAGTCAGCCTTACATTTAATAATAATAATTAATGTATGTCACCTCCCTTTCAACAGTTCTAGGCAGCTTATAAACAGTTTACAATAGTTTAAAACTTTAACCACAAGAAGCACAACAAGGGAGCAAAGATGGCAGGAAGACAAAACCAAATGGAAACAAAGGAAAACAATACACATATTCTAAATGGGGCTTTGCTCACTATTGCCAAAGGCCTGGGTGAAGAGCCAATTCATTTCTCAAGTCGTCAAGGCCCCTTTGAAGCACCAAAAGGGTTGGGGCTCTTCAGTTCTCAGGGGAACCCCCTTCCAGTGGTCAGACACTGATGCAAAACAGGGATACCTCCAGGGACCCAATGATGCCATTGTTTATTTGATGGGAACCGAAGTGTGCCAACCTTGCTAAGCAGATCCTATAGGAGATGGGGGTAGGTGGTTCCCTGCAATAACCAGGCCTTATGCCACGTATGACTTCTTAAGTAACAACCGAGACCTTGAATCACACTCTGACAACCAGTACAACTTGAGAAAATGAAAGTGAGCTACATGGGCATAGTAAGGCATATCCGATACTGCCTCTGCTGCTGCATTTTGGACCACTTGAAGCCTCCGGATAATCTTGAGGGGCAGCCCCAGGTAACACATTTCTATACTCAAACTGTGAGGTCAATGCATGACTGCCTGAAGGATTCCACCTCCCCCCACCCCTCTCCAATCTAAGAAAAGGCGAAACTGGTAAACCAGATGAAGCTGTGCAAAATACCTTCCTGGCCACAACTGCCACCTGTTCATTCAACAGGAGCCCTGAGTTCAGGGAGACTTGCTAAATTGTGCACCATTCTTGAATGGGGAAGTGCCACCCCACACCATTCATCTTTCCCTGTATAGTTATTGGGATTTAAAATCCTAGATATTATCAATATTAATCTGAGATAGTTTATTACAATTCATTGTTACAGACAAAATCTCATCTAGACAAGATGAGCAACATACAAATCCAATAAATAAATAGACAAAATAATGATTTAAAGATTTTTTTGTTAAAGTTCAAAAACCAAGCAAAACCCCAATTTTATTTTATTTTTTACAAATTTCCAAATTTTAATATGAAGGGAGAACTTCTTTGCAAAAAGCTGATATATAAATCCAACAATAAAGAAAGAATCCTCATCGTACATAGATCCTAGTTATTTAATTTTATTGGCCACCCAATTCCAGCCATCTGTACAGCATAAAAAAATTAAATATCTATTACCATTTTTTTCTATATTATGGAAATCAGAATATCATTTTGTCTGTCTTTTGGTAAATCCCAATTTCCAACTCCACCTCTCCAAAATTGTATAAGGGCTAAATACTAAAAAAAAAAAAAGAATTCAGCTCACAAAGAGAAAAAAACACACTGGTAAAGCCATACCTTAGACTGTACCATTTCTTTACATAATATGATCATTGCCCTTGTAAGGCATTTTCAGGAAAATCTAACACTAAAGTAGGACTTCAATAACAGTTTCCAAAGACTAGACAAAAGGAAGCTTGACTGATCTAGATCAGCACATTAGAAAATCAACATACAGTGCAGCATACAGTGCACCACATAAATAATATACAATAAATAAGTAAATATTTGTAAATATAAATATAAACTAATTAAAAATACACTAAATATGTTTGAAAAATATGACTCTTTTATATGTTCCACAAATAAAAATGCTTCTGTATTCTATAAGGTCCATAAATAAAGATACTGTGATAAATAGAAGATTATAGATTTTAACATTCTCTTTTTATTTATTTTTAAAAATTAGGTTTAGTTTTTTTTCATTCCACAGAATGATTATAAGTGTCAGTTTCTGCGGTTGATAATTTAAGCCTCCTCTACTTCTTTAAATTATTTATTTTTCAGAGTAAAACTGAAAAGAACTACAGTAGAACCTCTGGTCATGACCATAATTCGTTCCATAACTTTGGTCGCAACCCAATTTGGTTCATGACCAGAGATACTCAAAAACTGAATTTGAATCAAAAATAATATCCCAAGAACCTTGCCTGGGTTGCAAATATGTCAGTACACTAGTTGAGCCCTGGGATACTTTTGCTGGTAACCATATTTTTGGCAGATCACAACCTTAACTTGGCACACTAACAGATGAGTAGCATCTTCAGGCCCATTAATTGATCTTGGCTCAAAGACCTAGGTTGCAATTACATCTCAGTTGGTCTCAAGCTGGTTTTATAGTGGGCCAGAGATTTACTAATCACCTTCTGGGGTGTAATGTTGAATGTAACTATTCACTTAATAATCAGTAACTCATCCCTAAACTACTGGCAGAAAATATAGATAACATTCTGGGGCTCAGAGTACATATCACAATTTTCCAAATACTGTGACACCTAGTATAGTCATTTAATCAAAGGTTAAGTGGAGTATATACTCTGTGAATCTGGGCCTTTGGCATCTCCTCCTTAATACTGTACAGCAGGTATTACGCTTATATTGAAAAATACGCATTGTCACCATATGAAGAGCATCTGGAGGATTAAATCCTGTAATATAGGTACAAGAGATGGAATTAACCTTATATAGTACAAGTGATGACATTCCCTCTCCTGTTTGGATGTTAGATGTATTGATTAAGCTTCACCAAGACACCCATTTTTTGGTGAGAATATAATGTAAAAATACATTATATTTTTAACCAACATTTAATAACAGAAATTGACAGTACATGCTTTCTTGTAAAGAGGCAATATCTTCAGTTGAAATCTATTCTGCCTTGTAGCTCTTACCCTCCAAAATTTCATTTCTTCTTTTTTAAACCAGATTACTTATATGTACGTGTATGTGTATGTGTATGTATATGTATATATTAACTTGCAGTATACATGACTAATGGTGATCCATTTCTCTGAGAAGGCCTTACTTGAAATAAACTGAAAGAGCATTGCAACACTAGCAATTTATAGTACCAAGCCAGCCGTTGATATGACAATATATCACTAATGAAGACAGCCTTTATATCGCCACAGAGATGTCTGTGTGATGCTATAAATCACAAGTATGGAAAATGCTCAAAGTATAAGCTTAGTAGCTCTGAGCAAGCCTTTTCTCTTTGATTATGACAGGCCAGGGATAAAAGAACATTTGCCAGTTCACATTTCCTAGAAGCAGACCCAATTTGCATTTCCTAAACTGAGATAAAACCTGGAATGCAATTATGTTCCAATCCATTTTTTTTAAAAAAGAAAGAAATTAAAATGCAGTGATGTTTACAGTTCAAAATAAGAAACGCACAAAGAATGCATGTTTCAGAAGATAACTTGCAAACCATGCATACAATATACATTTTTTCTTGCAAAAATCCATCTATTAAAATAAGTTGTTTGATTCCGATGACCATGTGTCAATCCTCTTTTGCAGATATGTCATAATAAGCCCTGGAACTTGCAACTTTCTTTTGTTCTAATGTTTTTTCTAGCAACTGTGACTGACATCTTCACAAGCAAAATGTGTTTCTTTGTGAATAATAATAATATTAATAAGTATATTTAATTGTACTCATATTTTTGTGGCCTTTGTGATATTTTTAATTGCTTAAAAGGAATAGATTTAGTAATAAAAGTTTATGCAAAATGGAACTTAATATATATACTAAAAATATTTATGTATTTTTGTGTGGAAAACTGCCCTGCAAAATTTGAAGAAGTACGAATAATAAAAATAATTGTGCTTATGTGTACATATTGCTTGACCAAAGGCAGGTCATCTGAAAATGAAAACTCTGTGAATTCTTTCTCTATGCAGGAAACCAATTTTGAAGCTCCAAATAATTAAATGGCACTGAAGTCAGAGAACAACGTTTGTGGGAGTGGTAAATGCCCTTGACATTCATAAGATAATATTTGTGCTATTGTGCCTTCCTTTTATGACTTTATCATACCCCTACTTGAGATGTTCAATTTTACAAAGTACATCTACCAGGTGGGTTTTATAGAGCTATTAAAAACATGATCTTGGTGTACTTTATCTTTTATTCTTCTGCCAGCACAAATACATTACTATGCCCTTATTTCAAAACATCATGCTTCAGACTGTAAATGGATTTTGTTCATTCCTAATTTGTCTAGAATATAAACTTGGATGAAAGTCAGGGTCAGTTCATAAATGAGGAGAAAACATAACTTTCTGTTCTCTTTTCTTTTCTTTCAGAAAGTTCGCAGAAAGTCCTACATGTTCAAAGAGGAAAGAAAGAGATAAGAATGCCCTTTTGAAAATTGCTTTATATCATTTGTTTAGCAAAGCTAAATACCAATGACAGTTCACTGTATGACTGTATATTTTGTTCTAAATCTCTGCCTGAATGAAAGAAAGTAAAAATGATAGGAAACGGTCACATCATAAAGATGTCAAAATTAAATTTATCATTTCAAAGACATTTAAAATTCAGCAGTGGCCCCAAGATGCTACTTAGAGGAAGAGTGTAAATATGTATGATAGAAAGAAGACAGGACAATTCTAAATCCTACAGCAATATTAATAATAAATGCTTAAATTAAAAATATACAGATAGTCCTCAACATATGACCATGACTGAACCCCAATTTTCCACTGTAAAGGAAGGCAGTTGTTAAGTGAGTTTATTCCAATTTTATGACCTTTCTTGCCAGACTTTTTAAGTAAATCATGTGGTTGTTAAATGGTTTTCCCACTGACTTTCCTTGTCAGAAGGTTACAAATGGTGATCACATGACCCCAGGCAGTGAAATGTCATAATTACATGCCAGTTGCCAAGTGCCCAAATTTAGATCATGTGACCATGGGATGCTACAATGGTCATAAATGTGAAAAATGGTTATCAGTCATTTTTTTTTTTCAGTGCTACTGTAATGGTCACTAAATGAATGGTTGTTTATCCCAAACTTTTCTTTCATTACCCAAAACTGCTTATCAAAATGTCCTTTTTACTAGTGCAGATGAAATACTCAAGTCACTTTAAATGCCCCTGCCTCTGATAATGGGTTTGTGTGTCATTACCCAAAGAAAAAGCTAATTTGGGGTATAATTGACCCAGAGTTAGGTAGCACTGAGTTATCCAAAAGTGCTGGTGTCACACTGTGTCTCAATTTGCTTCATTTCATACATCCAATTTCAATTTTGATCTCCAGATGGAGATGATCCATCACTACTGTATTACAAGAAAGCAAAACCTGAAACCAAATTTAGGTTGGTCACTGGGACCAGATATTTACTCTTCCGAGCTTTTGGACTCACACTGGAGCCACGGTGGTGCAGTGGTTAGTGTACAGCACTGCAGGCTACTTCTGCTGATCACCAGCTGCCAGCAGTTTCGCAGATCGAATCTCACCAGACTCAAGGTTGACTCAGCTTTCCATCCTTCCGAGGTGGGTAAAATGAGGACCCAGATTGTTGGGGAAAATATGTTGACTTTGTAAACCGCTTAGAAAGGGCTGTATAGCACTGTGAAGTGTTATATAAATCTAAATGCTAAGTGCTATTGCTATCTTCGGGGAATTTCTCTACTGGAATATGTACTTTGGGTTGTTCTGTAAGTCCTGTTTATGTGGTGCCTTCCTATAGGCTAATTGGAGTGTTGATGGCTAGCGATTGGCTATCGTTTCCTTGTGCTGCCAAGCCCTCGGCTCCTAAGTATTTGATAGGCTGGTGGTAATTCAGCACTCCTGATAATTGACAAGGGGCCTGTTCCCCAGGCATCGATCACTTCCCTGGCTATCTTTGTGTCTGCATAGCCACTGATCTTAGTTCCTGTGAAACTAAATGTGTCTCCTTATTCATTGTAATATGAGGCTACCAACTGTTTTTATTGCCTTGACTTTCAGATAAATTAACGAGGTACTTCAATGATCAAATTTTCAACGACTGTAAAAATACATGAATAGGGTCATCCTACTTTAAAGATCAGTTATTGGTTGGATAATGCCTAACTTTCTATTTAAGCGAATACGATGTACAAAATCAAAAGTACGAAAGCCCTTTAATCCTGGGACTTTTCAACTTTAGTTCTTCAGATTCTAATGGTCCAAAAGTTTCATGCAAATCATGGCATGCCTACTGGTTAGGGAATCCCAATGAAAAAAGCTATGTTCGTAACTAATTGAAAATAATAAAAAGCTTCTTCCAACATGTTAAAAACAAGAAAAAGTCAAGGAAACAATTGGCCCATTGCTGGGAGAAAGTGGCAAGAAGATGACAAGCAACAGGAGAAAGCAGATCTACTTAACTCATATTTTGCATCTGTCTTTACACAAAAGGAAAAAACAATCCAACCTATCAAAACAGCACTACAAAAACAGATTAGAAACACAAGTTAAAATAGGGAAGAAAATGGTAAGTGAACACCTGTCTACCTAGACGAGTTCAAATCACCAGGACCGGATGGATTACACCCCAAGGTTCTGAAGGAACTGGCAGGCGTGATCTCAGAACCACTGAACTATATCTTTCAAAGATCCTGGAGCACAGGAGCTGCCAGAGGACTGGAAAAGAGCTGATGTAGTTCCCATCTTCAAAAAGGAAAAAAACAGATCCAGGAAACTACAGACCTATCAGTCTGACCTCAATACCGGGAAGATTCTGGAAAAGATAATCAAGCAACGAATCACGAACACCTAGAAGCAAACAAAGTAATAACCAAAAGCCAACATGGGTTTGTCAAAAACAGATCATGCCAGACTAATCTTATCGCATTCTTTGACAAAATGACAAAATTAGTAGACCAGAGGAATGCTGTTGATATAATTTACTTGGACTTCAGTAAAGCATTTGATAAAGTAGACCATAACCTACTACTAGATAAAGTAGAAAAATGTGGGTTAGACAGCACCACCACCAGATGGATTCGTAACTGGCTGACCAACCGCACTCAACGTGTAGTCCTCAACGGAACTACATCCACATGGAGGAAGTATGCAGTGGAGTACCCCAAGGCTCTGTTTTAGGCCCAGTACTCTTCAACATCTTCATCAATGACTTGGACGAGGGATAGATGGGGAACTCATCAAATTTGCAGATGACACCAAGCTGGCAGGAATAGCCAACACTCCAGAAGATAGGCTCATGTTACAGAAAGATCTTGACAGACTTGAACATGGGCGCTATCTAACAAAATGAAATTCAACATTGAAAAAAGTAAGGTTCTACATTTAGGCCAAAAACAAAATGCACCAGTACCGTATATGTGGTACCTTGCTCAATAGTAGTACCTGTGAGAGGGATCTTGGAGTCCTAGTGGATAACCATCTAGATATGAGCCAGCAGTGTGCAGCAGCTGTTAAAAAAGCCAACACAGTTCTGGGCTGCATAAACAGAGGATAGAATCAAGATCACGTGAAGTGCTAGTACCACTTTATAATGCCTTGGTAAGGCCACACTTGGAATATTGCATCCAGTTTTGGTCGCCACGATGTAAAAAAGATGTTGAGACTCTAGAAAGAGTGCAGAGAAGAGCAACAAAGATGATTAGGGGACTGGAGGATAAAACATATGAAGAACGGTTGCAGGAACTGGGTATGTCTAGTTTAACAAAAAGAAGGACTAGGGGAGACATGATAGCAGTGTTCCAATATCTCAGGGGCTGCCACAGAGAAGTGGGAGTTGGGCTGTTCTCCAGAGCACCTGAGGGTAGAACAAGAAGCAATGGGTGGAAACTGATCAAGGAAAGAAGCAACTTAGAACTAAGGAGAAATTTCCTGACAGTTAGAACAATTAATAAGTGGAACGACTTGCCTTCAGAAGTTGTGAATGCTCCAACACTGGAAATTTTTAAGAAAATGTTGGATAACCATCTGACTGAGATGGTGTAGGGTTTCCTGCCTGGGCAGGGGGTTGGACTAGAAGGCCTCCAAGGTCCCTTCCAACTCTGATGTTATGTTATGTTATGTTATATGACCATGACTGAACCCCAATTTTCCACTGTAAAGGAAGGCAGTTGTTAAGTGAGTTTATTCCAATTTTATGACCTTTCTTGCCAGACTTTTTAAGTAAATCATGTGGTTGTTAAATGGTTTTCCCACTGACTTTCCTTGTCAGAAGGTTACAAATGGTGATCACATGACCCCAGGCAGTGAAATGTCATAATTACATGCCAGTTGCCAAGTGCCCAAATTTAGATCATGTGACCATGGGATGCTACAATGGTCATAAATGTGAAAAATGGTTATCAGTCATTTTTTTTTTTCAGTGCTACTGTAATGGTCACTAAATGAATGGTTGTTTATCCCAAACTTTTCTTTCATTACCCAAAACTGCTTATCAAAATGTCCTTTTTACTAGTGCAGATGAAATACTCAAGTCACTTTAAATGCCCCTGCCTCTGATAATGGGTTTGTGTGTCATTACCCAAAGAAAAAGCTAATTTGGGGTATAATTGACCCAGAGTTAGGTAGCACTGAGTTATCCAAAAGTGCTGGTGTCACACTGTGTCTCAATTTGCTTCATTTCATACATCCAATTTCAATTTTGATCTCCAGATGGAGATGATCCATCACTACTGTATTACAAGAAAGCAAAACCTGAAACCAAATTTAGGTTGGTCACTGGGACCAGATATTTACTCTTCCGAGCTTTTGGACTCACACTGGAGCCACGGTGGTGCAGTGGTTAGTGTACAGCACTGCAGGCTACTTCTGCTGATCACCAGCTGCCAGCAGTTTCGCAGATCGAATCTCACCAGACTCAAGGTTGACTCAGCTTTCCATCCTTCCGAGGTGGGTAAAATGAGGACCCAGATTGTTGGGGAAAATATGTTGACTTTGTAAACCGCTTAGAAAGGGCTGTATAGCACTGTGAAGTGTTATATAAATCTAAATGCTAAGTGCTATTGCTATCTTCGGGGAATTTCTCTACTGGAATATGTACTTTGGGTTGTTCTGTAAGTCCTGTTTATGTGGTGCCTTCCTATAGGCTAATTGGAGTGTTGATGGCTAGCGATTGGCTATCGTTTCCTTGTGCTGCCAAGCCCTCGGCTCCTAAGTATTTGATAGGCTGGTGGTAATTCAGCACTCCTGATAATTGACAAGGGGCCTGTTCCCCAGGCATCGATCACTTCCCTGGCTATCTTTGTGTCTGCATAGCCACTGATCTTAGTTCCTGTGAAACTAAATGTGTCTCCTTATTCATTGTAATATGAGGCTACCAACTGTTTTTATTGCCTTGACTTTCAGATAAATTAACGAGGTACTTCAATGATCAAATTTTCAACGACTGTAAAAATACATGAATAGGGTCATCCTACTTTAAAGATCAGTTATTGGTTGGATAATGCCTAACTTTCTATTTAAGCGAATACGATGTACAAAATCAAAAGTACGAAAGCCCTTTAATCCTGGGACTTTTCAACTTTAGTTCTTCAGATTCTAATGGTCCAAAAGTTTCATGCAAATCATGGCATGCCTACTGGTTAGGGAATCCCAATGAAAAAAGCTATGTTCGTAACTAATTGAAAATAATAATTCCTCTGCTGCATAAATCATTACATCTGAAGTTTACAAGTTTTAAATCAATATTTGCAGATAAAATTCTGGGGGGGAAACCCCCACTGCATTCATTAATTAAAATGCATCAGGATCCCTCCCCATTAATGCACAGCTCTCCATTAGTCTTCATTGCATTCTTCCACTTTACAGCACCTATATTTCAATTTGTTACTAACCTAGACACATTCTTAATAGGACAAAGATTAATGAAAAGTACTGTGGCATTTTTGGCTAACTAAATAGATTATGAGCTGTCTCTGTCTTTTTTTAAAGTGACTGCAAAGGATTTTCCCTACTTCAAAAGATGTTGATGAAAGATGCTACTGCTTAAAGAAAATTCAAATATAGAAGAGAGATTTGGAGCAGCTTTACTTAAAGTTTGCAAATTACATGATAGATTAAATACCTATCCTGACATTTGTACTAAAGAATCCTGAACACTAAAGGCTTTGTTGTTAAGCATAGTAAAGTATAAAAAAGCAATATGATTTATCTCTCTTCTACTAAAACCCACATTTATTTGGTGACTGATAGATGATGATGATGATGCAAAAATCTGCTAAAGTGTTATATGTTAAGTATAAATGGATAGAAAATATAAATTGAAAGATAAAAAGCATCTGCAAGGGATTTTAAAAGGGTCTACAAGCAGTGCCTTGGTTGGACTGACAAGCTGTCATCAATGGCAATAAATCATGCAAAATTACATTAGATCAGAGTGTAGATGATTTTCTTCCACCTTTGCAGTATCAATGAAATGTTGCAATATGGGATTTAACCAATTTGAAAACAATTATTTCGCACTGATGTTTTTAACGTGCAAAATAACAGGAGTTTTTAAAAGAAGCCGTGCTATTGGTGTACTGATTGATTGATGAGTGAAGGAGTAAAAACCAATCTAGTCTGCCTCATGAATGCGGCAATCATGGTAATAGATCCAGGTGTATTGTGCATCCATATTCATGGCAGACACTGCATGCTGCATCAGTCATGGCTGAGGGACTTTCTGAAGAATCCATCCCACCACTAAAAGGATCTGATGGCAAAGAATATAATGATGAAACAGTTAAAGCAAACCTCTTTAACACATTTTTCAGCTCAGTCTTTGTTAACAGTAATGGCTCACACCCAATATTCCCCAGTCTTACCAACAATGAGTACAATGACCTACACAAATAGATTTCACCTTCGCAAACTGAAACCATCTCTATCTATAGACCTGATGGCCTATGTGCATACTTCTTAAAAAAGCTTTCCACTAATATAGCAGAACCCCTAAACATAATCTTTGAAAAAGCTTTCATGACCATCTCCCTTCCCAAACTTTGGTCACTAGCCACGGTCATCCCTGTCTTCACAAAAGGAGATTCCAGCCTAGTTGAAAATTACAGACCAATCTCTTTATGCTGCATCACCTGTAAAGTTATGGAATCAATCATCAACCACCTAGCCTCCACCTAGAAACAAACAACCTACTCTTTAATAAACAATTTGGTTTCAGAAAAAAATTATCCTGTAATTTACAACTTCTGCAGAGCAAAAACATATGGACTACAAATCTTGATCAGGGCAAAGCAATAGATGCTATTTACATAGACTTCTGTAAAGCTTTTAACTCAGTGGTACATGACAAACTTCTCCTAAAACTAAAATCCTACGGCATCTCCGGACCCCTCCACAATTGGATAACAGCATTCCTGTCAAACAGACAACAAGTGGTCAAAATAGGCAGTGCCCTATTAAATCCTGTTCCTGTCAATAGCGGCGTTCCCCAAGGCAGCATTCTTGGACCAACACTCTTCCTATTATACATTAATGATCTCTGTGACCATATTATAAGTAATTGTGTTCTCTTCGCTGACTATGTTAAACTATTTAACACTACCAACAATACAGCTACCCTTCAAAAAGACCTTGACTTTGTGTCAGAATGATCAAAAACTTGGCAACGCCAAATCTCAATCAGCAAATGCTCTGTCTTACACACTGGAAAAAAGAATCTGAACACTAAATACAAGCTCGATGGACATTACCTTGTAGATGACCCCCCCACCCCGTTAAAGACCTTGGAGTTTTCATATCAAATGATCTAAGTGCCAAAGCCCACTGCAACTACATCGCAAAAAAGGCTTTAAGAGTTGTAAAATTAATCTTGCGTAGCTTCTTCTCCAGAAACACTACACTGCTAACCAGAGCATATAAAACATTTGCTAGACCAATTCTAGAATACAGCTCACCTGTCTGTAACCCATACCTCATTTCGGATATTAATACAATTGAGGGTGTCCAGAAATATTTTACAAGAAGAGTTCTCCACTCCTCTGCTTACAACAAAATACCTTATGCCGCCAGACTTGAAATCCTGGGTTTAGAAAATTTAGAACTCCGCCGCCTTCGACATGACCTGAGTTTAACTCATAGAATCATCTGTTACAATGTCCTTCCTGTTGAAGACTACTTCAGCTTCAATCACAACAATACATGAGCACACAACAGATTTAAGCTTAATGTGAACCACTACAATCTTGATTGCAGAAAATATGACTTCAGTAACAGAGTTGTTAATGCCTGGAATGCACTACCAGACTCTGTGGTCTCTTCCCAAAATCCCCAAAGCTTTAACCAAAAACTATCTACTGTTGACCTCACCCCATTCCTAAGAGGTCGGTAAGGGGCATGCATAAGAGCACCAACATGCCTACCATTCCTGTCCTAATGTTCCATCTGATTATATCCAATTTCATATAGTTATCACAATGATTATATTTATGCTTATATATCGTATAGTTATGTCATGCTTATACTTATATATACTGTTATGACAAATAAATAAAAAAATAAAAATAAAATCAAGTCTTAACAGGGTAGCTGAAGAACCAAACCAAATGATCTCCATGGCTTTCCCTGGGAATCCAGGCTTTTAATTCTGATGGCAACAACAGAGAAATGTGAGACCCTTGGTGCTTGATTGTTTTCTTGCAGGCGTTTCATTATCCAGCTGGGTAATATCATCAATGCACTGTACCAAGCCCAGAGCGCGCCAAGGACTTCACAGTTCATTCTTGAGTTACAATTTTTTCCTATTAGAACTGAGAAATGACATTGACAAGACCCAATCCTCCACCTTATTATGAATTATGAGAGGGGTATCATGATCGACACCAGCTCTCTCTTACGTAGAAAATGGGAGAGTCAATATTTTTAAAAAATTGTTCTTGTTTAAAAAACTAGTCCTTAGGTAATACTATTCTCAGCAGTTAAAAAAGTTTTTAAAAGACATGTTGGAAGACACTGTGGAATCTGTAGATTTAATTGTGGTTCCTGGGCAGTAAAGGATATTGCATCTGCTATTTTATTGTCATGCAAAAAAAACTGAGTGATGTAATTGGTGCCATTTGAAGAGTGACATCATGAAGTGCATGAAATCATTAAGACTTGATTCAGATGCCTGTGTCTATAGCCAGATCCGAAAGCAGCTGAAGTACTACCAGATGGATCATGGTAATGGAACTATGCCAATCAGTATTGCTCATAAAATACTTGCACTTTTTAGAGGTGAAAAGAATTCAAATAATAATAATAATACTGTACATTTACATAAAAGTGGTCATAAATTTTCAAAACCTAAAATGATAATAATAATAATAATAATAATAATAATAATAATAATAATAATAATAATAATAATAATAATAATAATAATAATTTAATTTAATTTTTATACTGCCCTTCTCCCGAAGGACTCAGGGCAGTGAACAGGCAAATAAAATAGTACAATATATTACAATAAAACACATTTTAAAAAACTTATTCAAAATAGCCTAAATTTAAAATACCATACAAAATATAAACCCCAATAAAATCCATATTTAAAAACCCTGTTTAAGCCAGTCCTGCTCGAAAGAATAGATATGTCTTCAGCTCGCGGCGAAAGGTCCGGAGGTCAGGAAGTTGACGAAGTCCTGGGGGAAGCTCGTTCCAGAGGGTAGGTGCGCCCACAAAGAAGGCTCTCCCCCTGGGGGTTGCCAGCCTACACTGTTTGGCTGACGGCACCCTGAGAAGACCCTCTCTATGGGAGCGTACCGGCCGGTGGGAGGCATGTGGTAACAGAAGGCGGTCCCGAAGATATCCCGGTCCTATGCCATGGAGCACTTTAAAGGTGGTAACCAACACCTTGAAGTGCACTCGGAAAACCACAGGTAGCCAGTGCAGCCTGCACAGGATCAGTGTTATATGGGCGCCATGAGTGGCTCCCTCTATCACCCGCGCGGCCGCATTCTAAACCAACTGTAGTCTCCGGGTGCAACTCAAGGGGAGCCCCATGTAGAGAGCATTGCAGTAGTCCAGGCGAGAAGTGACGAGGGCGTGAGTGACCGTGCATAAGGCATCCCGGTCTAGAAAGGGGCGCAACTGGCGGACCAGGCGAACCTGGTAAAAAGCTCTCCTGGAGACGGTCGCCAAATGTTCTTCAAAAGACAACCGTCCATCCAGGAGAACACCCAGATTGCGCACCCTCTCCATCGGGGCCAATGACTCGCCCCCAACAGTCAGCCGCGGTTGCAGCTGACTGTACCGGGATGCTGGCATCCACAACCACTCAGTCTTGGAGGGGTTGAGCTTGAGCCTGTTTCTCCCCATCCAGACCCGTACGGCCTCCAAACACTGAGACAGCACTTCGACAGCTTCATTGGGGTGGTCAGGGGTGGAAATGTACAGCTGGGTGTCATCCGCGTACAGTTGGTAACTCACCCCAAAACCACTGATGACCTCACCCAGCGGCTTCATGTAGATGTTGAACAGGAGAGGCGAGAGAACCGACCCCTGTGGCACCCCACAAAGGAGGCGCCTCGAGGTCGATCTCTGCCCCCCCTGCCAACACCATCTGCGATCGGCCGGAGAGATAGGATGAGAACCACCGAAATACGGTGCCTCCCACTCCCAGTCCCTCCAACCGTCGCAGCAGGATACCATGGTCGATGGTATCAAAAGCCGCCGAGAGATCTAGGAGAACCAGGGCAGAGGAATAACCCCTATCCCGGGCCCTCCGGAGGTCATCCACCAACGCGACCAAAGCTGTCTCCGTGCTGTACCTGGGTCGGAAGCCGGACTGGAACGGGTCTAGATAGACAGATTCATCCAGGTACTGGGGTAACTGATGTGCCACCACACTCTCAACAACCTTCGCCACGAAGCGAAGGTTGGAGACTGGACGGTAGTTGCCCAGAACAGCTGGGTCCAGGGAAGGCTTCTTGAGGAGGGGCCTCAAGGCGGTGGGAACAACACCCTCCCTCAATTTCAGACTTCACCTAATATGTATTATTTTCTAGTTACAATTATAGTTGTGCTTTTTCCCCCCCCTCTCTATACTTCTGTAGTTATTTTATGTATCCTTCTTTCCAAAAAAGACAAGGGGGTGGGGGGGGGAGAGAAATCTACCAAACTCAGTTGTTTTACTTTCTTCTGTCTTCAGGCCATAACAAAAGTAAACTCTGTCTTTCTTCAATTCCATCAGCCATACTCTTGGGGACTTCAATAGCAACCCGTTGAGAATAACATGCGCAAAGCCTGCGCCCATCAGCAAGGATAAAAGGAAGATTAGCGAGCAAGTGCCATTGTCAGGCATATCGCTTTGCCTGCAGTTACATGATAGCAATAAAAGAGTAATTGTGGTGATTAAAGGCCTTCTTTCACTGGGGAGAAATGTTAGGTAAAGGTCACAAAATAAAGTAGGGAAGTTATGATACCCACAGGAATCTGCTGGAACACAAGTTAGCCTTCCATCTCTCTTGGACTTGCCTTAGTTCCTTTGATTTGTTGGAAATGAATAATTGGTTTATTCATTGATTCTGCCCTGAGATCGGTGACGCAGAGCAGATAAGAAATGCTTTTAACATAAATCATTCATTTCAAATATCACATGAAATAAATATTTATTCCAAGCCTTTAAGGGACCACAGGTGTTGAGAAGTGAATGCTTAATTATGTAAATTAGGGAGAGAGCACTTGACTCATCTGCTCATGAAAAGCGGCAATCTAAACTGTCAAATTTGCTCAAGACCTCATTTCTAGGAATATTATGTCACACACTGTCTATTACTAAAAGCGTAAGTAAATGTGCCATTGTTAAAATGTAAACATGAAACAATGTCATCTTGCTAAAGGAACCACTATCATTTGCAAGCAACTTTTGTTTTTCTAATCTCACGACTTTAAATTATATGTTTAGTTCTTGTATGCCAATGATGCAGCCATTAAATATAGAATACTTCCTTCTTTGTTTGCATTTTTATAATCTTTCAACCTCCCATTAAGTTTAAAAGTAGTAGCGATTTCTATAAATTGTTAAGAATAATACTATTTGCAAGTAAAATATAAAGTCATTTACAGAGATTTTCACTTTTTCAATAAATGTATACAATTACATATAAGTCAATAGAGCCAATAATATCTCACAATACGACTTCTGAAACATACTCCATTAATAGAGCTAAAGATAACGGTATAATCTCTTATGATACCATTTTGGTCTTGGATTAAAGAAAAATCCCACCCTATAGATTAGTAGGAAAAATATTTAAAATAAAAGGGCTAACACTAATAATTTCTTTATACTAATGTATGGCATTTCCGCATCTAAAATGTTATGAACAGATCTGAAAAATAAAATGAAGAAGGAACAACTAAAATGATCAGTGGTTTGACTACTTCACCTATTATAAAACAATCACCTTTAAAAAAAATACTGAACTCCTTATCCTGTAAAAAAGTCAACTGGAAACTGAATACCCAATGATGCAAATGATTGTGAAATTAAATGAACACTTCTTAACAAAGCACATAGTTAAATCTGTAGTATTCATTAGCAGGAAACATGGGGATGGGTGCTAAGAGGCCTGGATCCTTTCAGGAAGGTCAGATCAATCAAAAGCTACAGTTTTTGAAGATTTTTTGTTATCTTCAGTTTAAGGACCATCCATCTCCAAATACTGTTGCAGAGGAGCAACAATGGGTGTAGATACGATGTCATCTGTTCATGAGCACCCAAGTTGGCCACTGTGGAAAAACAAAATGCCGAAGAAGAGTCTCTGACTGATTTGTCAAAGATGATTCTTAAGTATTTTCAGTCTCCAGTTTGAGCCAAACTTGCTTTTTTAATCGAAGTTTCTATCTGTGAACATGCATGAATTCAAGCCATCATTACTTCAGCTCTGTGCATTCAATGTAAGTCATTTTCAAGAAAATAAATCATGATTACCCAGATTGAACAGCCAAGAAGTAGATTCTGACAGAGATAGAGATCTGGGAGAGGAAGTTGGGAGGCAAGTTTTTTTTTAAAAGTATAGCAATTAAAGTATTGAAGCGGACAAGGGACAATGAATAGATTATTTTTCTTTTCTGTTGTTGTTTTGATTTTCTTTCCCTTTTGTCTCTCTATTTTCTTTTTTTTTTAGGCAGGTGACATGATTAGAATTTAGGTAGGATAGAAAGAAAATGTTTTTTTTAGTAAAAGGTGATATGATTAAAAGTTGGAATAAGTGATAGAAATAAGAGAAGGGGGAATGTTACTGTTAGTCTTTTATATAATAAAATAAAAGTAACAATAAGAGAAACATGGAATAATTGAATAATGATTAGATTGCAATTTATTATAATTGTGTATCTTTATTAGAAATATATGTTTATTGAATCGAAGAATTATGATTAATTTTACTAGTTTTATTTGTATTAGAATGTTGAACAGCCAGGTGCCACACTGTTCATGCATTGATTTGATGTTTGTAAAAAAAAAAAAACTCATATAAAATAAGTGATACCATGTTCAATCTTTGTAAAAATAGAAACCTCCCTCTTACTTCCCCTCCATAAATTCCTTGTGTTTATCAGCAAAACTATTATTAATCTTTCTCAACAATTTCAACATCTTCTTGTCAATGTCATAATTCCCACAGAAAAATGCTCAGTGCTGTTTTCCTTGATTCCTTCCTTAAACACTGATTCATAATAACGTTTCACTATTAATATCACAACTCTGCAATGTTGCACTCTGTAGCTCAAGGAGCCTCAAAAGTCTGTTGGGAGGGGAGAAGAGACCAAAAAATAATAATAATGTGGAAAAAGTAAGGAGAAACTGCAACACGAATTCTATATTTTATAAATGAATCAGAGACAACACACAATTTTCAAATGAACTACTTAATGTTCAATACTTATGCTAAAAAGTATTGAAACACATCAATTAAAATCTGTCATTAAATGAAAAAGACACATTAATCTCCAATACAGTTGGTTTATTTTCAATGAAACACTTTGACTATAAAGTTGGAAGGTGCTGTTATTTTTATTTGATGTATAGATTAAATGATTAAAATTAATTGACATATATATTTATTGCCCAGCCCTAATGCCAATGAAATAAATTGTTCTTTTTGCAGAGAGATTACCCAAATGGATTTATGATTAGAACAACCTGAGTATCACACGTAAAATAAATTCAAGTATTTGAAGGAATGGACTGTTGGTTGATAAGAACAAAAATGTATATTGAAAGATTCAAATTGTCAGCAGTTGTTTAATTAAATAAATGGATATTATACTGTACTATTTTCCCATGACCGACTGAAGCCTTCTATGCATGAAAATGGCTGCCAACTGGAGGTCATTTTTAATGGTTCAGAATAATGCCTGATTCTGTTTTGGGAATGACTTACATCTGGCAACTTGCCATAGGGACTCTTTCCACATCACCTCAGACTTAACCTACTTAGTGACAGAGCTCACAACTCCATTTGTAACCACTGTTTTCCTCAGCATCACTGAAGAGATGTAAAATCTGCCCATATTACTACAAGTTTAAATGACTCTTGAAAAGATTGCAACTTTCTATAGTAGGACAGGAACGGTGGGCACGTTTGTGCTCTTATGCACGCCCCTTAAAGACCTCTTAGGAATGGAGTGAGGTCAACAGTAGACAGTTTTTGGTTAAAGTTTTGGGGATTTTGAGTAGATGCCACAGAGTCTGGTAGTGTGTTCCAAGCATTAATAACTCTGTTACTGAAGTCATATTTTCTGCAATCAAGATTGTAGCGGTTAACATTAAGTTTAAATCTATCTTTTTGCTTTTGTATTGTTGTGATTGAAGCTGAAGTAATCCTCAACAGGAAGGACATTGCAATAGCTGATTCTATGAGTTAAACATAGATTATGCTTATATATACTGTTGTGACAAAATAAATAAATAAAATAAAAAGGCAGAGACTGTCGTGGAAGATAGTGTCAAATGTATAATGTAAACGATACTGCAATATAAAGCTAGCATTAAGTTCAACAAAAAGGAACCTATCACAGAGGAGAAGCAATTTTCAGAGTATCCAATAAGGGATGTAAACTACTGTCTCATCCAAACAACAGCCTCTGTTCTAACACTGTTTGGAAGAGCCTGTATTTATAAAAAGGAACACACTGGATTAGAAATTATACAGATTCTCTTCTTTATATCCTGTGATGCACAGTGGGCATTCTCTGAATAATTGATAAGTAAAATTCATTTATTCATAAGGTGGGTTAACTAGAGATAAGGTGAGCACATTTAAAATGCCAATATAAACTGTGAATAAAGAGGGGGGGGAAATGAAGTGAACAATACAAAGGTAATTATGAATATATAGATATACGCTAATATATACACTATATACTATATGCTAAGGTGAAAATATATATATGCACATTTTGAGTACATATATTACAGAGACATATTACATATATTTGTAATGAAACTAAAATCATAGTTTAGTCAAACTTATTCTAGATTCCTAAATAATAAATAAAACTTCCACTGTGCAGCTAACGCCAAAAATAAGTGAAGTCTTTAAAATATACTTTAAACATATGAGAGTTGAGCTTTTTTTAAACTATTATTTTGGAGACATTTGCTGATATTCTGTATATGGAATTGTGTTCAGAGTCGTGGTTATTGTTGTGGCCCACTGGCGGCCAGCAGAGCTGGCAGCAGAGTCAGACAGTGAGGAGGTTCGGGAGGAACATGGGCCAGTCCTGGAGACTGGGGAAAGCTCCCACAATGGCTCTGCGTCGGAGGCAAAGAGGGAGATAGACAGCAGTGAAGCAGAGGAACAGCTAGAGCCCTTTCCCAGTGTGTGCATGCGCAGAGCTGCCAGAAGACAAGAACAATTCAGAAAGCAGGGTTGATTTGGGAGTAAAGCCACACACCTGGGAGATTATTGTCCCCTCCCATAGGAAACAAAAAAAGAGCAAACGGGGAGGGGGCTTTTGCAGGAAACAATTGGTTCGTTCAGTAGTTGCAAGATGAAAAGTTCTGTTTGTGACTCTAAGAGACTCTGTGCCAAGTTTTGCCTTCCTCTGCATTTGGAAACAAGTTACATGGCAGCTTGCCAAGCAAGATAAGGTGTGTTGAGAAGCATTTCTTTGAAAAACTGTTTGGACAAAGCTTGCTGAATGAAAGTAATTCACAGTGGTGTAAATAAAAGAGGTTTTGCCTCTTTTATCCAGACTATGGGAATGTAGTCTGGATTCCCAGGAGGGAGGGGCTGCATTTCAGAGGACCAAGAAATAGTAAAATTTAGATAGTTTGGAAAGAAGAGAGTTAAGATTGCTCTTCCCTTGCAATTCTCAAATATATCTTTAAAGATGCAAGCAGTTGCTTTAGTTTGGCAAGATATCTGTCTATAAGTGAGGAACAATAAAAGAAACTGCTTAGAAGCAACTATGTGTCTTTCTTGGTTTTGGAGCCTATTCTGAGATAAAACTTTCAAGATTTCATTGAAACAATCCAATGTAGTTCTATCAATGTTGCTGCTACACCCTCTTTCTTATCTATAGCAACAGCCAATTCTCTCCCTTGTGTATTTTACTTGCACCAAATCCCAGAATAGCTTTGTAGGATAAAAAGTCTAGCAATTCTGGCTATCCTATCTGCCACTGAAAATTCCAAGCTTTTCACTTCCTTTTTGTTTCCTAGTGCACATCTGAAATGGAATTAAATTTATGGAACTGTTCTCTAAATTCTTAGGAATCTACAGCGTGAACACCTGCCTATTTTGGGCACTGAGAGGGAAATTTCTGAGAAAGTTATTAAAAAAATCAGTTGTTACACATTGCAAACTATTTAAAATAATAATAATAATAATATGATTTGCGTATGGTACAGTATAAGTTATTCATTCCATGAAGAAATTAAAAAAGCCAGTTAAGAAAAGTAAATTCTCCTTATTCAAACAACCATAACTAGACAACAAAGTCATTAATGAAAATCAGTGTGCCAGATAAAGGTAAAGGCAGAAACCATCTTGGATTAGGCTTTTATATTGTACAGGTTAACCTCAACTTGCAATAGTTCATTTAATGACCATTCAAAGTTACAACGGCACTGAAAAAAGTGACTTATGACCATTTTTCCCACTTATGACAGTTGCAGCCTCCCCATGGTCACCTGTTCAAAATTCTGATGCTTGGCCACTGGTTCATATTTATGATGGATGCAGCATCCCAGAATCACGTGATCACCTTCTAACAGGCAAAGCAAATGGGGAACACAGATTCACTTAACTGCAGTTGTTACTAACTTAACAATTGCAATGATTCACTAGACAAGTGAATCTTTCTGTGGCAATAAAAACGGGGCCAAACTCAAAGCTCTCACTTAGCAACATAAATTTGGAGCTCAATTGTGCTCCTAAGTCAAAGACTACCTGTATACATTTGCAGATAAGCCAAGAATTTTAGGTGCAAAAATACATCCCAAAATTGAGTTTGGTTTATCAGCAGCAGGGCTTATCTGCAAGATTATACAATAACATTATTTAAAGTACCTATATGAGCTGCATTTCGGATAAACAGACCTTTGAATTTTTAACCAAATGCATGAAAAAATGTGAATCAACCAATTATGAAAATTAAAACATGGCAATTTCACAGGTCAGCTTAGCCACAGATGGTTTTATATGCAGATACATACAGTTATAGATGAAGAGATATTGAACCTGGATTAAAAATAAAAAACCTCTCCAATATGATATGCACAGGATGTTAGTATGGTAATTGGCTGAGATAAAAGGTCTTCTGGACAGGCCACTGTTATAGTAATGGGAAATTAGGCTTTGATCATTCAGGAAGTCAGAGTCAAAAATGCATTGCTTCCACTCCAAAATGTTATTTCAGTGCCAAGTGGAATCAAACATTTCACAAAGAGATCACATCAACAATGGTTCAAACAAATCTTTCCTGATTTCTTTTAAAAGACTAAAAGACTTATTTCTACACTACGCCAATGTCACCTTGTAGTTTGTTCTCTTAATTTTGTTACGTTTGAAATGAAAATGTTATTTATAGGTTTTACATTGTACTTGGTTTTCTTATTATGTTTTATGGGTGCTGAAGTTAATTGATGATGTTCATGGTGCTCTTGATTTCTGCGAAAAGACAACTTTTTTTTCCCATTCAGACAGAGCTTTGATATGTAAATCGGTCCGTGGTTAAATTAGATGGGTGCTGTTGCTTTCATGGCTTTCATGATGTTTTGAATGGTGAATTTCTAAAAATGACTATTTTATTGCTGCTATTGTTAGCTTTCTTGAGCAACATTCATTGGTAGAAGTGTGACGAACAAGTCAAGTAAATATAACACCACCATACCATTCCTTCCGTATCTACTCTGTTTAATTAGATTTTTTTTCAAAGAGAAATCTCTTCTCCCTTCAATTTTTGAAAAATCTTTTTTTCCTCCCAATATTTAATCTACCTTTTCTCTCTCTTGTCTCTCCATCAACTGACATCCATAATGCCCTTATATTTTATTGGATAAAATAGCAACGGTAAAAACAGAATGTACTGCAGAAATATTTTCTTTATTGACTAATAAAAATGTTTAGACCAGCCTAAAAGCCTGGCGTAAAAACTAATAGCAATAGCGATAACACCTAGACTTATATACCACTTTGCAGTGGTTTACAGCCCTCTCTAAGCGGTTTACAGTCAGCATATCATCCCCAACAATTTGGGTCTTCATTTTACCCACCTTGGAAGGATGGAAGGCTGAGTCAACCTTGAGCCTGGTGGATTTGAACTGCCAAACAACCTGCAGTACTGCACTCTAACCACTGCGCCATTGAGGCTCTTTTACAGGCTCTAAAGAGGTATGATAAGCAATAGCAACATGTAAAGAAAGAACCAGTGAGAGACACCCAATAAGAGTATAAAAAAGACCAATGGCTTATGTTTAAACCATCAATGGTGTGGTCTCTTTGTGAAATATTTGATTCCATTTGGAACTGAAATAACATTCTGGAGTGGAGGCAATGCATTTTTGACTCTGACTTTCTGAATGAAGTTATATATTGTGGCTAGTTATAGATGTTGCTTTTAAAGGCACTGTGGTTAATCACTGATGTTTTTCAAACATTGCACTAGCTAGTTCATGCTCTTGAAAACAGTATGAGCTGATCACACTGAGAGAATGTAGACAGGAGAAAGAGAATATGATTGGATGGTCCGCTGCGTCTGTATTGTCAACAATTGGCTAAAAGCTTTGAAATAGAAGCCTATAGAAAGAGATGAATGGGACATTCAGTAGGGCTGTCAGCCAACATCCTTTGCTGACCTTGGACTGAATAAAATGCTTCCTTGACTCTTCACCAATCATCTAGTCTTTCTGATTCCTTCCCAGCTTGGAAATCAACCACCCAGGGAGGGAGGGTATTTTCCTCCTAACATAACTAAACACAATTGTTAGCTGCCCATCGGCTGTTAGATATACATATAAGTCATAAATAAACAGTTGTAAACACATGTTAGGAGTGCCTTCTGTTGCCTATTTGAAGAGAAGCAGGCTTTGATTACCTGTACTCCAGGTGTTTGATTCAATGGACAAGGGGAAAAGGATTAGAAAGTGTTGAATGGAGTTATAACAGGACATGCTAATTTTAGAACGTGAATTTCCTAATGAATGTGATAATCACACTTCTGGCAGAACAGTTATTAACAAATAATGACATTACACTGGGGGCCAACGCATTGTTTTAGTAAGCAAGGCATATGGTTGCTAAATACCTACACAATGAAAAATATGGCTATGACAGAAAAATCAGATGACTGCTCCTGAAGATTATTTAATTTCTATTGCAGGAATCAATGTACCCACAAGTTAAATTCTCAGGTGAATTTGGCATTTTCATATTCACACATCAGCTTAGATCTCTACTTAGCTGAAGATCTAATTTGGAACTGCCTGTTCCTAAATATGTCTCCACAGACATCCAGCTTATTTCAATATAGTTTACTTCCTATGGGGCAAGGCTTGGATTGCAGCACAGCAAAACATAATTTAGTCTGACCAACTTGCATTCCAAATAGTTGGGAAGATGACTTGCACCTGTGTTGGCAAAGGAGTAGCACTGTATATTTGTAAATGCAACAGATGGCTGTTTATGATCCCTGCATCCAGTATATCTCTTTGGATATACTTCCACCGACTTAGGAGTACAAACGAAAAAGAAATATTATGCTGGTCATCCTCAAGACACATATTTTAGTAGAGACAATTGACCCTTTTAATAGACTAGTTTCTAGGCTTTGTATCTGTAAATTGAGATGCCTTAATGACCATGAGAAGGGATTTTGTGACTGTCCTCAAGATTTTCTTAACTCAGATCGGAAACTAAGAGCAACAACTTTGGAACACCGATTCCTTTCCAGAACTGGAAAAGCAGGAAGCAGTGAAGCTTGTTAGGTGTGGAGTTGTCCGTTTGAGAACTCGGCTCGTGAGTTCCGTAGTTCATTCAGCGCTTGAAAGTCATTAGCGTCGGAGACTTGCACAATGGTGAGTGCTGTGTGAAGTTCAGGCTTGAGCAGGCTGACAGTCTTGGGCTGCGGTTGTCAGTTTTTCCGTTCTTTTATGGCGGAAGATGGATAATCTGAGAAAGAAATGTCAGAATTCTTCCAATTGACATTGACAGAAATGGTGTAGGGTCTTCTGCCTAGGCAGAGGGGTTGGACTAGATGACCTACAAGGTCCCTTCCAACTCTATCTGACTTTATGTCACACTATTTAGGAGGATTCTCTGACATTTTGGATGAGTTTTGCAAAAGGGATGGAATGGGTAATTGGAAGTAGAGGGGGTAATGCAATTAAGGAAGCCTTTACTCTGTTCACAGTTCCTATGATTCAAACATTTATCTTCAAGTGCCAATCAGCTAAATGATGTGTCCAAGAGGAAGTTTTCAGTGTTGCAACATTATTACATTTGTTTGTTTTTGAAGAACCCCATTCATATAATTGTGTTCAGTGGATAGAATTTGACATTACCATTTAAATTTAGCAAGATTTTCTTCCAGTTGATAGCAAGGGATTTTTTTTTCTCTTACCACGATCTGAAGCTACTAATTTGTATCATATTATGGAGAAGTAAGGTTTATCTTACTTGACTAACTCACAAAATTGGGGGGGGGGAATCTGCTAACAAGATAATGCCTCAATCTTGATCCACTGAAATTGTTGTAAGATTCATAATTCATGAAGCTTCATGATGGACATTCCTTAATATCGATGATTATCAAAAAAAAAGGGTGAAAAAAAGTATTTTAGTGATATCACTGATCTGAGGACTTCTAGATTTGTACCAGAATGCTACCCAAGAGCATGATGTACTCTACATCATGGCTATGAAGATTTCTTTGAAAGCACCAATTGTTGGTATATATTTATGACTTTCCAATATTTTAAAGGGAATCAGTTTGATTCAGGCTAGAAAGCTGTGAGTCAGACTGTGAGTTCTATTTCCACCTTAGGTATGAAAGCCTAAACCTTAGGTATGAAAGGATGACTTTGGACCAGTCACTCTCTCTCTCAGCCCAACCCACTCTCACAAAGCTGTTATTTGTGGGGAAAATAGGAGGAGGAAAGTGAGCTGGATATGTTTGCTACTATGAGTTATTTGTAACCCTAATGGAGGAGTGATATAAATAATTAAGTAAAACAATTTATTCTTTATATACAATAAAACAAAACTGAATTTGCTAAGTTTTCTTCTTAAATGATTGAAAAAGACTCATTTTCTAACATATCCAGTAGGAATTTTGAAAAACCAAAGAGATTTGGAAAACTGAAGAGATCCTAAGTAGGAAAGCCCTCCAGCCCTAGACTTCCTTGGAACTGATAGTGACATTTTTAGGGAAATAGAAGAAAGTATCAGGGTTGACCACTAAGGTTGACCTAGCTTTGACAGCTAAGTCTAACTTGAATGGGTTTAGTTATTTTGAACAGAAGAGTCAATAGCTTATTATTATGCAGGTTACTCAAGATAACCCACACTGATACTTAGAGATGGCACACAATATTCTGCTAGCTACTCTGTTTGGTAGTAATTACTTCAACATAATGATGGGAAAGCATTCTTTGTCTTACTTAAGAGCAACAGTCTAGACAGCTTAACAGAAACAGGCCCACTGCTACTATTACACCATGCAATTTTTCATTACAGGACTAGCTCTTCTAGCTCTGACAAGCAGTATTGTGACTGATGATGCAAACAATAATTCTAGACCAAAATAATGGGGAAAAACAGTTTTACAATGCCTTTAGTATTTTTGCCACTCAACACTAACTGTGAATAAAACATCAACTAATATTGTGTTCCCAATGCCCATCCCACCACAAAGTCTATTCTTCTAGACATCTGAGATAGATGAGAAGAAACAAAGAAGTGAAGAGTCAAGGATAATTTTCCACATTGGTCCTGTTAGATACCAATTATTTCTACTGAGGCATCAGAGTTATTCTGTGTTCTCTCATACGTTAAGGTTGGCTTCACTTCTCTCGTAAATGATTATTGCAATGAAACTATTAAACTAAAGAACATTTGGTACTGTAGCAGAAAAATAGAACCACTAATTTCATGACAAATCATTCTGAATGTGACTAGATGAACTTTAGAGAAAGTTTTCAATGTGCTTTTTAAAGGATAAATATAATGAAAAGAAATGCAAAGTTCCCCACTTGTCCCAAGTGGTCTTTGGAAAAAAAAAGTCTTCCCCAGCAGCCAGCATGGCAATTTCCATAGGAATTCTAAAAGTTATAATCCCATCCAGTTCTGAGGAATGCCAGCTAATTTACAGGAAATAGATATGGAACTGCAAGCAGAATGGAGAATTGGTACAGGAAGCATGTACAGGTAGTCCTCAATTTACAACCATTGTTTCATGACCGTATTGGAAAAAAGTGACTTATGACCACTTTTCATGCTCACAAATATTGAAGCATCTCCCTGGTCATGTGATCAACATTTAGATGCTTGGCAACTGGCTCATATTTACAATGGCTGCAGTATCCATAGTGGTTGTAGTGTTCATACTTCTCTGCTCTGTATTTATACTGTCTACATCTCTATTGCTGACTTATTTACGTCTTTGGTATTATTATTATTTTTTATTTCTTTTGTCACAACAGTATACACAAACAATTGTCATAGATAAAACAACATGTCTTGAAGAAAATATATAAGTAAAAAAATATGCATCAACTATATTAATTCAATATAATGAATTAATATATTATATATTAAATTAAATTATAATTAATATATTATATATTAAAGAGGGATATATTAAACTCAATATATCCCTCTTGTCCCTCTGTATAAAAATCAAGAGGTAGTTTGACCTCCTGTCATTCCTGAGAGAGGAAAAAGCTTCTACTCTAGTTTCACCAGCTGTTCCTTCCCCATTTCCTAATCTCACCATTTGTTCCATCTGAGACCTGTGCCTAGAGAGCTCCAAAGTGGACATCTTATCTTCTCCCCAACACTGCATTTCCATTTCCATGTCTGAGCTGTGCTATGCCAGGCTGAGAAGGCAGGAGCACAGGTGCTTGCAAATGGCCCAGGCATCCCGTTCTTCCCCATCAGGTTCAACCTACTTAGTTCTGAGATACACTAGTCCATATTTATTTCAAGAGTTTGCATCCCCTCCCCCCGGGCCAGGAGAAATGTTAGGAACACGAGTTAGCATATTATGATGGGTCCTTTGTGCTCTTGAGTTTGGTGGTTTTCTTACAGACATTTCATTATCATTATCAAACCAGGCAACATCATCAGCTGGTAAAATGTCTGTAAGAAAACCACCAAGTTTAGAGACCACCAAGGACCCCACAGTTTAACCCTCAGCTAGAGAAAAAAGTAACAAATGTGTAAAGGAAGCATGAATGGGTTGGAAAGAGGCAATCATGGGATGTGGTTGATGAGATCATTGAGAAGAAAAGTGAGTAGCTGAAAAAACAAAAGGTAATATGTGAAGCAAGTTATGAAGTGGCTGTAAGGATAAAATATAGAGAGGTATTATGAGTGGTACTGATATAAACCAGTTTTAGCTATATTCCATTATCTCACATCTTTATTCTCTTTATTCTCTTTTTTATTTTATTTTTATTAAATTTATTAACTAATTAAAGAAAATATAATATTTTAATTATATAAATAAAATACCAAAAATAGAAAAAACATACTATATTTCAGAAATATAAAGGTTGGGTTCACACAGTGGGTTAAACCACAGTTTGTTTAATTAACATTTACTGTATAAACCATTGTTAATTCATGGGTGTGAATCTTCACACAATTTTGATAAAAATGACTCTCTTAATGCTTAATGCTTTTAAAAAAGTGCCCGGGAACTATCCCTTAGAGGCTGAAAATGTATTTTAAAAAATTCAGCCCACAGATATAGAAAAGTTGCTTAGCCATCTGTTAATCTGTCAGTCATGGTTGACAAGAGAGAATGGCTGGACTCATCCATGATGCAAAGCCTAAAGCGAAAACATACAGCTAGGTGTGATATATGAGCATAGCCTATGTTGCCAATACCCAGGAAGTAATTTCTACAAATTGTTTTATGATCAGTGTAATGTGCTACATACTTTTCTAACTTCTCTAAGAATTACTAGCGTCATGCATAGTAAACACTAGTAAGCTTTTTTGGACTGATAAACTTTAAATCATGAAACTTATTGGTTGGTTGGTTTTTATATTTTTGAGGTGACCTGACTCCAAAGCAACTCAGGTGGCTTACACTAAAAACAGGGAAGGATGGAAAGGAAGACCCATGCATCCAGATAAACATATTTGAGGGCCGTGAAAATATTTGCAGATCCCTCGCATCCTGGACATAAACTGTTTCAACTCCTACCCTCAAAACGACGCTATAGAGCACTGCACACCAGAACAACTAGACACAAGAACAGTTTTTTCCCGAAGGCCATCACTCTGCTAAACAAATAATTCCCTCAACACTGTCAGACTATTTACTGAATCTGCACTACTATTAATCGTTTCATAGTTCCCATCACCAATCTCTTTCCACTTATGACTGTATGACTATAACTTGTTGCTGGCAATCCTTATGATTTATATTGATATATTGATCATCAATTGTGTTGTAAATGTTGTACCTTGATGAACGTATCTTTTCTTTTATGTACACTGATAGCATATGCACCAAGACAAATTCCTTGTGTGTCCAATCACACTTGGCCAATAAATTCTATTCTAATATTGTCTAGGAAGCTTAACTAACAGAAGGCCACAAACACCCCAATCTAAGGTCTGGAGGAATAGCCAGGTTTTTCAAGATTACTGGAACATCATCAGGGAAGGAATAACATAGATCTCTGAGAGAATATGATTTCCAAAGGTAGGCATCAGGACAGAGAAAGCACATTTTCTGGGTATGTTTCTATTTGAAGGGACGTAGTGGCTCAGTGGCTAGACGTTGAGCTTGTCACTGGAAAGGTCGGCAGTTCAGCGGTTCGAATCCCTAGTGCCGCATAATGGGATGAGCTCCCATTACTTGTCCCAGCTTCTGAACAACCTAGCAGTTCGATAGCACGTAAAAAATGCAAGTAGAAAAATACGGACCACCTTTGATGGGAAGGTAACAGCATTCCATGTGCCTTTGGCATTTAGTCATGCTGACCACATGACCACAGAGACGTCTTCGGACAGGGTTGGCTCTTCAGCTTTGAAATGCAGATGAGCACTGCCCCCTAGAGTTGGGAACGACTAGCACATATGTGCAAGGGGAACCTTTACCTTATGTTTCTATTTGTGCGTGCATGTGTGTGTATGTATGTATGTATATATTTATAGTACACCAAGGATCTCACAATACAGCACATCCCAGCGCTGCCAAGCCCAATCTGCTTCTGGAGAGGAGCAACCTGCCCATTATGCTTGTCCTAAAATGAGCAGCTACATGGCTTTTTTGAATCCCAAGTAGCTCTAAACTCCATAGCCATTCAGCCTGAAAGTAGTTTGATCAGAGCCCTTTTCTACAGCATTAAGAAGAAATCCAAGGTTTGGGTATAAATGTCATTGGACAACAAAAGAGGAAATAGAGGAATCTGTCAGATTTGTAACATAGATTTTACCTAAATATTGATCATTTTTCTGAATTGTCAAATGATTTTAAAAACTGTTCTGCCTAGGCATATAATACAATATCTGTCTCTGTCTCTCTCTCTCTCTCTTTCTCTCTCTCTCCATCTATTTATCCATCCATCCATTCATCCATCCTGAAAGACTACCTAAGACATGTAAGAAAGAATGGGACTTTGATCACAGTGTCATCTTTTTGACATCCTTCATAGATGTCTCTGTATGCATAAACTCTTTGTGTTGCCATTCATTCTGTATTTCACCCTCTGCTCCATCTCACTTTCTTCATTTCACCCATCAGCCACATACCAAAGTCTCACAATAATCATTATTTTGAAGGTGAGGCTTTTTGGATTTAAAAACTAAAAACAGCAACCCAAGGAAAGGACAGCAAAGTGGAGGAGAAATTATTAAGTGAATCATAAATTTGAGGTGCTCGACCTCACATTTAAGCATCGTAGAACGTAAGGTTTCTTATTAAAGCTAACATAAGGTCAGGAAAGGCTACAGTATTCTATACGTTCAATTAATTAATGTAACAACTTAATTAGTTGAGTAATTAATGGTCTAATAATTAACTTCTGCATGCTCCAACAGTTCCTATTTAAAGAATCAATATTTTGTCTTATTGCAATAGCAAAACTGCTATGATTTGAGAAGTTGCTCAGATTTGAAAAATAGTGATATATAAATATGTATTATCCATGCCCCACTTCCCACTTTCCCAGCCTCCCTTTCTCTTATTGCTTTTAGCAGACGGTTTCATAATTATGCTAAGCCATAATTGCTGACCTAATACTAAATAGATAATTGTTTCATTCTCTCACCATTAAATAAATATTATTTGGAAGACTTAAGACTCTCCTCCTAAGCTCAGGAGCAGCAGAATTTTTAGACTGATTTGGATCAATGTCTCAGTGGGATTGCATGGATTTTATTGTGACAGGGTCATTTACTGTAGCTATACTGTGAGTTTTTCTTTTTAATTCCTCCTGGATAGAGGGTTTCCCCTCTCTTAACACAAGCCTAGCTCTTGAGACAATATATAACAACATGTGTCTGCTCAGAAATTAGTATTTTCTCCTGCATTTTAGAAGCATTGTTGTGAGGATACTGATATTCAGTAGTTACCAAAAGAGGTGTGTCTCCAATAAGGAGCTGCTAAGTATATATATATATGTTTATATACTATATAATCTTTTTATATATAATCTTTTTGTATGATGTTGTGACAAAATAAATAAATAAATAAATAAAAATAAGTATCAGTAAATTGAGGAAAACTAAAGGGTTATTGATTTACTACATTCATATAATTCCTGGCCTTTTCTAACAATGTCTGAAGTACCAGGCAATAATAAAAAATAGATAAATTTATAATTCAATATAAATAGATCAATAAAAATAAAAACATCAATAAAACCAATAATTGTTCAGAGGGATCCTTGGTGCTCTCTGACCTTAGTTGTTTTCTTGCAGACATTTTATTAGCCAACTAGGTAACATTATCAGTGCTATGCCAAAGGTGCTTTTTCAGAGCTGTCAAAGCTGAAGAAGCTTCTTGGATGAGAAACAAAAAATCTTCAAAGAAAAAAAAACAGAAAGTCCAGTTGCCTCTTGAAAGAAGCACCATTGGGACAACCATGACACTGGATGACTGAGAATCTCCACAGACATTTAGCTATGCACTTCGGAATTATTTCTGCTAGAAATGGACAGAAAACAGCCAAACTCAGAGAGCACCAAGTACCTCCACAGCTCAACTCTGAGCTACAAATATTCTCCTCTGTTAATCATAAATAAAATTCAGTCGCTAAATTCCCTGAAAGTACTTCAAGTCATATTCTCCCTCTCACCTTTTTCTCTCTCCCCATCCACTGATACATCCTTCCTGTGTGTTTCGATAAACATAATGATAATGTTAAATTAAAACTAAAGAATATTTTTAACTCTTCTCATCTGAAAATACATGATTTTTAAAATTCCTTCTTGCCTTTCACATGTTAAGGGACAGTTTATAGAGCGCTTATACCAGAGGTGTCCAAACTTGGCCCCTTGAAGAGTGGTGGACTTCAACTCCCAGAATTCCCCAGCCAGCATGAGCTATAAATATGAGCAAGTTGCTGGCTGGGGAATTCTGGGAGTTGAAGTCCACCACTCTTCAAGGGGCCAAGTTTGGGCATCCCTGGCTTATACTGTAATATATGAAAGATTGTGGAAGAGTAAGCTCCTCCTCACAAGTCAGCAGATGACTCAAGAAACGTATAGGAAACTTGTCTTTCCTAATCATTGAAGGAGCCACATACACTTCCTGACTCTTGTGACTGCTTTAGAAACTATTCTTGGTGGCCTCTGTATGTTATCTTCAAGGAAAGACATTCTGTTTCATTAGGAAAAATGAAATTCACAAATTCTTGGTACCCACTTTGCTCTTTTATATTCATATCTATTTATCTTAAAAAATACATTTCAGATATGAACCTCAACAAAAGAAATGAAGCCACAGATCTTGTTCAAGATTTCAGCCCGCACGATAACTCAAAATGCATTGCTATTCTATGGCTTTTGAGCATAGTCAATATATGTTGGGCTATTTTTTTTCCTCTGTTCTGTAAAGATTACTTTTTAACTCTTGCAGATTAAATTGTGCAGTTCTAACAGTCATTACTTTTGTTTTCCAGCAACCCTGTTTGGGTCACCCATTCAAAATTAATATTGGGATTAACTAATGATTTATACAGTTGTTGCTTAAAATAACTTAAAAGCTGCCCATTTCTTCTTTATAGTAGCATTATAGAAGGTTATAAACAGTATTCTTATAGATTCATTTAGCACAGCTCTCATCTAAAGTAAGACATGAAAAAAAATACTCTCACGTCATTAGATTTCTTTTTATATATCATTCTGCTCATTTTTAAGACATGTCAAATACTTTGGAGTAGAGAATTACTTCATTTCTACCAGTTTAAAAATAATCCCGGGGTATATGGCTTAAAACCTTATTCAGATGGTTTATTCATAATATATATTCAAATAGCAGGTGCCTGAGCTTCTATGTACAATACCAGTAATTTTGTGCCACTTGATAGATGAAAAGCTGTAACTCTGCTAATTCATTTTCTATATGTAGTACATCCTTTCATTAAGGCATTATTGCCAAACATGAAATGCGTTTGTCAAAGCCCTGCAGCATTTTGACACACATAGTTACATTTTATATAAGTATCCTATTTTTGAAGTGCCGCATTTTTTGACCTTAAAAATATGTGCGTGTTCTTCTCCTTCCCTAGTCTTTCTTTCGTAGCATTGGCAAGTAGAGATTGCAATATCACTCTCTCCATGATTAAAATGGCAAAATATTACGCTGTAAGGCATGCACATCCTAAATGGAGTTAGATCATTGGTATAAAAGAACAAACAACCTTGAACTATGGAAAAAAGAGATTCAGGCTTGGGTAAATTTTTTAGATTTCTTTTTATTCTCACTTTTAAGTAACTCAAGGTGATGAACATACCTAATACTCCTTCCGCCTCCAATTTTCCCCACAACAATAACTCTGTGAGGTGGGTTGGGATACAGAGTTATACAGATTAACAGAGTTGGAAGGGACCTTGTAGGTCATCTAGTCCAACCCCCCATCCAAGCAGACCCTACACCATTTCTGACAGATGGCTGTCCAGTCTCTTCTTGAAAGCTTCCAGTGATGAAGCTCCTACAACTTCTGAAGGCAAGCAGGAAATTGTTAAAATATAATAAGGGCCACGGTGTGGCTCAGGCTGTAAGAAGCCTGTTATTAAACACAGCTGCCTGCAATTACTGCAGGTTCAAGTCCCACCAGGCCCAAGGTTGACTCAGCCTTCCATCCTTTATAAGGTAGGTAAAATGAGGACCCAGATTGTTGGGGGGGCAATAAGTTGACTTTGTATATAAATATACAAATAGAATGAGACTATTGCCTTACACAATGTAAGCCGCCCTGAGTCTTCGGAGAAGGGCGGGATATAAATATAAATAAAAAAAAAATCGCAATATTACAAGAGCAAAAAATAGATTCAAGCTTAATGTCAACCGCTTCAAACTTGATTGCAGAAAATATGACTTCTGCAACAGAGTTGTTAATGCTTGGAACTCATTACCTGACTCCATAGTCTCTACTCAAAATCCCAAAATCTTCAACCAAAAACTGTCTACTATTGACCTCACCCCATTCCTAAGAGGACTATAAGGGGCGTGCATAAGAACACAAAAGTGCCTACCATTCCTGTCCTATTGTTCCCTTTATTGTATCTAATTAATATAGCTAATGCATATTCTTTACATACATACATACATACATACATACATACATACATACATACATATATATATATATATATATATATATATATATATATATATATTTTCATGATATGTTTTTTACTTATGACAATGTTTATGTATACTGTTATGACAAAATTAAATAAATAAACAAATAAAAAACTGGAATGGGGGTGACTCTGGGCAATTCACCTCCTTTCTCCTTGTTTTAGAAGTCACAGCACAGTCATGACTATTATAATTTTGGCTGAGATCATTTGATATCCAGGATATCAATGTGAGAATAAAAAGACCTGACTTTAATTATGTATAGTAGGCTAGCTTCTGGCACGTAAGAGTCCTTACTGAGTATATAGCTATGAAAATCTAAAGAGCCAGATGCATTTTCAAAAGCTATGCAGAATTATGCTTTCTACTTCCAGTCAGAGGGCATTTGATTAGGAGCTTGTTTTGAAGCCTTAACAAAATATCCAAATGTTAATTACTTCTTCTTGTAATTCTGAAGTTCAAACATGAATTGCGTGAGAAGTGGCCAAGTTCGTGGAAGAGATGTTCAAGGAGCTACACAGTCAACACTGAGATTGGTTGCTTGTTGTTTTATAATAGAGTCAACACCATTCAAGTGTTCCTCCTTCAAATACATAACTAATCCATCTTGCTTTATCAAAGCAGCAAAGGCATGCACATTTGTTTAAAAATCAAACAGAATGTCCATGGAAATAATTATGTGTTTACATTTATTAGAAATTTTCTTTGAAAAAAAAATATCTTCAAAGTAACCAACAAGAAGAGCAACAGAACCTCATAGTAGAATGATCATTAAGAATATTATCTAGGGTTTTTTTTCTTCTTCTTGAAAATTAATTAAGAAATGTTTTGCGAACAACAGATACACAGAAACAGTGGCATAATTAAAGAATATATTAAAACTACATCTCCTTCTGGTGATGTAAACTGGAGTTGCCTCATAGGGAGGCTTCTGCTTCAACAATGAAGAGGACACAGGGAATTCTTGGAAGACTTTCCCCATCTTTAAAAATCTGAAAGAAAAATGTGAAAAGTTTTATTTATTTTTATTTATTTATTTATTAAATTTGTATACCGCCCTTCTCCCAAAGGACTCAGGGCGGTTCACAGCCAAGTAAAATAGACAATATATAAATACAGTTAAAATGCAGTTAAAAAACTTATTAAAATTGGCCACAATTAAAATTTAGAGCTAAAACCCGTTTAAAAACCCATAAATTTAAAAACTAACCCAGGCCAGCGCAGATGAATAGGTAGGTTTTAAGCTCGCGGCGAAAGGTTCGGAGGTCCGGAAGTTGGCGAAGTCCTGGGGGGAGTTCGTTCCAGAGGGCGGGAGCCCCCACAGAGAAGGCCCTTCCCCTGGGCGTCGCCAGACGACACTGTCGCGCCGACGGCACCCTGAGGAGTCCCTCTCTGTGAGAGCGCACGGGTCGGTGAGAGGTATTCGATAGCAGCAGGCGGTCCCGTAAGTAACCCGGCCCTATGCCATGTTGCAAAGTTGACACTAATGTAAAGATTCTTGCTGATAGAAAACTACTTAAGATATTTTGAGAAAAAGAAAGCAAAATATGGGGAGGTGGTTTTTTTTTCCAAACAATCCCTGAAATTTAGATCACTTTACAGCTGATTTAAGTAACTAAAATGTTTCTTTAGAATCTGTCAATTCAATATATATACACACATGCATTCATGCATGCTTCGTGGATAGATATTAAGTAGTTTTCTTTGCTGCTGAAAATGGAAAGGATGTCAAGAAATCCAGATGTTCTTTATGTGAAGTCTGGAAACAAAGTTGATATTTGGAAAACTCTGGCAGAAAAAAAACAAGATCTTTGCTTTCCTTTTTTGGGGGGGGGAGGGGGGAGGGGGTGTTTCTCCTTTGCTGCTATTTTAATGATTTGTGTTTTATATCATAAGGTTTATTGAAACATGTTAGTTATTTCTGAGTTTCTAGTTATTTTGCTATCTCTTTAATTAATTGTTTGCATCCAGATTTTTTTTTCTTTTATTTTAAAATGTTTGGTCTATCCTATAGCTTAGTTTAGGCAGAAATAGCAATCCAAATATAATGGATCGTAGTATTAACAAAGATGACCAGTAGCAAGTTATTGTACCAATTTATGCTTGATTGATGTCATAAAGATGGTAATAATATCTTTGTAACTCCTTTGTGTATCTATATCACCATTTACTTGAGATCCACAAGTATTAAAAAGGATTTGATTGCAGAAAACATAAAAATTGTGAAAACTGACCTTTTCTTTATTAATGCAGTAAATCTAAGAAGATAATTATGAACTTCAGGGAGCAGATTTTTCTAAAAAAAATTCATATGCTAAGTAATTATATTTTTTAAAAACCCTTGACCAAGGGTTTGGATACACTTAACATGGTAGTCAATTGTTCAAGCTTAATATATAATATATAATGGATTTATAAAATCCTCATATAATATTACTTATTATATTTATTTTTTTATTTATTTCTTATTATATTTATTTATATATAAATATAATATAAATTCTTATTTATATTAAATAAGAAAATATATTTCTTATTTCAGGCTTGGCCAGAAAGATTCAGGTAAATTTACAGATATCCACGTATAAAAGCAGGATAGAAGTAAGAGGAAAAATTCCACTAAAAGTTATTTCATTGTTTTTCTAGGATGGAGAAAAAGGACATACCCACATTGTAGTAGTAGTAGTAGTAGTAGTAGTAGTAGTAGTAGTAGTAGTAACAACAACAACAACAACAACAAGAGTTGGAAGGGACCTTGGAGGCCTTCTAGTCCAACCCCCTGCCCAGGCAGGAAACCCTACACCATCTCAGTCAGATGGTTATCCAACATCTTCTTAAAAATTTCCAGTGTTGGAGCATTCACAACTTCTGCAGGCAAGTTGTTCCACTTATTAATTGTTCTAACTGTCAGGAACTTTCTCCTTAGTTCTAAGTTGCTTCTTTCCTTGATCAGTTTCCACCTATTGCTTCTTGTTCTATCCTCAGGTGCTCTGGAGGGTAGACCACTGGTGAAATCCCAATTTATTTACTACTGGTTCTATGGGCATGTCTTGGTGGGCGTGGTGTGTCTTGGTCGCCGTGGCTTGGTGGGCATGGCAGGGGAAGGATACTGCAAAATCTCCATTTCCACCCCACTCCAGGGGAAGAATACTGCAAAATCCCCATTCCGTCCCCACTCCTGGGGGAAGGATATTGCAAAATCTCCATCCCTACTCCACTCTGGGGCCAGCCAGAGGTGGCATTTGCCAGTTCTCCAAACTACTCAAAATTTCTGCTACCAGTTCTCTGAACTACTCAAAATTTCCGCTTTTCCATAACCTGTCAGAATTGCTGGATTTCACCCCTGCATTGTACCCTTAAGCTGTTCCTGTCCTGATTCAATACTGGCTTGACTCTAAGTGACTTTAAATAATCCTATCTGGACTGAGACACTTTGGCAACAACCTGCAAGGTTTTTGGCCAGAGAACATGCTTTTACATCCTTCCGTTAGACAAGGCCCCTCCTAGTATGCTTTCCAAACTTTCTGTTCCTAGAACACAATTGCCAATGTTTTTTTTTTTCTCTGCGGAGGGCAAGGCTTTAGAAATATTTATACTTTTGTTTGTGTATGTGTACATTCACATAAAGTTACTTTTTAAAGTTACATACAGGGGTGGGCTGCCTGGGGTTCGTAGGGGTTCAGGAGAACTAGCTAAGATTCTGTGCAGTTCGGAGAACCCACAAATCCCACTCCAGGCTGGCCCCTCCCACCCCTCCCAGGAGTCCCCATACGGCCCATTTGGATGCAGGTAAGTGCAGGACGCTCACAGAGGCTCGGGGAGGGCGAAAAACTGGAAGTTCCGGAAACGATTCAAGATAGGGGAAAAGATAAAAACAACACTCTCCTTCAACAGCTGAAAAGACATTGCTAATAGGAAAGAAAGTTATGTTAGCTGCAGCTCAAGGTGATATATTGATAACTAAACTGATGATAATTATTAGCTAAGCATTTATGATTTTCCATGTAGGAAAAATATATCAACTTGTAGGACTTCTAAGGGGAACATGGGATGTGTTATATAACGCTGTGGAAGGGAAGTATCTGAATTAATTACTTCAAAATTCCAGTGGTGCTATTATGATTCAGAATTATCTAGCACCTCTCATTGCATAATGCTATTCAAGTTATCTCTCTGTAGCAATACAGACTGAGGTACTCCTAGGAACAGAGAATAGGTCACAAGTCTTGACCTATTGAGCAGATTCCAAATCCTGCTACTTTTCAATACTTTTGGTTACAGCTCTTTCTTCTTTATAGCTACACAAGGGTGGGGGGAGGCTAGTTTTCTCATTCAAGTTGTTGTATATTAGTGTTCAGATCTTTATTACAACAGTCTGGTGTAGAGATTAAGATGCTGGCCTAGAAACCAGGAGACTATGACTTCTAGTTCCGCCTGAGGCATGAAAGCCAGCTGGGTGACTTTGGGCCAGTTACTTACACAGTGTTGTCGTCGTAGAGAAAACAGGAGGAGGAAGGAATAGTATGTATTTTCTCTGGCTTGAGTTATTTATCAAAAGTAATAAACGCAGATAAAAATAAATGAGTAAATGAACAAATTCTCAATGGTAAATTAATTATGACTTCATAATCATTTTGGTTATGAGTTTACAGAATCCAGAATTAAACTTGGCTTGATGATATGGGAGCAGAAAATTTATTTACTGCTTTTCTATGTTGCCTTTTAATAAGTACATCCAGGCAATTCACATAGAAACCATCAACCATCTTTGGTACTGAAAGGATAGTAATATAGATACTGGTCTCTGAGCTTGGTTGTTTTCTTGCAAACGTTTCATTACCCAAACTACATAACATCATCAGTGTTATGGTAGCACCGACAATGTTACCTACTTTGGGTAATGAAACATCTGCAAGAAAACAACCACGCTCAGAGAACACCAAGGATCCCTCATGTCAACCCTGAGCTACAAATATTCTTCTTTATTGGTACATAGGTCAAGCACTAGTACAGAAAATCCTATGAGTCTGGTGTCAACAGCTCAGCATTTCTCAAATAGTAGAGGATATTCAGAAGAGCACCATGGATTTTCTTTCTTCTGACAGTCACACAGAAACTAACACATACAATTTCTATGGTAAACATCAGCACTTTGCGCTGTGCCTAAAAGCAGGAGCATGAACCAGACCAGTTTTTACCTACTTACAAGTCCTAATTATCTTACATGGTCATCCTAAATTAGTAACATTGCAATTGTATTATCAAATAATTGCAGATAGTGATCGGTGTTAAAGGAGAGTCCCCATGTACAGGATAGGCAAGTAATCAAATGAAGTGATATTGGAGCAATAGTAATCAAGGCTACATTATTAGATTGAGTCCCCTCTTCTCATCTTTTTGTTAATGTGGAATGAAAAAACAGACTTCCAGATAACTTATACCTAGCAAGTTTGTTTTCATTTATTATTCAAATGATATGGGTGGTCACATTTAGTACCTCAAGAAAGATCAGGTTACTAATTGGAAGCCCAATTAGTTACTAATTTGAAAAAAGAATTCTAATGCAACCCAGCGCAAAGCAGCAAATGGTATACAAATAGATCAATTCCTATGCCATTGCATCTTCTTATTATATACGGCCAGTGAATTTTCCATTCAGCAAGGGAAATTAAGTCAGGTAGAAGAGTTCTTAATTTATATCACTGAAATTCTATAAATGCTACTGAAAGAAACACTTCCTCCTTCCTTCTATTGCATGAATATTAAAAGCCAAAAGCATTAATCTCCCTCACCAATGCTTTTTTATCAACAATAAAATTTACCATACTCCGCTTCAACCCTGCTACTCTTGAGAGTGGATAATGGGTTCATTATCCACTATTCTGGAACTTTTCAGCATGTGGCTATGTATCTGATTAAATCCAATTACTTTGCTGCAGTATTTCTGCTGAAACCGAACCTGCTGAAATACATCTCAAGTATTTTCAGTAGATTAATTATTTAGCCATCTCTCAAGACTTTTACTTGAACCTGCATCTAGAAGAATTTGCTTCCATATCATCCAATGCAGTTTGTTACAGCTCACTGCTGTTTGTTTTAATACAGTGGGTAGCTGCATTTCTTATATATCAAACATGCCATAAGGAAAATAAACAAACTTAAGAAGTGACATGAAGCTTTCTGGGTAAATAAATTTTATGAGAAATGATAGCTGCTTCGCAGGTGAATTGGACAAAATAATAATCATTCTACGGTATCATCCTCTTATTTGTACTGAAGTTGCTGAGGTAAAAAACAACAACAAAAGATTTCCCTAAAAATACAAGAGGCCCAAATTATATTGACTTTGAGTTTGTGGTGCTTACATTTTTCAGGGTAGGAAGGAGAGAGGCAATACAGGCAGTCCTCAACTTATGACCACAACTGAGTCCAAAATTTCTGTTGCTAAGCAAGACACTTAAGTTAATTTTGCCCCATCTTATGACCTTTCTTGCCAGTGTTGTCAAGTGAATCACTGCAGTTGTTAAATTAATAACATGGTTGTTAAGTGAATGTGACTTCCCCACTGACTTTGCTTGTCAGAAGGTCCCAAAAGAGGACCTGGAACATGCAACTATCATAAATATATGCCAGCTGCCAGGCATCTAATTTTGATCTATGACTACAGAAATGTTGCAACAGTCACAAACATGAAAACAGTCGTAAGTCATTTTTTTCAAGGTTCTTACAACTTAACAATCATTAAGCAAACAGTTGTAAGCCAAGGTCTACCTGTATTTCTCAAAAGCCAGGCCCTCAAACATGATGAGTAACTTTCCTCAATATATGCACGTAGTAATACATAATGAAGTGGAAACAACTGCATCAAACAAACATTTTCAGCAATCAGTAGATGTACACAGTGTCCCTGCCTTTGCAATCTAACAGATTTTATTCAATCAGCTAAGGGGGAGGAGAGGAAGCACCCTTGTTTGAGTCTATGTTGCTTTTGTACACATCCATCTTAAGCTTGTTCTAGATGGTTAACAGATAATTTGCTACTTTTCATTTCTAAAAGTGTGTGAGATGTCGACATGCCTTGATACAGGAGTAATAGGAAAAGTTGGCTTTCAAGGTAAGTGCAGTTAATTACTTCCTCATCTCTTCTGAAGTCACTGATGATTCTAGATTGAGTGGTGTAGGTGCTCCAAGTCCTCCCTCACCCTCTGCCATCATCCCCATTCTACCCAATGGGTCATGTAAGCAATAGCATTTCCTCCAGACTCATTGAGTATCAGTGTTAACTATCCTGGTATAATATGCTGACTAGTGAGAATAACTTTGCAAGAGACTGGCAGCAGAACAGCAAATTAAATTTCATGATTAGCTGCCCTTAGTAAATCCACTGAATTAAGCCACTGGTATATATTTAAGTAAAAACTAATTAACAGTAGAAGCTTATTAGACAACTCAAAAGTTAAAAAAAAAACCCCGAATGAGTAATATGTCTATTGCATTGTGATTAAATTACTTATCTTGCTGAAGTTAACAGTATCCAACATTGATTTGAAGGGATAAGATGACACCTTCTATCTCTCAGAAGAAAATTAAAAGTAGTTTGCATTTATCTTCATCATTTATGATGATTTACAGCAGAGTTGTTCATCAGCTGTCTTTGCAAAGCTCAATCACTCTTTTTCAATTTTCTAAATTATCTCCCCCTCCCTCAGGGATCTCTAACTGGAATGTGAGTTACCTCCATTAAGTTTTCACCAAGGCCAAAGAAACAACTTAATGAACTCATTAAATCATCCAAATTATCTTTGCTAAATTGCCAATTGCAATTACTGTACTTCCCAACAACTCAGAATAGCTAAAACTAAGCTACAGTAAGTACTTCCAAAGGATTTTTAAAATCCTACTAAATATCTGCATGCATCTTGCATGCCAGTTTCGAATTGGTATATTATTGTATTGTATTGTATTATTTATTATATTGTAAAGAAAAAGCAATGCAAGAAAGCAAAATGGCTGTCTGAGGAAGCCTTACAAATAGCTGAGGAAAAAAGGGAAGTGAAAGGCAAAAAAGAGAAAGACACACCCAATTAAATGCAGAATTCCAGAGAATAGCTAGAAGAGATAAGAATGCATTCTTAAATGAACAGTGCAAAGAAATAGAGGAAAACAATAGAATAGGGTGGACCAGTGACCTCTTCATGAGAATTGGAGATATGAAAGGAACATTTCATGCAAAGACGAGCATGATAAAAGGCCAAAATGACAGGGACCTAACAGAGGTAGAAGAGAGTAAGAAGAGGTGGAAAAATTACACAGAAGAACTATACAAGAAGGAGTTTAATGTCCTTGATAAGCACGATGGGGTTGCCACTGACTTCAAGCCAGACATCCTGGAATGCAAAGTCAAATGGGCCTTAGGAAGTCTGAGCAACAACAAAGCTAGTGGAGGTGACAGTATTCCAGCTGAGCTTTTCAAAATCTTAAAAGACGATGCAGTAGAAGTACTACACTCAATATGCCAGCAAATTTGAAAAACTCAATACTGGCCACAGGATTGGAAAAGGTCATTCCAATTCCAAAGAAGGGCAACGTCAAAGAATGCTCAAACTACCACACTATTGCCCTCATTTCACATGCTAGCAAAGTTATGCTCAAAATCCTACAAGCTAAGCTCCAGTAGTATGTGGACCCAGAACTACCAGAAGTGAAGGCATGATTTAGAAGAGGCAGAGGAACTAGAGATCAAATTGCCAACATACAATGGATCATGGAGAAAGCTAAGGAGTTCCAGAAAAACATCTACTTCTGCTTCATTGACTATGCTGTAGGTCACAACAAATTTTGCCAAGTTCTCAAAGAGATGGGAGTACTTATTATTTGTGTCTTGAGAAACCTATATGCAGGTCAAGAAACAACAGTGAGAACTGGGCACGGAACCACTGATTGGTTCAAAATTGAGAAAGGAGTTCAGCAAGGCTGTATACTGTCACTGTCGTGTCCCACTCCTCCGCTGACGGCCGGGTCAGGGAAATCCGAATCAGGCTTGCCTCTGCAGCTCTGCCCAAAGTCCTAGCAAAGTCCTCAGAGCAGGCAGGAGACCAAAAAGTGACTTCAGCAAGATAAGTTCAACTTTGCCTGACTCAGAGACTGCCAGAAAGCAGATCCTTTATATAGGCCATGGGGTGTGGCTCCATGACTCAGCACTCATTAAGGCCTGCCCCTCCCTTCCTTCTGTTGCCTCCGCCTATCCAGTCTTCTGATGCGAGGGTCACTCCAATCAGCAGCTGTTGGAAATAAACCTTCCTCAGGCTCACATGCTGTGCAGGAGGGGGAGGGGTCTAGCTGCTCTGTTTGCCTGGGCATGGAGCCAGGGCTGGGGCCGGGGGGTGCTCCCTCCTCTGCAGCCTGCTTGGGCATGGAGCCAGGGCTGGGACCGGGAGGTGCCCCCTCCTCTTCAGCTTGTCTGGGCATGGAGCCAGGACTGGGAACGGGAGGCATACATTCCTCCGTGTTCGGGAGCAGATAAGAAGGCCCCGGCTGCTATGAGAGCAGGCAAGACACAACAGTCACTCTCTGTATTTAACTTATATGCAGAGCACATCATGAGAAATGCGGGGCTAGACTAATCACAAATTGAATTAAGATTGCCTGGAGAAATATCAACAACCTCAGATATGCAGATGATACCACTCTAATGGCAGAAAGTGAAGAGGAACTAAAGAGCGGGTAAAGAAGGAGAGTACAAAAGTTGGCTTGAAACTCAACTTTAAGAAAACTAAGATCATGACTCCTCAATTCCTGGCAAATAGATGGGGAAAAAATGGAGGTAGTGACAGATTTTATTTTCCTGAGCTCCAAGATTACTACACATGGGAACTACAGCCAAGAAATTTAAAAACACTTGCTCTTGGGGAGCAAGCTATGGCAAATCTAAACAGCATACTAAATGTTGTGGTCCGTCAGCAGCCTACAGAGCTGGCAACGAAGTAGGACAGCGATGAGGCTGAGGTGAGGCCAGGGCCATCAGGAAGTGAGGTGCGGATTCCTGAGCCTCCAGAGACTGATAGTAGTGAGGCAGAGGAAAAGGAGGAGCCTGTTCCTAATGCACGCATGAGAAGAGCTGCCAGAAGGCAAGAGCAGCTCAAGCAGAGAGGACAACTTGGGAGTAGGGCAAAGAGATGATTGGCCCCTCCCATAAGGCTTAAAACAGACCAGCACCAGCATTTGAGCTTTGCCGGAAAACAACGTTGTAGCTGCGTCTTCTGCTTCGACTTCTGCTTCGTCTACGTCTTTGGTTTTGTGGCTTCTGGACGATTGCCAGGAAGGGCCTTTGGCAGTTTGCCTAATTGGACTAAGGTTTGTGAGATAACTGAAGAATCTGTGTTGGGAAGCATTTGTTTTACTTTGAGTTGAATGATTCTGGGAATGAAGTAATTCCCAGCTGTTCGAATAAAGTTTGTTTTTCCATGGAGTAAGTTTATTACTACCTACTTGGGCCTGGGTCACAACACTAAAAAGCAGAGACATCACCCTGCCAACAAAAGTGCATATAGTCAAGGCTATGGTTTTCCCAGTTGGAATGTATGGTTGTGAAAGTTGGACCATAAGGAAGTCTGAGCGTCAAAGAATTGAGGCCTTTGAACTCTGGTGCTGGAGAAGACTCCTGCGAGTCCTTTGGACTCAAGGTGAACAAACAAGTCAGTCCTAGAGAAGATCAACCCTGACTGCTCTTTGCAAGGCCAGATCCTGAAGATGAAACTGAAACTGAAATGTTTTAACCAAATTTTAATGGGGGTTTTATTGGTTCTTATTGTTTTAGTGATCAGGCTTTGATAATATTTAGTTTTAACCTGGGTTTTAAATGTTTATTTATTATATTGTTTTATATTGTTTTAATATGCCTGTGAACCGCCCTGAGTCCTATGGGAGATGGTGCGGTATATAAGTTTAATAAATAAATAAATAAATAAATAAATAAAATACTTTGGCCACTTAATGAGAAGGAAGGATTCACTGGAGAAGAGCTTAATGCTGGGAAAGTTTGAGGGCAAAAAAAGAATGGGATGGCAGAGAATGAGGTGGCTGGATGGAGTCACTGAAGCAGTAGGTGTGAGCTTAAATGGTCTCCTGGGGATAGTAGAGGACAGGAAGGCCTGGAGGAAAGTTGTCCATGGAGTCACGATGGGTCGGACACGACTTCGCAACTTACAACAACAAAAACATTATTCACAAGCTACTTTGTATTTAAAGATCATTATTTAATATTCAGGAAGTGTTTATTGCAATATTTTTAATTTATATAAAGGGATAAACTGTTATGGGATATCTTAAGTAAATATATAAATTGTTCAACAAGTAACAGCATTTGACCATGTTTCCTAGCCTGAGAAGCAAAGCAAGTTTAACTCTGCTCAGTATTTGATGAGAGATCCACCAGGAAATTCCAAGACTGAAGATTATTTTGGAAAGGAGACGACTTCCGGTGTCCAGCGGCAACGGACGTCTGGAAGGCTTCTCCTGCCTCCAGCGCCCGAATCCGGCCGCCGCCGAGGCCCTCAGGGGCCAGGTGTTCCGAAAAGGACACCTGCCGCACGGACGGCTCGCCAGGGGTCTCCCAGCCGACATACAGGACTGTGGGGACCGATGCTGGCGCGTCCTAGGCTTGGCGGGGTTTGGAGGCCACAGGCCGCGGCCATTATTTTGGTCGTCGCCTGGGCCGCTGTGCCCGGTGACACCGGGGCTTTGGATTTATAACTGCAGCAGCCTGGTGGTGAACAGGGAACGGAGAAGAATTGAGGAGGAGAAGGGAAGGGAATATCGGTAAACGTGAGTGGAGTGCTCCGGAGTGCGGGGTTTTCTCCCCTGCGGTTGGAAGGAGCACGAGTTATTCTGGAGAGAGGAGAACTTAAAATAAGAAGATTACCGGTTTTGTGGAGCTCTGGAGAAGAGGTGATGGAGAAATTTAGGAGGGAAGGTTTGAGGCCCCCTCCTTCTGGGGAACAGTGGTGGCGTCCAGCTTCCGCCTTCACTATGAGAATTTTGATGACATCACTTCCCTTCGGCTTCCTGGTTGACTAACTGTACTCTGGACTCGTTGCTCCTGTGAGTGCCCCCTGGTGGATCCGGAGGAAATTACAAGGATACTGTGCCTGCCTGAGGATTTTGTATTTTTTTTTCCTTAATGGCAAAGGTCAGAGACCAACTGCTGGAGAGATGGAGAGAATTTTGGAAAAGTTATCTAATATGGACAAGAAATTGGATGAAATAAGAGCAGAAATTGTGACTATCCAAAAGGATTTAAAGGATACTCAACAAGTTTCAGCAGAAAACAAGCAGAAAGTGGAAGGTTTGGAGGGTGAGATGCGGGCAGTGCAGAAAAGAGAGGAGACGACAGGCAATGCTGTGCTTGGACTACAGATGGATAAAATGTCTTATTTCCTTAGGTTTCAAAATTTGGAAGAAGTGGACCAAGAAGACTTGAGAGATGTTGTGACTAAATTGTTGGGAGAATTTCTTGGGAGAGGTGTTGATTTCATGAATTGGGATGTGGATCGAGTTTATAGAGTTAATTGCAATATGCACGCATACGCATGCAGTTCCCAGAGAGGTTCATGTCAAATTTGTGAGAAGAGAGACGAGATGAAATTCTTAGAAAACATAGGAGTGGGGCACTGATTTACAGGGGCAGGAGATAGCCATTCTGAGGCAGATTCCCAGACAGGTACGTGAAAAAGAAAGAAATATTATTTTTGTCAAGCAAATTGTACCAGAAGGAGTGGGCTTCAGATGGCTGATGCCAGAGGGATTGATGATTTTCCGGGAGGGCATTACGAAAAAAATCAGTACAATTGCGGAGGCTACGGCCTATGTGGAGGAACACAAAGCCCTCCTGGAATCAGATGACCCAGGAATTGAAGAAGGGGAGGTTATAGATCATGGGGCGGAAGCGGGTGGCGCTGTTGCGGCCCTGGAGTTGGGTCAGGCTGAACCCAGAGTTCTGAGATCCAAAACTAGGAAGTGATAAAGATATTTGGGATTGTGTTGGTTTTCCTTATTCTCTTTAGTACGATATTCTGTTTATTCTTGACCCTTCTTTATTACGTATTTAAAATTTGTAAACTTAGCTACTTCGTGTTACCTGCTTGCCATATGGCTGTTGTATGTGTTAAAAAATTTGAGTAAAATTCTTATTTTAGATAAGAAAAATGAAAATTTACCATACCTGATATGTATTTGTATAAACCTTTTTTTTGACTAATAAAAACTTTTTGAATAAAAAAAAAAAAAAAAAAAAAAAAAGATTATTTTGGAAAATCTTCACCATCATCACCATCATCACCCCAGAAAAAGGCAATGGCAAACTGTAGTTTCACCTGGGAGACAGTGAGCATCCTAGACCAAGCTATGTCCAAAAACACTAGAGAATTCCAGGAAGGTTGGCACGCTGACAAATCAGCCAACTACCAACTCAGTAAAAAACAGCCTAATCAAGGAACCAGCAAGAACACTCCCACCCATATCGACAGGGCAAGCCGCTTGTATATAAACAGAGAGCAATCCCCATCCCCTTCTGGCACTGAAGATATTACCCAGTTGGGTAATGAAATGTCTGCATTAAAATAACCAAGCTCAGAGAGCTTGCATCTTTCTCAATTCTTAGGATAAAAGTAAAGGAAGTTCCAACTTCATGGCATGCCTTAGAATATGGGGGGCGGGGGAGACAATTTCTGCAATACTTATTTCATAAACCTTGGTTGTTACCAGAAATTATAACTGACGCCGCAGTGTTCCTAGGCTTGTGGCCCAGTTACTCTGACCTTGACTAAAAGTGCTATTTTGTGAACAGTCGTGAACAATTAAAACATCTGCCTTTTCTAGGGATTCATTGGTCTTTATGCGTTTTCTGAATACACCTTGCAATTTCCCAAGCATTACCACTCCACTTCATCCTTCTCCTTAACTTAACTACTAACAATTATTTTGATATCCTCTATTTCTGCCTTATTTAGGAAAGAAATTGCAGCTGCCAACAACTGAGATAATGGCTGTAATCTCTAAAGCTGGTTAGGAATGGCTTTGTCACATTCAGCACATGCTAATTCAAAGGCATTACTTGAAGAGCTTCTCTGCCTTTCACAGTTCTTGATAGGGTTTTCAATGAAGTCAATCTGCTGCATATGAAAACTATGAATACAATTCAGCTATCCACTTGCCAACATTTATTCTGAGTTTAGGGGGTTCCTGCCTACCTGTAGGTTTTAAAATGAGCAACAACATACACTGAAAGCGGGAAAATGTTCCATCTGTAATGTGGATTCCGTTTCTGACGTCAGAACAGACAATTAGATTTGTACTACAGCCATCACAACTGTGTAAAAATCCTGGCTGGCAAAAGATGGATTTTAAAACGTTTGCCAGTTATTTGGGAAGAAAGCACCTGCAAGCCTCCTGTTTGCTAGTGCCCAGCAACTCATTTATAATGGCCTGCCTGACCGAATCTGTGTTGGTAAATTTTTCAGGGTTCAGCTTTGCTGGCAAGTTGGATGGGATTCTTTTAGGAAATCCCTAGGCTGGGTGATAGATTGAGAGGTCAAAACAGACACCTAGGAGAAGGCAATTCCAAACAAAGAATTTTCATAAAAAATATCTTCAGTAAAATCTTGCCTTAGATATTAACAAATGCAATCTTGTTAGTTCATGTTACTGGATAGTGAAAAATAAGAAAGCTGTTTCTCATCTCTTATAAACTTGCTTCTTCTGATATAGCTGTATTTCAACCAATAAATTTAAAGATTATCGAAACAAGATTTCCCTAAGAAAAAAGATTTGAAAAATATTTGTAGTTATTTTTGAAAGAAATTGAGTTTGCCTTTATAGCAGGGGTCTCCAACCTTGGCAACTTTAAGACTTATGGACTTCAACTCCCAGAATTCCTCAGCCAGCTTTGCTGGGAGTTGAAGTCCACAAGTCTTAAAGTTGCCAAGATTGGAGACCCCTGCTTTAGAGTCCCCCCCACTCCCCATTCTGTAGTGAAGAAAATAATTCTAGCAGTAAGGCATTAAAATGTTTTACTTTTTATCCATTATCTGCATGTCACCTATTAACTTTAAATAATAGATAACTTAAATGGAAGAAAATTTTTGAAAAGCTCAGGTTAAATTAAAATGAGGCAAATTTTGCCTTGCAAAACCTCCAAATTGTGTGTATACATACATACATACATACATGAGTGTATACATACACTCATATGTATAGAAAAGATCTGTAATTTATGTATATGCATGGAAGATCTGTATTCATCTAATATGATTGCTATCTCATTTGAAGTAGAAGCCTGAGCATTAGTCAACTTGAGACCTAACGTTCATCCTTTTCTCTAGAAAGCCTTACATGCAGCTTCCCAAATCACTCCAAAGGTTGGCACCAAGTTGTAGCTTTATCAGTGGTGGGTTTCAAATTTTTTTACTATCGGTTCTGTGGGTGTGGCTTGGTGGGCGTGGCAGGGGAAGGTTACTGTAAAATCTCCATTTCCTCCCAATCAGCTGGGATTTGGGAGGCAGAGAATAGATGGGGGCGGGGCCAGTCAGAATTTTTACTACCAGTTCTCCGAACTACTCAAAATTTCCATTACCGGTTCTCCAGAACCAGTCAGAACCTGCTGAAACCCACCTCCGAGCTTTATATATGATAGAAGAATGATTAAACCACTAAGTAGCCAAAAATTCAAGACTTTGACTGAATGTTTAAAAACAAAAGCAAACAAAAATTCAGCAGTGCAATCAATTCCCCAAAGAGGTGATCAGCCATAATTCGCTGGTTGTATTTATTTGGAGTCTTTTCTGTCTGGGTTCTTTTAATTTGGATTCCTATATTGAACAAGGGTTGGATGTATAACAACTTGTTCTCCTGATTCCATTGCCACTTCCACTCAACACTGCTAACTGCCAAACAGCTGATTGAATCGTCAAATGTTACAACTCAACTTGATTGGCTCACAAAATTCCAGAAGATTTAATAATTGGATCTTAAAAGCTGATATGAGCTGGTCTAGCACACCATTGATATTATGAAATGTGAAAGAAGGGTGTTCTTGTGTGGGTTTTAGCTGCTTTGGGGAGTGTGTTACCTAGTATATTGTTTGATGGCCAAGTGTTGCCCATGACCCCAAAATCATGAGCAGCTTTGATGCAATGTAGACTTATGATAAATATCTGCCAATAAGACTTGATAAAACTATAAATGCTGTTTGGCTAGATAGTAAATTTTACTTATTTTATGTTTACGAGATCACAAATCTTCCATTCATTTGAATACCATGACTTTTAGATTATTAAAATTAAGCTACAGATAGTTATTGACTTACAATTTTTTGTTAAGTGATCATTCAAAGTTGCAATGGTCCTGAAAAAAGTTATCTATGACCATTTTTCTCATTTATGATCTTTGCAGCATCCCCATAGTCAATTGATCAGAATTCAGACTCTTGTCAACTGGCATGTATTTATGATGGTTGCAGTGTCCATGGGTCATGCGATCAACTACTGCAATCTTCTGTCAAGCAAAGTCAATGGGGAAGTCAGATTCACTGAACAACCCTGTTACTTACTTAAAAACTGCAGCGATTCACTTAACAACATGGCAAGAAAAGTAATAAAATGGGGCAAAATGAACTTAGTAACTGTGTTGTTTGGCAACATAAACTTTGGATTCAATTGTGGTCATATATTGAGGACTACCTTATTAACTTTCCAGGGATTATAATTTAAACATGATTCTCCTGGATTTTGTAATGTGTGTCTATATCATAACTGCAGGGAAAAATTATTCTTCTTTTGATAAATAAATCCATCTGAAAAGACTTATACCTTTGGAGTTCTAAAGTGGCAATTATATACAGGAGTGGCCAAAATTGTGGAAACCTTTTGGGAAAAGTGTATTTTTGAGGTTTGATAGCTAATAATGCCACTTTTTTTGGAGTTTCAAGATAATCATATTCCACTGCTGAAATATGGGGTGGGATTCTACGAGTTCAGACCGGTTCAGGAAAAGCATGTGATCACCGAACCAGCTATTAAACTGGAAGGATCCCACCACTGCCCAGACCTTAACCAAATTGAAAGTCTATGGAGCCAACTTGTTAATCAGAAGTGACCCAGCAATAAAACACAGTTAATAGAAGCAATAGAAGCAATCATTGAATCTTGGTTTCACATGATAACAGCTGCAGAACTAAAAGACTTGGTTTACTCCATGGGAAGACATTATAAGGCCGTAATTCATGCTAAAGGTTACCCAACTAAGTATTAACTGACATGGTGATAATTTTTGTATATCTCATTTTTTCTATGGTGATAATTTTTGTGTATCTCGTTTTTTCTACGTGTTTCACTTTTCTTCTTTATACTGTAACTGCTATTCTAATAGCAAATCCTTCATAAAAGTTATTGCATTACATTCTTGATTAAATTATCTTTCCATAGATATATAATTTTATGGTACTGCTCCAAAAAAAGTGGTGTTATTAGCTGGTTTTAGAAAATATACTTTCTCAAAAAGAAATTGTGGGAATTTCCCAAAAATTCCCACAATTTTGGCCACAACTGTAGCATATTTTACTTAGATGAAGAAAGAGAAGCAGTTATCATTGTTATGGATTGACCCACTGTAAACGTTACCAGAAAAGGGTACAAAGATATTCAAAGAACTCGTTTGGTCTGGTGGTTAAAACACCAGGCTAGAAACCAGGAAACTGTGAAGTTTAGCCCTGCCTTAGGCATGAAGCCAGCTGGGTGACCTCAGGCCAGCCACTCTCTTTCACCTGTAGGAACTAGACAATGATAAACCACTTCTGAAATCTTGTCATGAAACTGCAAGGATTTGTCAAGGTTGGTTTGAAGGCTAAAAGAAAAAAAAGGAAAAAAAGGAAAAAACCTACCAGATTTACATAGGTAAAGATATGCCTATGAAGGTGAATCCTGTAAGGCAGGGGTCTCCAACCTTGGTCCCTTTAAGACTTGTGGACTTCAACTCCCAGAGTCCCTCAGCCAGCAAAGCTTTGCTGGCTGAGGGACTCTGGGAGTTGAAGTCCACAAGTCTTAAAGGGACCAAGGCTGGAGAACCTTGCTGTAAGGAATTTGTAGTAGTTCAGTAACTCCTTTATATAACATAACATCAGAGTTGGAAGGGACCTTGGAGGCCTTCTAGTCCAACCCCCTGCCCAGGCAGGAAACCCTACACCAGGGGTGTCCAAACTTGGTCCCTTTAAGACTTTTGGACTTCAACTCCCAGAGTTCCTCAGCCAGCTTTTTTTGAGTTGAAGTCCAAAAGTCTTAAAGCCAGCCAGCTTTTTTTGAGTTGAAGTCCAAAAGTCTTAAAGGGACCAAGTTTGGACACCCCTGCCCTACACCATCTCAGTCAGATGGTTATCCAACATTTTCTTAAAAATTTCCAGTGTTGGAGCATTCACAACTTCTGCAGGCAAGTCGTTCCACTGATTAATTGTTCTAACTGTCAGGAAATTTCTCCTTAGTTCTAAGTTGCTTCTTTCCTTGATCAGTTTCCACCCATTGCTTCTTGTTCTACCCTCAGGTGCTCTGGAGAACAGCCCAACTCCCACTTCTCTGTGGCAGCCCCTGAGATATTGGAACACTGCTATCATGTCTCCCCTAGTCCTTCTTTTTGTTAAACTAGACATACCCAGTTCCTGCAACCGTTCTTCATATGTTTTATCCTCCAGTCCCCTAATCATCTTTGTTGCTCTTCTCTGCACTCTTTCTAGAGTCTCAACATCTTTTTTACATCGTGGCGACCAAAACTGGATGCAATATTCCAAGTGTGGCCTTACCAAGGCATTATAAAGTGGTACTAGCACTTCACGTGATCTTGATTCTATCCCTCTGTTTATGCAGCCCAGAACTGTGTTGGCTTTTTTAACAGCTGCTGCACACTGCTGGCTCATATCTAGATGGTTATCCACTAGGACTCCAAGATCCCTCTCACAGGTACTACTATTGAGCAAGGTACCACATATACGGTATACCACATATACATATACGGTATATAATGACTCCTGTGTTGATATTCCTTAGATCTATCGTCTAACTAAGTATGTCATAGTGGGCTTAGGGACAGCTTGGTTGTCTTTCTTCAGGATAATAATTAATTTATGACTTATTCATGTATTTCTAATTATGCATATATAGGTAGTCCTCGACTTACAACAGTTCACTTAGTGACTGTTCAAAGTTACAGTGGCACTGAAAAAAAGTCATTTATGAGCATTATTCACACTTTTTCACATGACCTATGATCATGTGATCAAAATTCAGATGCTTGGCAACTGGCTCATACTTATGACCACTGCTGTGTCCCAAAAGGTGTCATGTGACCACCTTTTGTTAAGCGAAATCAATGGGGACGCCAGATTCACTTAACAACCGTGGTAGTAACTTATGAACCTCAGTGATTCACTTAACAACTGGGGCAAGAAAGGCCTTAAAATGGGGGGGAAACTCATTTAACAAATGTCTCACTTAGCAACAGAAATGTTGGGCTCAATTGTGGTCGTAAGTTGAGGACTACCTGTATTGATTTATGTATTTGTAACCCTGGACTTTAGATCTTCTCCTTGCGGCTGTGTTAAAACAGATTCAATGAAACCCCATGGGACAGCAAGTCTGCCAAGGCAAATAGATAGGAGATCCTTTAGTATATTTTGTTGGACTTTCCCTGGACACTAGAGAGAGCAAAACATGACGTCTTTTTTTTTCCTCTAGCAATAATAATGTCTCTTAAATAAGTGTTGATCATTTTATAAAATAAGTAGAACTATTATGACTTTGCATTATTGTGATATGATCATAAAAGTTCAATAAATAATACCTTCTTTCTCACTGGATTGTCCATAAGGATCTTAAAAACTGGTAATAAATGGGTTGTTTAATTTTGTTATTTAAAAGGTGTCATGAGCAGCTGAATGCCTACATTCTTACATGCTTCAGAGGAAATGTTTGGCAGGATTAAAAGATGACTACTGACTGCCAATAATTAATGTGTTCATGCTGTCTAATCTGTCTTTCCACTGAAATGCATTCTAAGTTAAAGTCTTAGCAATATTATCTTTAGCTTTCAGGTTGAAGGCACGTTGCATTTACAGATAACAATAAAAGCTGACAGGTATACAGTTTTCTGGCAAATATGTGTATTTGTGATTTTTCTCTCATCATTATCACTAAAGGGATGGCAGAAAACAAACAAAGTACATATAATTAAAACAGTAAAACTACGTGATTGATGTTTCAATTATAAATTCCTGTAATTATATGCCCTATGTAAAAGGATTTCACTCGCTGTACAGTTTCTTCAAATAATACTATTCACAGGTCAGCAGCTGTTAGAAGTTTATTTCATCGTTTTTAATTATGGAATTAATCTGTAGCAATATTTTAAACTTATGCTTGAATATTTCTGCAACAGATCAACTTGTAGTTTTGATGGAACTATACGAATTATTCCACTTTACCCAAAAAACAAAATGGGCCTCTGTTGGCTCATGTGCTAAGACTCTGGGTCTGTGTGCCACTGAGGTCAACGGCTTGGTGGCTCAATTCTCGTGAGCGAATAAACCATGGAGGGACAAGAAAAGAGCCTCCCCCGATTGCCTACAGGCATTCAGGCATCCCAGGGGTAAAGATAACACCGCCTGAAAAAAAAATCAGTTCACAGAGGCAGGCAGACACCTCAGTGATCCCTGGCTAACAAGTGCCATAAGCTAAATAAATAAACCCCCTAAAATCATTTATTTTTAATAAGTCAAAAGTTTTTAAATTTCCAAGTGTTCTTCCTCCTTAAAGCAATAAAGGGGGAAACATCAGAGGGAGTGAAAAAGAGAAATGCCCCTACTGAGCCGTATCTCTGAGAGCCTTCAGACATTTGTATTGGCTAGCAGGTACAAAAATGACAGAATATGGCACCAGGGCTTGCAAGGATGAGGAGAAAAGTGAATGAGCATTCAACTCCCCATTCTGGAAATATGAGATCCAGCTGTAAAAAATCAAAACCGTTTCTACCTTCTGGTAGATGTATCGATTCCTTGGTAAGATAGTTCTATCTTTTGGTTTCAGTTGGTAGCGATGTTGCAGAATGAAGTGAATGGGAAAGTTTGTAAATGAAGAAGTTTATAACTATTTCATAAATCTTTGGCTGGTCTAATAAAGATAGTGCCTCAGAATGGATTTTGGATTTTTTTCCTCATGCCTGTGTGACTCCTGTGGACAGGCATCCAAAGGGTTTTTTTAAATAGAATTTTCTAAAATGTACACACATGTACACTACTCATGCACACCCGCAACACCCAAAACACACACATACACATGAAAACTGAAGTAAGATAATTAAACGTCACTTAACTATTGAGTTGCTGAATGTCCAGCAAATCTTTAATTCTTTATAATTTTACTCTCTAGAAGATAGATAATAGAGATAGATAGGTAGATAGGCAGATAGAGAGAGAGAGAGACAGAGAGAGACAGAGACAGAGACAGAGAGAGACAGACAGATGAGATAGATAGATAATAGATAGATAGATAGATAGATAGATAGATAGATAGATAGATAGATAGATAGATAGATGGATGGATGGATGGATGGATGGATGGATGGATGGATGGATGGATGGATGGATGGATGGATGGATGGATGGATGGATAGACAGACAGACAGACAGACATAGACACAATATCAATAAAAATTAAATATCACCAAGAGAGAAGCTAACACCTTTATGGACCTGGGAAGAAATGAGGGCCTTGATGTTCTCAAAGGAGCAAAAAGAAGTGTCAGAATAATAATAGGTAGGACAAAGTAAAATGATAAAATATTAAAAATTATTGGGCATTTATCAATATCCACATACAGTAATCAAAATAGAATAGAATAGAATAGAATAGAATTTTTATTGGCCAAGTGTGATTGGACACACAAGGAATTTGTCTTGGTGCATATGCTCTCAGTGTACATAAAAGAAAAGATACCTTCATCAAGGTATGAAGGAAATGGGAAGGAAAGTTGTCAACTATCATTAACATGGCAATTAGTGAATAGCTATAGACACTCGACTACATTGTACACAGATAAGCTGTAAAAGCTGTGACATCGGGTGCCAAATTTGGTGGTTGTACATTTGCTCTGAAGAAGCCAGCAGCAAGGTTAGTGAAACATCAGCATATGTTCCTTGCTTCAAACCACATTATCCAGAAATCAGTTCACCCATATGATTACAATGATGTATTCATGATTTCGAAACATATATGACTGTACTCTTTGATTGCATTGGCAATCAGTAATCACTTTGTTGTAGTTATTACCTTAGTTCATTTTCAAGACACTTCATAAGTTTTTTTTAAGTAGAATATAATTTTTTAGTAATTAAATACAAAACTTCCTCCCCACACTGTCTCAGAGGACTGATTTATTTCAGTGTATTAAACAGTGGATGTTTCCAATTAGCTTGCACTGGGTGTATCCACAGCATTCAGCTAGCATTGATAGATTGTTGCTACTAAAATACAAACAACACACATTAAACTAAGGTAGTGTGAGGTCATTTTCTTCGCTACTTGGAAATCTGATCCTTCAAAGTTACTTTAGAAATTCCTTATTATTTTTCCCCCAGTAGAATAGAAGAAAGCAAATCAAAATAATGCAACATACCTTTTGTATTTACTTTTACACTGATGAAAACAAACTTGACAGCTAGAAAATTATAAACCCAGGAAAATAAAGAAGCTGACAATAAGGCAAAGCATTTGTGGATTAGTGATTTTTTTTGTTATAAAATCTTCTACTTACAGCTAAGTTAAATAAAGACTACTCCAAATCTACCACCAATGCTACAAACAGAGGGCATAACAAGCAACTCCCCAACTGTTTTGTTCTTTCAATAAAGAGAAAAGTAATAAGCTGTGTGCAATTATAAAAGGGTGAGAGCTGTAGAAATTAAAGTATAATGTGCAGTACTTTGTTGCTTTTAAAGAAATATCAGAACTACTTCACTTCATACGTAAGAGTCTAACTTGAAATTTTCTTCAGTGGTGAAATCCAATTTTTTTTACTGCCGGTTCTGTGGGGGTGGCTTGGCGGGCGTGGTGTGGCTTGGTGGGTGTGGCTTGGTGGGCGTGGCTGGTGAAGGATACTGCAAAATCCCCATTCCCTCCCCACTCCTGGGGGAAGATATTGCAAAGTCTCCATTCCCACCCCATTCTGGGGCCAGCCAGAGGTAGTATTTGCCGGTTCTCCGAACAACTCAAAATTTCTGCTACCAGTTCTCCAGAACCTGTCAGAACCTGCTGGATTTCACCCCTGCTTTAGTTCCATTTTTTGTTTGGGTTCTAACCTCTACAAACTAACAACAGTATTTCTCTCTCTCTTTCCTCCTGAATATCATATTTTAACATTAAAATAAAAATAACAAACTTGAGGCTATTACAAATTATTTTGAAAGTCTTTTTTTAAAAACCTGAACTCATCAATCAGCTCAGTGAGGTCAGAAAAATTAAGACAAGGGAAGCAGAACTCATTTAATATTAAGAAAAAGCCCATGGTTGGTTGGTTAGCCTCAGTAAGTAGGACTGTCCTCAGCATGCTTTCTTTCACATAATCTATATTTTATTTCCTTTATAGATAGTCCTCGACCTACAACTATTTGTTTAGTGACCATTCAAAATTGCAATGGCATTGAACAGAGTGACTTATGACCGGTTTTTACACCTACAAACATTGCAACATCTTCATGATCATGTGATCAAAATGTGGATGCTTGGCATATATTTATATTTATGACAGTGGTAGTGTCCTGGGGCCATATATGATCAATTTTTGCAATCTTCTGACAAGCAAAGTCAACGGGGAAGTCAGATTCACTTTACAATCACGTTACTAACTTAACGCCTGCAGTGATTCACTTAACAACTGTGGCAAGGAAGGTCGTAAAATGGGGCAAAACTAACTTAACAACAGTCTTGGTTAGCAATGGAAATTTGGTGTTCAGGTGTGGTCGTAAGTCGAGAACTACCTGTATTTGAGCAACCTGATTCAGAGTCAACAGAGTTTTAAGAATTTGAAACAATTGGGGATCCAAAATACTTGTGAGTCTACTGCAAGTACAGTAGCTCTCAAACTCTCATTTTGCACTCAGTTCCAAAAGGTGTATGAAGAAGAGGGAGAGAAAATGAACCTGAAGTTTACCTAGCCTTATTATATTAACCTTAAACAATACTTTAGCATTAAAGCTGATGGCAGTCATTGTGTTGCAAAAGAGATTTAAAAAAAATAAAAAAGAAGAAACGGGATATTCTTAAGATAGTATATTATTTTTTCTGACTTGCATTCAGTTTTCATAATTGAAAAAGTGATGGAAGTCAAGGTGCTATTATGTTTTTCCCCTTCTTTTTCTGCAATCTCACTACCTAGAATTAAGTATTCATGATATTCTCAAGGGTACTTTTGCATTACCAGAGCATTCATATGTGAAATGTTGAGGAAGCTTGTTTCTTTCTTCAAGATTATCAGCAATTTGGATTCTTTTAAAACAACCAGGGAAAAAAAGACAAATCAATAAACTCAAATCATAAACTCATATTATAAACAAGTATATAGCTGCCACTGTTAAAAAACGAGAAAAATGGGATTCAACCAATCAGGTTTCTCTGCCTTAGGAATCTTAATCACCCATCTTCAAAAACACTATAAGACATTTCCTTGTGCTCACCAATATAATGTACTGAACAGAGGCCAGGAAAAATTTGCAAGGGCATTTACAAGACTTAATTATTAGCAAAGCAAATAGTCTTCTTTGAAATGAACTATGAGTTCATTAAGAGATCCCGGAGATGCAGGTAGTCCTCATTTAGCAACCAATTCATTTAGCAATCATTCACAGTTACCACAGAGGTGAAAAAAGTAACTGTTGGAGATGACCAGGTTGAATCCAAAGACAGGTCAAGCCTAGTGTTCCGGTTTCTGGCATGCATGAACATGTGAAGACTATCTGGCCAGTGTGCATGCGTGTGCCGGAAACTGGAAACTCAGCTTCCCGGCATGCGCATACACACCAGGGAGCTAATCTTCCAGTTTCTGCCGCTCCCATGAGCACGAAGACCAGCTGGCCAGAACCCGGAAGAGCAACGGGTGATGGCTGGTCTGCCCAGATTGATGGCTCTGCGTACCACTTCTGGCATGCGTGCCATAGGTTCGCCATCACAGATCTAGGCAGAGAATAAAAAGATATTTTTTTTTAAAAAAAAAGTAAGAGAAAAATCATAGAGACCCTAGAAAATGAATTAGGCAATGTAGAAGGCTAAAGTGTCTTTTTACTAACCAGGGATAGAATTCTTAAAACAGTTCTTTAACAGTATTTGACAGGTAGGACTTCCGCTGGCAACGCAGGCTTCGTGGACGTTCCTTTGGGATCGTCTGCCCTGGGTTTCATCAAACCGTCCCTGACAGCGTAAATGGGCTGTCAAACGGTTTGGAATTCTCTCCCCCGGGAGAAGGGGGAGGGAAGAGTGGTCAGGTTTGGGTAGAGCTCCCCGGGAGCCCCTGGAATTTAACCAGGGGATCGAAGGGTGAGAGCTCCCCTTTAGCCTGACGAAGCTCCATGCCCAGGGTGCTTCTGTTTATACAGAATGAGAAGCCGCGACCATCTCTGTGCCAAGATTTATTTTTAAAGAGAACTCAACACAGACAGAACAAAGTAGGAGGATTAGAAAGAATTTGCAAGTAATAAATCTTAACTTCAGCTCTTAAATAGCTTTCCTTTGAACTAACTTTCAACTTGAGTGGATTTAAAATGGCGTTTGCAATATACAAAGGAAAGTGAAACTATAAAAGGACAAAGGAAGAGAAGAACATAACAGGCTACTTTTTAAATGGAATGAATAAGAACTGTTAATGATTTTTTTTTTTTACCTTTTTCTTTATCACAATGTTTAAGAAGAAAAGTTTATTGAATTTTTTTTTCCTCTTTTTGGTAGATTTCACAGTTTAAGAATGGCTCTTAAGCAAACAGAACTAACTACTAAAATCTTGGAAACTTCTTCACTTCAAATATGGATATTTTTTTTATAGGAACTTTTGGAGGCTTATCTTTTCTTAATAAGTTTTTAAACAAGAGATTTTTACACCAATATATTAAAGATTGGAAATTCTTTATTGTTAGATGTTAAGCTGATTGGTGAGCAGATGGTGGAAAATGTGTAAGATAGAAGACAAGGGGAAGGAGAATGCTTAAGATGTGATTTTGATGGGTTTTTTTTAATATATATATATAGGGTTTAATTTTTACAACTGACTTATTTTGGGTATAAGGTGTTACTATTTGATATATGTGAGGTATAAAGGAATGGGAAGATGGAATATTGTTTAACTTTTGGAGGACAGATAGAAAAATTTATGGATGTAATGTTGGTATTTGGTTAAATAGAATTTAATTGTTATAATTGATATATTTTGGATATAAGTTATAATTTTAATAATGTTATTTGACAGATGTAAGGTAAATTGAAGAAATATTAATATTAGCAATGTTTTGATTTATGTAAGTGATATTAAAGATATGAGAAGATAGAATATTGTTTATTTTTGGAGATTGGATAAAAATTTAAGAATTTAAGCTGGAAATATGAATTATATTTGGGAGACTGTTTAAGGAAGAAAGGTATATTATAAAAGAATTTCTGATGAATACTGGAAGATGGAATATCGTCTTGTTCGATGAAGATTGGATATTAAAAACTATAAGATTCTGAAGACTTCAGGAGTGGAATGGATTGATATATATTTGGTGTTAATTGATGAAGATTGGATATTAAAAACTATGTATTTTATTGATGAACTGGAAATACTAATTTAATTGGAAGATTCTGAAGATTTTAGGAGTGGAATGGACTGATATATAATGGACTGGAAGAAGAATGTACTTTTTTGTTTCTGGAAGGGGAGTTAAGGTCTTAGAGAGAGGAGTGACTATGGATTATGATTTATGTTGTATTTTAATTTATGATTGTTAATCTTATACCCTGTACTTTGTTCTGGGAAGTCTCGGGGGTGGAGGGGAGGGAGGGAGGGGGGGGAGAGGGAGGGAGATGAAGGATCAATGTAAAGGAATGATTGAAGATATGTAATTAAAAAATAGAAATAATTTGAAATGAAATCGGGGCTGCTCAGCTGCCATTTCAGAAGGGAATGGAAAGGGAGATGAGAGAGTGAAGGAAGAAAGTAGGTAGGAAAGAGAGAGGTAGAAAAGGGGGAAAGGAGAGGAAGAAGAAAGGGGAAAGAGAGAGGGTTAGAAAGGGTGGAAGAGAAGAGTAGGGAAGGAGGAGAGGATGTAGAAAAGCGAAGGAGAGGAAGGATGAAGAAAGTAGAAGAAAGTAGAGAAGGGAGGAGGAAAGTTTTGTTAAGGAAGGAAGTGGTAGCTGGACAGGTCCGAATAAGTAACAAATGAAAGTTAATAACTAATGTTGAATAAGAGACTTATTGTCTCTTATTGTCTCTTATAGGTTGACTTATTGTCAACCTATATTGAATAGGTTATTGGAAAATGGAAATAAAACTTTTTTACTAAAAAAACCCCAGTATTTGACAGGTAGAAGCAGAGATTACTATACTTAATGCTTAATGATTTAGTGCATGTATATTTATGTAATATAATCTGCAGTATTATAAGTATTATAATACATGGGGGGGAATACAATTCTCTTTTTCATACATCTGTAAAAAAAACATGCTTCAGGCTTTGATTAAACTTAAAACTTCATTAAATCAATGGTGCATTTTGATTCAATAGTTCATAGTTTGCAAGTTCTACATATGCATGAATGAATGCATATACATAATAGCATCACTTACTGCCTTGGAATAAAAGGCAGTGACTTGATTGCAGTAGGAGTCTATAATAAAAATCACAAATAATTAAAATTAGCCACATTCAGTTAATTAATTGTAAATAAAATAAATGTATCTCCTTAGGGCCTCTTCTCAAAAATGATTGTAGGATAATGTAATTTAAATGGCGGGACATCTAAATGCCATGGTTCCATTGCTATTTATTTCATACATTATAGCTGAATAGAAATTAACCTTGCAATTATGAAACTATCACTATCACTATCCATTAATCTACTAATATACTTTTGCATGTATACATATTCATATTATTGTTTGAGAATGTTAATATGGAATCCACTAATAGCAGCATATTTTAGCTGTGCAGTTCCTCAACGCATAGCATGGTAGAAAGTGGGCCAGAGTCATTGGAGGGAGGGGCTCTTTTTTTAGCAAGCAGGAAATCTTTTCTGCGTACCAAAGATGCTTAGAGTCTTTGGTATGCAAGAAAAGAATGAAGACGAATCCCCCCCCCCCAGAAGTTCACAGAATTATATCATAAAGATAAGTTCTTTAATGTGTCAATATTTCTGTCTGTAGGTGAACAACAATAATGAAACTACTCTGAAGTAACTCCTTGTGACCTTCTTGGTTCTGTGGGCCTGACATTTGTTCCATTCCATAAGAATCAGATCTATCCCAGAAGGAACCACTCAGAGGTGGGTTTCACAAAATGTTACCACTGCTTCGCTGCGCACTGAAAATGTGAACGTTTTGCTCACATGCGCGGCTTGCATGCATGCGGCTTAGAAAACGTGGCTAAATAGGACAGCATAGCACTGGGGTGGATGGGCAGGGGCAGGCGGAGGAGGGGAGGGGTGGGGGCGGGGCCACCCACAGGTCCCCACTACTGGTTCCCTGAACCGGCCCGAACTAGCTGAATACCACCATTGGAACTACTCTTTACTTCCCAAGCCTTTCATTCTAGTTTTCCATGGCTTTCCTTAGTTGCCAGGCCTGTGAATTTCCTTTAGTTCAGGAGGAAGTATTTTCCCCATCCACTTAATGCAGGATAATGTGTCCACTGGAAATATATACAGTAGAGCAGGAGTGTCCAAACTTGGCAACTTTAAGTTTTGTGGACTACAACTCCCAGAATTCCACAAGTCTTAAAGTTGCCAAAGGTTGTCACACCTTCAGCAGAGCCTCTGGTCACAACCATAATTCATTCCATAACTTTGGTCGCAACCTGATTTGGTCGTGACCGGAACCTAATTTTGGAAATTCGACGCCTACAAAAAAAAATGGTGTTGAAGAGGAAATCGGCCGCGGGGGGAAAAATTGTAAATTTTTTGGTCAGAACCCGATTTGGTCGTGGTCAGAAGTGTTAATGACCGGAGGTTCTACTGTACAAAGTAACTTATGAAACCACACCACATCCATCCGTACTTTTAAAAAAATGCCCCTAATAAAGCATTAGAAAAGACATTATTCTGAAAAAAGATCAGGGTATATTTTTGTTCATTTCAGAATACTCCAGACTAGATTATCAACATTGCAATTGCGTTTTGAAAACTTCAATCCATATGTGTACATACCTTGCCCTTGGGCATATAAATATACATACGTACATCAGGATTACATATGAAGGGAAAAAGAAATAGTGGCACAATCTTTGTTTCTATTGCCGTGTTAAAATGTAGTTTATTATTAGTTCATCTGAGTCAGGGGTGGGTTTCAAAACCTGTCACTACTGGTTCGCTCGTGGGCGCGTGCAGAAGCATATGCAGAAACGTCTGAGCAGGTGGGCGGAGCCTCCTGCCCCTGCTACCCGATCTGGGGCGAACCAGTAGCAACCCACCACTGATCTGAGTAGAATATCACTAGATTGCATGAATATTGACTTCCAGTTGTTCAATTCATTTGTCTTTTCTTTTAAATGGCAAGAAAATGATCAACAGATAAATTAATGGATACGAGTACCTGTCCCTTTTACAACACACTGTTTCATGGGAATTGTGCTATGGTTATTTTATTTTCAGTATTTCTCCCAATTTGGCGGAAATTATTATTTTTTAATTCAAAGGACTTTAATACTGAGAAGAAACTTTGCCGTATCTATAATCAGATTTACCAAAGAAGAGAGAATGCATCAATCACCTCCATACATTTAAATAAGAAAAAAAAGATATAATTTTGTCCAACTGATCAGTTCAAAATGAATGTTTTGACACCATAACTGTAACTGAAATTAAAAATGTTAATCTGTGAATCTGTGTGAAACAATTGCTATTGCCTGTACAGTAACATGCATTGGCATAAATGATGCATATGACAGCACTGGTTATGTGGTAAGATTTATCTTGTGAGCCAGTTGCATCCATTCCTGGACTTCGAATGTGGTCACTTAGTCATTTCCAGATTGAATTACTGCAATACACTGTGAAACTTGCCTGCCATGATGGAATTCTTTACAGGAAGAATCAAGCTGTGCAGGCCTGGTACCCACAAATACTCATGGTCAGCAAAGACTAGATTGCCTGAGGGGAGTCAGAGGTAATTTTTCACTTTTGTACCAAGACAGGCTCCCCACAAAAAGATGTCAAAAGGCAGTATGTTGTACATGAGTTTATAGCAGGGGTCGACAACTGTGGCTACTTTACGACATGTGGACTTCAACTCTCAGAATTCCTGAGCCAGCCATTAGTCTCACAGAAGGACTTTCTTATCTCTGCTCAGAAAGCAATGCAGGACATTTCAAAAAGGTACTGCAGCAAGACCCTTGAAGGTTTTCAGTTGAAACCTGGCAAACATAATGTCTTCTACAAGATTTACCTTTGCTGACTTTCACTTGGTTAAAAAAAATATATCAAGTTGCTTCAGGCAACCAGGCCTGCAAGGAGATGAGCAAGATGATGATTGGAGTATTGCAATACAGCCCCACCCCTTTTACATGTATGCCAATGTGTTTTTTTTAATTCTCTCTCTCACACACACACACCTGCAAACAATACTGATTTCAGGCATATCATTAACTTTTCTGCATGGCTTGCTTCTAGGCAAGATGGACAGCATATAAATGAATAAATAAATAAATAAACCAATACATAAAATTATCAGCTGGAGGCAGGACCAGCAGTACTTTCTAGAAATAAAGTTAAGATTATATTCCCAAAATAAACTCATCATCATAGATTCTGCCATTCACTTAAGAATGAAAATAAATCATGAAATATAGAAATGGTACATTTTTGGTGCTGAGGAACAATTTTGTTCCTTTGCTCAGATGCTTTTCAAGCATGTGACTTTTAGGTGAAGAAATAACAATTATTTGTTAGATTTACTTATGGGAACAAAACTGCAGCTTTCATGTTCCATGTTGCTCTCCAGTTTCTACAGTCTCCCCAAGAACTGCCAAATTTGGCTAAGGGGTACAATTTGTTTTCCTGGGATTTAAAAAATTTTAAAACAGAGGGCAAAATAGGCTAGGGTTTAAAACATCATTTTATGCATATAATATACTGAAACTCAAATTCCAGTGGAGCTCAAAAGCTGACAGCTATGCACCTTATGATTGAAAACACTGACTCCATTTTATTCCTTTCCCTCTATAGACAATGATCCCCACAACTATCTCACAATGGGAACCAAAGGGAAGATTGGTTCAGTCCAATCTTAATATATTCCATATCTATTTTTGATACGGATTTCTTCCAAAATTCAACCTGGGTATGTTCAATTGTTTTTGGAACGTTAACTTGCATTACCCAGCTAAAAGTATAAAGGGATGAAATGTAAGAGAATAAATATGACAAAAATAGCCCCTGTATTTTACAAATAGCAAAATCATGCCTTTTATTTTGAGGAATACTGAATTTAAATTTGAGATTCATGATGCATTTCCTCACACTTTGCAGCATGTGATGTGCCATTAATTCACAATTCACAAAAACATACGGAAACCCTGTTTTGATCATAAAAAGAAGTTTACAGTGCTCAAAATGCAAATTTGAACAATATTATGAGACCTCAGATTCTGGCACCAAGATTCTAATCATTACCTGATTAGAAAGCTTCCATTAAAGAGGTGATCCTACTTGCTGGAACTGAAGCATGACATGACATGGTTTTCAATTTCTATGTCCTGGATGACCGGTCAGAAAGATCACTTACTTACGGGCGTAAATAAATGGTAGGCAAAAAGGCTGGCCCTTACCAAATGAGAAGGCTATTTGTCAGAAATGCAAGGAAAGCTTAGGGGGTTATTCCTTCAGCATTTAATTTTCCTGAAGATCTTTATGAGGTACTTTTCTCCTCCCTCCTATGAATGTGTAATAGTATATTTCTTTTTTTAAAAGATGAAGACACTTTTAAGTTCGGAATTTTTCTTTAAGGGCATTGGCAATTATTTATAGATGATGTGTAAATTAAAGCTTTATGATGTATATTATATGCTTGAGTTCCTAGTTTTGATTTCTGCTCTAATAAATAATGATTTTGAAATGGTATTTTAATGAGATAAGTATAGTTTGAGGACCAGCTTTCACAGCTGGTTTGGCCAAAATAAGATCCAGGTGGGTATGCTTGTGCTTGGAATCAGATATGAGCTTTTAAGGTTTCATACATCTTAATCCTTAAAATTTAAAATATTGAAGACATGTAGTTCTTCCTCATGATCCCTGTAGATTATCTTACGCTACCTGAGGATTACCTCACACCACTAAATCTGAGAAAGAGCTTCAGACAAGTCTACAATCATGCTCTTATCTTGAAATACTGGGGATGAGGAACAAAGACCATCAAACAGTTGCCACCTTGATCCCACTAGATGGTAACACAGAAATTAAATGACTTGCTTGGGCATGTACCTTCCCTCCATATCCTTAATTTATTTTGTGAATGTGCATCCATTCCATGAAAATAAAAATATGTGCAGTTTTGCAAAGCTATTAAGCTAGCACCATTCTCTATGTAGCATCTACTACTAAAGTGTACCTAAAATGTAGATAAGGTGAAGAAGAAATCCTCTCCACAAACCCCATGAAGACATGATGTCTCAAAACACTTCTTTCTAATTTTCCTGCAGATTCAACAATGCTACAAGTAAGACTGACATAAAACAATTTGTCTCTGCCAAAGTTATGGGACCCAAGAGATCCAAAACTGTTTTCAAGTCAGTGTACAGTCCTTCTATGAATTTGTGTGTCTTTTATGGAGAAATGCTGATTTCTCCATAAAAGAAGGGGTAATAATCAGCATGTCATGTCTAATTCAGTGTCATATTAATTTTCAGTGGAATTAGGTGAGCAGGCCACATTTGCAAGGTAAATACATTATTTGTAGTGCCAAATAAGAGAGCCAGCTTGGTGCAGTGATTAAGGCATCAGACTAGGAGACCATCAGTCTAGCTGGGAAGCCTTGGGCCAGCCGCTCTGTCTTAGCCCTAGGATTCAGGCAATGGCAAACCATTTCCAAGATTTTATCAAGAAATATGCAGGAGCTTGTTCAGGCAGCCAACAGAAGTCAGGACTGAGTCAAGTTAAGGCGCGCGCGCACACACAGAGAGTACTAGCATATTTAGGCTTAAATTTTGGCTTAAATTTTATGGATTTTATAGTTTTTATTAATTTTAAATGGGGTTTTAGTTTTCTATATATTTTAAATTTTTTAGGCAAATTATAATAAGTTTTTTAATTTTGCATTTTATATAATATTGTCTTGTCTGTTTTTATTTGCCTGTACACCGCCCTGAGTCCTTCGGGAGAAGGGCGGTATAAAAATCAAATAAATAAATAAATAAATAAATAAATAAATAAATATTTGAAGAAAAAACAGGTTTTGTTATCATACTAAGCTTAATGCCTTACTGTGCAAAAACATATCCAACCTAATCAGATTCTGTACCCAAACATATGTTATAAAATTGTCTTTTCACCACATTCCAATATTCAAATGTACCATGTCAGCCAGCTGTCATCCCATGCTATCCTGGTTCATTATTATTTCAATAGCTTAAGTTTGTATTCTGAAATCCTGGATGTACATATTTTTGCAAATATGTTCCCATTACATATTTTTCTGTTGCAGAACATTCTGTCTTCTCCTTAATCCAACTGTGACATTGGATATGTTGGAAAAAGAATCCCTGTTCCAAAAGCCAACACAATAAATAGACCCTGATTTGCACTGTACTGCCGCATGGGCTTCCACGGTTACAAGGTGTTGAAAGACAATTGGAAAAAAAAACAGTAAAAATGTAATGATTTTTATTACACTTGGTATTGTGATTGGTAAACAAAACTTGAGATGCAGAGAGAAACAGCTTAAATGTAATCGCTGTGGAAAGAGAAAAAGCTATTATTACCGTATTTACTTTATCTCCAGCTATAACACGTCATTTTTTTCCTGTAATGGTAGTGAATGTCAAACATTAAAGAACTAAATGAATAAAATCTAGATCTTTTACAGTACCATAGGTAAGGCAGGATATAAAAAAAATGAAGGTAAAACATATTGACTATCTTTCACATTGAATATCAAATTTCTTCTATAGCTCATATCATCAAGAGCAGTTACTCTTATAATTTTATTATAATAATCATTCATTCGTTCAAATTTAATACAGTCCAAAATCTAGATACAAACAAATATTGAAATATATATATAAATGAATAAGTCATAATAAATTAATATACTAAATTAATATACATATATATAAATGTATATTAACTTAGTATATTAATTTATTATGACTTATTCAGAGGTGGGATTCAGCTGGTTCTGTCCGGTTTGGGCAAACCGGTAATGGCAATTGTGTGAGGCTCCGCCCACCCACCCAGATGTCATACGCGGACTCACATTTGCGAACCGGTAGGGAAGGTAAATTAATTCCACCTCTGAACTTATTTTATTAGTTTTATTGTTTTTATATGGTGTTTTATATTATGTAAGCTGCCTTAAGTCGCTATGTTCAAATAGGCAGCAATATAAATTCCATACACACACACACACACACACACGTGTAAGAGAAAAACAAGAAGAATAAAGGGGTATAAAATTACAAATCTTGCGGTATGGTAGTTATTTTGGGTTTTCTTTCAATCCAGGCACGGAACTAACAGCTAACTACCTCATCACATTGTAGACTAGGTAACATATCATCTAGAGGTGACTCTGGCTCCAAGGAAATGAAAAATGCTTGAGAAAGAGCTGCTAAGAGATCAGTAAACTCAGTCTGTAACAAACGAAATGTTATCTGTATTGCTAAAGGACACGACAGTATAGGCTTTACTGAATTTGTGAATCTGGAAAATAAAAAAGTAATCTCTTTTTTTACTTGAAACTCAATTCTTCTTCTCAAAACAGATACCATCTAACATTTCAGCTACGTAAAATTGCAGTCCGCTCACCAATGCCTAAAATGTCATTTTGACATATTTAGAGTTTTCTGTCTCAAACAATCTATTTAAATAATTACTTTTGTGGTATTGTTAAAAAATTGTCACGTTACTTCCAGAAAGCAAGGATATTTTCTTTGTTGCAATTGGTAAATCGCATTAGGCTGGCAGGCATTCTTGAAATCATGAAGGGAAAAAAATTCAAGATAATGTGATTCTTGATTAATGAATGCAGAATATTTGGCTGAGATATGCGGTAAGAGAAAATAACCTTTCTTTCAGTGTCAGGAATATCTTCTGGATGTCTGCTAAAAAAGCCGGCTGGCATTTTGCACTTGCATTACATACCGTACTGCCATGGTTGCCTGGCAACCAAAAAGTATCTTCAGGCAAAATAGGGTGAACATTCAGGAATATAGACAACAGAAAGATCCAGAAGGCTCTGCCTCATAGCAGACTTGAGTCTGCATGAAATTATAGCAACTTAAATTGGAATTGCCCAATTGCTAAGCCCTAAGTGAAAAGGACTGATGCTGTCCTGAAGCTTTAATCAATCAGAATAGACCTGGAAGGGACCTTTCAGGTCTTCTAGTCCAGCCCCCTCCTCAAGCAGGAGACCCTATATCATTTCAGACTAGTGACTGTCCAGTCTCTTCTTAAAAACCTGCAGTGATGAACCGGCCAGAACTTCTAAACCTCCGAATGTAAGCTGTTCCACTGGTTAATTGTCCTCACTGTTAGGAAGTTTCTTCTCTCCTTGATTAGTTTCCATCGATTGTTTCTTGGGCTGCCCTCTGGCGCTTTGGAAAATAAATT